>NC_047529.1:82071867-82375644 GCF_012275295.1 Melopsittacus undulatus | reverse complement strand
ATATTCAGTATATATCTCAAGAAATGGACTTCCCTTTTGCTAAATTTTCCTCACTAGGGCTTGGTGGCAGTACAAAACTCTTAACATTCTTTGGGTAAGTTGTGTGAAGCTAAGAGCAGGTGAACATAGAGTGATTGCTTCTGTAATAAACTTGCCAGAGTAATTTAGGACTTGCTGGAGTAGTTTAGGGATAGAAGTGAGGGTATTTGCTTTGCGCTATCAGATATTTTGGATTTAAATTCTTCAGTCATCCTGTTTGTTCTTTTTGCTTGCTTCTCCTTTATGTTAGGAGCACCACTAGACTGCATGAATTTTAGGTACTTCCTTTAAACCTTCTGCATTTCAGGTTTCATCTTAGTAATTACAAAGGTTAATAGGCTGAGGCAAATAATTTACAGGCATCAGTGTTACTGGTCCTCGACAAAGGAATGCCATAGCTACTGAAGCTCAGGCTTGGCCTAACTGGAAACAAAATAAATAATTTATGATTTTTTTAAACTTTATTTGCCTGTTTGATTTCTGTAAAGACTGGGCTCAACTTCATTTCTAATCAGTAGACAACAGTTTGGGTTAGGGAATACTTTGTATTTGGGCTTGGTCACATCCGTCCCCCTCCCCGTTATGACCAGGGCCCCAGGCTAGACAAATGGCTCTATAGTCGGTTTCTGACCTTTGCCATGCTGTACTCTCTGTGAAAACATTTTAATGCAAGGTTTTACTAAACTTCTTGGGAGCAATGCAAGGAGTGCTGGATTCACGTGGGTGGTGAAGGTTGCTTAATACTTATGAAATGGCTTGAGGCTAAAGGACTTTTCTTGATAGTGCAGTGATTATAAGTGACAAAGTTGCAACAAACGTCTAAACTTGTGTTTTTTTTCGGGAGGGTCTAGAAGTATTGTTACAAGTGACAGAGGGCATTATGACTGTTTAAATACACTACTGTTCCTGTTTTGTAGTTTCTGAGTTAATTAGCATGGGAAGGTGTATATTATCTTTTTATTACTTCCATGGATGAAATGCAATTACCTGTCTGCTGTGTATTTAGGTCTTAATGCTATATTTCAAAGAACCATCAGAGATTTGAGGCAATCAAACCCAGAAAACTAATACGTTGACTTTGCATAACTCAGCTGCCAATGTTGCTATGTTATGAATGTCTTCTATACTGGACTGCTAGGAAAGACTTAAATTCCATGGGGTTATAAATTCCATTTGTTTTTAAATAACTCTAGTCTGCATGCTGCTGTCACTGAAATAGCACCTATGCGGTGTGTATAGGGAGGTACACAGTTAATGTGCCTGCAGAAACATTTGAATGTAACTAACTATGTAATCTTTTAAATATAATACCAGTGCACACTTTTTTTCTTTTTAAAATCTGTTGATTAATCTGTTTTCATGAGGGAAGTAGGATACTATGATTATGTTTGTCTTTCAATCTCTGGTACCCTCCTTCTCTGCCCTCCAAACTGGTCCAATTTGGGTTAACTAGTGGGATATTTAATCAAATTATCATGTCATACAGCTAATTAAATAACTGCAGGTTGTGTGAAAATCAGTGGCTGGAAGAAGGAGAGGTCCTGAATGCAGTGCCTCCACTAAAGGAGAAATGAGAATACAAGAAAAGTAAAGATGTCTTTCCTGCTGCCTGATAGATGCCCAGTCAGAATCTGCAAGTGAGGTACGAATATCTATGGCCTGTACCTTGTGTGCTGGAGTGTAATGGGAGCTTGCAGTGAGAGGCCAAAGAAGTAATGAGGAAGAGCTGGTACTGATGGGGTGTATAACAATATGGGAAGCCAAGCATTATAAATCTACTTGTTACTAAACTGGAGCATGTACTAATATGTAGGAGCCAGGTATTATTTACATCTCAGGAATTGGTTTCTATTTGTGAAGAACTGTTGATCCGCAGAGGTTTTGAGCAGGAATGACAATGGACTGTGGTAGGAGGTGATTTGAGTGAGGTCGGAGAGAAGGATGAAGAAGCCTGGGAAACAAATGGGCCTCTCTAAAGGGGTGTATCAGGAAAAGCTTTAATATTTGGGAGTAAAAAGATAATAGGGGATGAGGATGATCTGGGGTTGCAGCCTTTGCGTTTTTGGAAAAGTAAGATAAGAAAGCCTCTGGCTGAACAGAGATGGGATAAAGATTCTGGAATATGAGGGGACAGAAGTTCATTGTTGTGAATAAGAACTTTGCAGAGCGCTACTGTCTTTACCTGCTTATCACAGAGAACAAAATAACTTTACATCTTTTGTACTGTGAACATTGTTTCCTGAAGATGTTGAAACAAGGTTGTTTGTGATGTCTGCCTGACTTGAAACTCTGCCATAACTGAGATACTTGCACTTGCATATATAGAGTATGTGGTCTGGCTTTCTTCTCTGTCCAAGCAATATTGCTTATTTGGGCCTGAGCATGGTCTCTGACATCTGTTGTGTCTCTCCTTCCTTCTGGTATGCAGATGGGCTTTTTGTGGGGACAACTCCTGTGTTATGCAGGAGATTATGCTAGTGACCACAATGATCCCTCTGACCTTGTATCCCATGAATCACCTCCACAAATGCAAGTGGAGCCTAATAATAGCTCCAATTTGGGCAGAGAAAAAAGAGCAGATGGCTGACACCAACTTGTAGAAAGCAATTCTGTTTTCTTTGTAACCACTTAAAATGTGAAGATGTAATCTGTGTTCATAAAAAAAGCTGTAGTAAGTCTAATTTGTGATTCTTACCTTTTATTTGTGTCTGTGAATGTCCTCCTATTTGTGTGCTTAGAAACATCTTAATCACCAGATTTTTGGCAGGTGTTATCTGCTTTTCTCTTTTCATGTGTCAGTCTTGTTGATTGGAACCTTGGGGAGATGGCAAGGGCATCTTCTTCCTCTCCCTGTGGGTGAAATTTGCTCTTTGATATTTACAGAGGACATATAATCTAATCCACTCTCTCTCATCATAGAGGTATTTCTGGTCTTTGGTCATAGGCTTGTGAAGCTGGTGAAGAGGGCTAAAGTTGCTGGGTGAGGGGAATATCGGTCCATCCCACTCCTACCAGTTTGGTGTCAGAGCCAGCAAGAGATGCCCAGAGCCTCAAGAGGGATCACAGATCAGAAGGAGAGCACCTGAAGAGCAGCATAAAGGAATTTCTGCCCCTCTGTCTGGTCAGTCGGGTTCACTGGGGACCCAACTGAAATGCCCCTGTGCAAACATGTGTAGCATGGGGAATAAGCAAGAGGAGTTAAAGACATGCACACACTTGAAGGGCTATGATCTTATTGGCATCACAGAGTCATGGTGGGATGGCTCTTATGACTGGAGTGGTGGAAGGGAGGGATACAGGTTTTTGAGGAAGAACAGATGGGTAAGACGAGAAGGGGTTGTCATTCTCTATATTAGTGACCAGCTGAAGTGCATGCTCTGCCTAGGGATGGATGAGGAGCTGATCAAGAGTTTATGGGTCAGGATTAAAGGGAGGGCAGGGACAGGTGATGTTACAGAAGGGGCCTGCTACATGCTGCCTGACCAGGAGGACTGAGTGGATGAGGCCCTCTATAGACAGATAGGAGCAGCCTCACATTCACAAGCTCTGGTCCTCATGATTCTATGATTCTGTATCTTTAAGTGTTAGGGGTTTTCTTGAAATGGACTTGTTGATAGCTGTAACCCTTTGCTCTAAAGGTTTTGCCAGAATATTTTGCAGCCTCAGACCTTGATGTGTGATCACTGGCAGGTTGCAAAATATGTGCGCAAATATATTTGTATGACGCACTATGGCTTTGCAGGGCTGTCTTGCAGTGGGAGCTGATTCTGCTTGGTTTAACCAAATATTTAGGAGCCATTGCCGGCTGTTGGAGTGAAATATGGTTTTGCCAGGCCGTGGAGACCCCTTGGAACAGCCCTGTGTGGGTGTTGGGACACTGCCTCCAATTCCTGGTTTTGTATTGTTGTCCTGTGAAAACAGCAGGGGTGCTGGCTGACCAGTGTAGGTCATCAGGGCTGTTGCATGGTGCTGCACAATTATTTCTGTCTCCCCAAAGCTTGCTGTTCTCTCTAGCTTCCTTTAAAACATCATTCCAATGTGCTGAGACTGGCAGTGTGGCATGTTAGATTGCTTTTGCTGGGAGGTATGGAAACAGCTATTTTAATATTGCTTCAACTGCGAGGTTGCTGTCTTCCAAGTTATCAGTTGCTGGGTGATTTGTTTCTTTTTTATTGTGAAATAAATGCAATTTAGCTTCGGCTCACAGCACGGTTCAGTGAGAATCAGGGGTGTTCCTCATTACTCACCTGTGGTGTCTTGTTTTTGATGGTGTCTGCAGTTGGGAAACACCAGGGATTTGAGGTGCAGGGGTTGTTGTTTTTGTTTTGGTTTTCTTGCAGTGCTGTATTTCATAGGCTGGTCTATATAATTTGCAATTTGGGCAACTGCATTTTGTGTAGCAGTTGCTGTAGGCAGGTGTCATTACTTTTTGTTAAAAGCACTGTTAACATAACTGTGGTTCTGCCCAGCTGCTGAAGTTTGGAGAGGGAGAAGGAATGAAGGAAAAGTTTGTGCTCACGACTGATTGTGAAATTGAAACTGCCCGTCTAAAGGTGAAAGCTTACAAGAGAATTACTTGTTGCTGAAGCCATTTGTTCCGCCATGGCATTGCAAGAGAAGAGGGGACCTGCAGAGCAATCTTAGCTTTTACTTTCTGTTTCTTTAAAAAAAACCCAACCCAAAACTTCAGGGATGCTGATAAAGATTGTTCTGTGTTAAGGAAGTCAGGGTCCTGTAGTTCTGATGAGTGTGAGGGTGTCTTCTGTGAGCTTGGTGGTCATGAACTCCAGTGTCTTGAGGCTTCCTCAGCTTTTTGCTTCATGCAAGTGTGGATAAAACCCATGCTGGTTTCCACCTTCACATTTTAGATGCTTATTTTGTGTCTCTCTGTATGTGAATTAATCTGAGTGAATTTGACAAAAAGATACCTGCTTTCAAAATGCTTTTCCTATCCAGAAAATCCTGCACCCAAGCATACAAAACTTTCCCCTCTCTTTTTTTAATGCTGTCAGGCTTTCAGATGTGCTAGTCCTGGGTGGGGCAATATCTACAACAGATACTCTTGCTTGCCTAAAGGCTTAGGCAAAGGGTTGTTTCTAACTTTGTTACATTCCAAGTGTCTTAATTGAAACCCACAGGCTAATTCCTTCTTTTATTTCTAAATTCTTTTGCTGAGAACTTAAGTAATGAGGCGGGGAAGGCAAATCTAAGTCTTAAAATGTGAGATGACCTTTGGTAACTTGTGCTGGAATGGTTGGGAAATTTCTGTACTTTATTTGCGAATCTACTCTGTATGCTTCTCCAGGGCACCTTCATTATAGTGCTGCTCTGCCAGTTGTTTTGGGTGTTATAACTTCAGTCTTTCAAAAACTAAATAATACAGTTCTGTCACGGAAGCATGTAATGTGTTTTGGGGAAATAAGAAAGCTGTCTCTCAGTATGAAGCAGAGGTTGAGTAAAGGATAAACTGCAATCCAGTGAGGCTTTTGTTTTTACCCCTATTTTTAGATCTTTTAGATTTTTTTTTCCCCTAAATGCGATATTCACAACGTAATAGATTGAACTTGAACTGGGGTTTCAAGGTGTCCTAATAATATTAAGGGACAGTGTTGAGGGTGGAACAGGTACATAGGCTATAAATGCGACTGTTGGAGGCGACTGAATGCCAGGACACAGACTGGGCATCTGATCACAAGAGCTGGTTGTTTTGAGCATACTCCAGTTGCACAGACATACATCATGTTGTATAACAGAAACAGGCTTCAGTAAACAAGCATCCGGGATAGGAAACTTTTCTTCCCTCTGTTGTCATCACAAGAGTTTAATTTTGCATGTGTGTGTTTTTAGGTTTCTTTTTATTTCCTCTTAAAGGAACAAACTGTTCTGACATTGGCCATTACAAGGCCATTAAGTGACTGGAGGGCAGGCAGAGCCATGCTGGCAAGAGGAAACAGTCGGTAGGTGATGAAGTGGAATCTGGCTCTGAGTCAGTGCTTGGCTTGTATTGTCAGGCTGCAGCACTGTGAAAGGAAACACAAAGGGTTCAGCAACTTGATGAATTTGTTTCTCACTGGGCTGTGACTTGCTGACATTTTTAATGTCTTGTGTGAGAATTTGACTGGCTGGAGTACCATGTGTGTTGCTGAATGGTAATGTTTTTTTGGCCAAATGTGGCTACTTGTATTTAAATTATAATGTCAGCCCCTGGGGTTAGCTTTACAGACTCATAGGAATCTAAAGAAAATTAATCTGAGGGATGAAATAACTTGTCACTGTTTTGCTAACAAAGCACCAGCACTTCAGTTGCAAATTTCTTACCAGCGATTTATAGCAGATAGCTTGACACAACCCTAGCTTTTTAGTGGCCAGTTACAAAATACTAGTTTTGGAAGCTTTTATAAAGAGCCTGACAGGGCAAATGTCATCTATGGGTTTTATAACTGAGCAGGATGTTTTTGGAAGTTTGGAGTTGTGGGAGTTCAGATTCCTGGCTTATCTGAAGTAGAAAGGATGCTCTGATACTGAAGAGATAGTAGGGGTATATACATGTTTCTATTATTTCTTTCACAGTTAAAGGCTAGGCTGTTCATGTTCACTGAAGTCATGTGTGTTTTGGTTTCTTAGTTGGTTGATTTTTGTGGGTTTCTTTTTTTGTTGGCTTGGGGTGTTTTGTTGTTTTGTTTTTTTTTTTTTCCTTCTCCCTAAGAAACCGTCTTTTTGCAAAGAGGGAAAAGAGGCTGTAGTTTTAGTAAATGTGCCATAATCTACTGCAGAACACATAGGAGGACTACTTACACAAACTGGACCTGAGGTACTGGGGCAGCAGCTTTAGGAGCAAGGTCCCCTGATGAAGTTCTAGCAGGCTGAAGCTGGTGTAGTGCTGAGAATAGCTGTCACCTCCTGCTGTGTGTGTGCCTGTGAAGGGGCTGAGTGCCCCAAGAATGTGGTGTCTAGAGCTCCTAGTACATAGGAGTTTTAAATACATTCCCTTTTCATAACTGTTGTTATCCTTTTACACAGTCAGTACAATTATTTTTGGTCTTTTTTTGTGCTTTGCCTTTATCATCTTAAGGAGTAAGCACATTAAAATAACACAATACCTCAGACTTCGGGGCTATTGATTCTACCAGAAGCCTAAGGAAGGAAAAGGCAGAACGGGCCTTAGGAAAGCATCCTGGTATGTAGTTACGTACCAGTATGGGAGTGTTGGCAGAAAGGGGATAGAGATTAAGGAATGCTATTTAGAGAGAGAGAGAAGGATGTTTAAATCTCAATACATTCAATACCAAGAGTATTTGCAATTAATGTAAGACATTATTGAGAGTTGTACAGAGTGTGGGATTGACTTTTGTACAAAGCTTTTTTTGTCCAGCAGTGTCAGTTAATCATCAGTCTGTTTAGTCTGTGCCTGTCTCCTAAAAAAAAAAACCCAACAAAACCAAACCCATCATAAACTCCCCCACAAACAAAAATGGGAGGTGAAAAAGGTGTAAATATGTTCAATGTATTTGGAATTTGTATCTTGACTGTGTCAGTCTCCTGTGAGAATGGGTACTTGGCACCTGCTACCTGCTGGTAGATCCTATCTGTCTTTGGAAAGGCACTCTTATTTCACTGAGGGAACAGAGCAGGGTTAATGAGATCTTTTAGGTAATTGTATTCTCCAAGAACAACACCTTGAATGTCAATGAGCTGTTTTAAGCTTGGCTTGCTGTGCATGCGCTGTAGGTATCTTGAAGCTCTTTCAGAAAATTCTTTTTCTCCATAAGGCTATCTTTGACTTCTGGATGAGCTCGAGGTGCAACTGAGGAATAGGCTATTTTGGATCAGATTTAGACAGCAAAGAGGCACAGAAGAGTGAAACAATGGCTGCTGGCTGCCACATTGCAGCAAATGTGCACACTTCGGCATGTCCTAAGCAAGTTTTTCAGCCATAGCTTAAAAGGAGCCCAGAACTGAGTTTTCACTTTGAAATGATATGAACATTTTCATAGAGCTTATTCTTGCAATTGTTGTGATGTCTCATTTATCAGTGTGACTTCTTTTGTCTGGACTGAGCCATTGCTGCTATCCCTTGTTCATGTCTGTTGGGTAAAAAAAAAAACTTGTCGTTTGTTCCTTTGCCCCAGTAGTCTGAACATAACAGATTTATAGCTAGATATTAGACATTAATTGTATCAGTTTCAGATGCATGTTGGGCCAGAAACAGGAAATTTTGAGCTCATCTGCCTGAAGAATCTTTTGGTAGTATTCTGTGTTTTTTTTTTTTTTTAATTTTATTTTATTTTTTAATAAACAGGGTTTTAGGTACCCGATGGGAAGCCTGTGGGTTTAACGCATGGGTATCCTGCCTAGAATGTGCTATAAGGCTGATTCTGATGCAAAGGAGCTGCTGTGGTCGCTAGCAAAGTTGAAACATTTGTGTGACTCTGCAAGTACCAAAGTCTTGTAGAGGTTTGAACGGGTTGACAGGTTAGGCAAAAAATTCTCCCACTTCGTCAGGATAGTGTTTAATATGACCTATTTTGAGCAATCTAAGATTAAGAGGGATGCATTTTCACTCATTGTTTTCTTCTTATTTTCTCTCTTCAGATGAACACAATGATGTACAGAAAAAGACCTTTACAAAATGGATAAATGCTCGGTTTTCCAAGGTAATGTTGGGTTGAAAGTACTGCTTTATTTTGATTGATGGTTTAGAACAACATTAGTTAAATGTACTTTTACTCCTGTAGGATACTCAAAATACGTGATAAAACCAAATAAAATACTGTAATGTTTGTTCCCTCTCTGTTTCCCTGTGTACATAAACATTTGATACTACGTGTCTCATTTAAGAAAAAGTGAAAGATTCTATTTATTCATATATTAAAATACAGTTATTTGCATGATGGTGTCTGTTCATATTTGGCCCTCTTTATATAGTTTATTTCTACATGCAGCTTTCTGAGGGGCATTGCAGGAAATTTTTAACCTTCATTGCTGTATTTACTCTGTGCTGCTGCGTCAGCTTTATTCATTCAAAATACTCTGCAAACCTCCAGTTGAAGCCACCTGGTTTCGCTACTTGAGTCTTGGCTGTGAAATTTTGTATAATTACTTTCTCATTTTGAATTTTCCTTGGTGCTCATACTTTAAAACATTTCCTGTTTTAATTCTCTTTACTGACTGGAAACTTATTGAGGATCTTGTTTTGGGATGAGAAAGGAAGTGGTGGTTGCTTTGGGATGCTATTTAAAGCCTGAGTTTTATGCTGTTCTGCTGATAGTGAAAAATGACACTTAGCCCAGGAGCATGGTGGCTGTTTGAAGTTTTCTTCCTTCATAGTTTGAGTGTGTGAAGGAACCTGGGCTATTATCAAAGTAAACTCATAGCTGTTTTCTAGCCAGTATGGTACTGCAAGTGGATAACTATAGTTTGCACCCTGTTAATGAAATGAGGCATGTATGTGACATCCTGAAAGTAGGTATAAATATAGAAGCAAAGGAGTGTGTATGTGTAGTTGGGTTTGTTTATCTTCTTAAATACAGTAATGACAGCGCTATAGCAATGAAAGGCTGCCTCTGGAGCACTGCCCTTCTGAAGTTCTTGGTCAGTAATGTAAGAAATTTTTGCCTTCCTTCACTTCCTGTGCAACAGGACACTGGGCAATGCAAGGCTTGTGGCCTTGGTTGATTCACTTTGGCTTAGGTTTGTCTTAGTTGAAAGCTGATATCCTGCACTCTTCATCCAATGTGTTCTTGGCTAGGTTGCTCTTCAGGGAGGAGTGTGTATGCATAACTGGCTGCTCTACACTTTGCTTTTGGCTACTGCCAAGAGGAAAGACAGTCCTGCAGGAGGAGGGTTAGATGGGACAGGATTTTGTAAGAGGTTAAAATGCAGTAAGAAAAGAAGGCCTGTTTATAGAGACCATGGTGTAAAGATGGCATAAACATGGAAATGACAGCGATACTGCTGATGTGCTGTGTGACTTGTTTGTATGCATTATGGACGTCACGTTGAAATAGGTAGAATTGCTTCCAGTCTTTACACTTGTACATCCATAGATATATCTTATAAAGTAGCATTTCCTT
Source organism: Melopsittacus undulatus (assembly GCF_012275295.1). NCBI lineage: Eukaryota > Metazoa > Chordata > Aves > Psittaciformes > Psittaculidae > Melopsittacus > Melopsittacus undulatus. The sequence goes on along the minus strand of NC_047529.1, from coordinate 82,365,532 downwards.
TTATACCATATATTAAAACAGATCCTGCATAGCTCCTGGATTTCTCTGCCATAGGGTATGGTCAGATACTCATTTGGTTTGAAGTAACTCTGTAACTTCATGGTCCATTAAACCACCTAAAGCTATGAAAGCCATATTAATGATTAAAGAGACTTGTATAAAAAGACATACCCTGGACTACTGCGCATCCAATTCGAACTTGAGCATTACTACTTTGCTATGACAAGACTGTGATTTATGAAGACTGGCATGTTCAGATTGCAAGGAAATTGCTGGTGTTAAATAAAAATCACCTCATGTAAGAAAGTCTGTTTTCAACTGCGCCTTGAAAATACAGAGACTGATTTTGGTCTTATTGAAGTTTTTGCATTTATCGATTAATTTGGGTTGTTTAAAATTCTTGTTCTGTAAACTAGATTGATTCAGCTGTTTAGTGGGATAGAGAGATTTTTAGAGGCTGGGTAATGTAATCTGACTTATCACTTTCTTTTCTGCAGTGCAACTGAGGAAATTTTGTATGGAATTGCTATGTTCGTTCAAAAACTTTGCTTGTCCTTCCACAATAATTATATTGTCGTTGCCCTTCATTTAAACACACAAAAAATAAGCAGCAAAGCCTCTATAAGGTAGCTTGGCATACAAAAATCCCAAAATTGCAATTGCATAATGTGCTGAAATTTGCTGAACTTAATTTAAATCAATTGAATAGGGCTTTAGAAAGATCTAAAAGAGAGCAATGTCTTTTCCTTTTCTCATCAGAGAATAGGAAGATGAGTGGAACACAGTAATATTTCAAGTATGCTGTGAGGTATCTCCTTTGGGCACTATTATCACTATTCAGTGAGATGTTCTAGTTCACAGTACAGTAACTTGTGTTTGTGGTCTTCATTTGAACTATGCTATAACAAAACACATCTTATTTACCTGTATTTTTTTAAATGAAGACCCAAACACATTTGAAGTGGATTGAGTCTTAAGGTCAATAAATGTACTCAGCCAAGCATCAGTGCTTGCTGTAGAAATCTTTCACTTAGTAGAGCCATATGCAAAACAGTTCTACAAGCCTGTGATGGTTGTGTAGTAGGGATATTTTGTTAAAATTAAAGAAAATGAAAGTAATTAGATAAATAAGCTGTTGTACCAAGCTTTAAGCAACAGGGAAGGTTAAGTTGAAATCAGTATTAATTCAGAGAATTGCAGTGTATCTTTATACTAAACCATGTGATGTTTTTCCTTACTGTGTTTTCCGTTGCTCTGACCAGTCTAATTGTGAGATTTAGCTGTTTTCTTGTTGTACAGCTACCAATTAAGGCATTTAGTTGTATGAACGTATGCACTTCAAAATCTGCAGAGTTGTGTTTTCTGTCCTTTTTTCTATCCCTTTCTCCCTTTTTCTATTCCTTTCTCGCTTTCTATATTCATTTGCTTACACTTGGCAGTTCATAAGTATTAATGGATCTATTTTCAGAACACCTTTCTGCAATGTAAGAGTACTCTTTTCACAGTTTACAGCTGTTGCAAATAAAGGTAAATAACACAAGTAGCTACTAATTTTAAGTGCCCAATCTGAGATTTAGGTTAGATTATTCAGAGGATTTGACATTTCTGTAATATCCCCATATAAACTAGAGCTCTTGTGATTCTTAAGACAGAGCTCAGGGGGTTCATCTCTTCTGCAAACTCAAGCGAACCATTTACAGTATCTAGTTGGTTTTCAGATGGAGCTTGATCAACGTAAAGGAGGGACTTCAAGGAGATGCCTGTGTCAGCAAGGCCTGGTCTTAATGATCCAAGAATGTCTCTTAATCTGGCACACAGTGATTACCTGTAAAATTGAGCTTTAAATGGCTCTGATTAGTTACAGGGGACCTCTTTGGTAAAGGTAGAATTTGAATACAGATCCACAGGATAACTCATTGCTCCATTAACCATATGTTGTTTGCTTCACATAAGTAAAATGGGCGTGAACAAAGATTATGCAATCAACCCTAGTTTTGATGTTTCTAAATATCTAAATATTTTTAATCTGTACCTATTTTCATGACATATCAGCAGGCCTGGGAATTTTAGATCCATTATACAGACCTTTGGACACTTCTGTGGATAATTACATAGCATAGTAGCTGGATATTTTCACTTGCAACTCTAGAAGGCTTCTAGACTTGATAAGCATATTGAGGGAGTCAGAAGTGTTGTGTCCCACTTTATACTCTGCAAGTACAGTATTTTCTGCCCTGTTTACTTTCTTTGCTCCTACTTTCTAACCCACTTCTCCTTCTTGCCTCCCCTTACTATTACACCCTGTCATGGTAGAAAGCTTGCCTGCCCAGCAAATCCCAGCAAATCTGGAGTTTTGATCACCCTGCTTATCTCATTCCCACTTCTGTCTTTGCTACTTAGTTGCTTATCCAGCAAGACCCAGTTTTTCTTGTTAAAGCATTAGACCTGCTCTGTCTGTCCTTCCTTTTCCGCTTATCCTACTCTAAATTTCCTCGTCTTTCCAGCCCTTACAGAGTTTGATGCTTGTGTGGTCAGATTTGATGCTTGTGTGGTCATGGACAGCCTTATTTTTGCATCTTGTTGTCTAATCAGTCCTAGCCTTGACCTCTGTTTACCTTTTTGCAGGAGTAAGTCTTTGCTGGCTTTCATGTTCCCATTTTCCATGGTGGTATTTTTCCAAGCTTGCTTTCAGATTGGTTACTCTCTTCCGCTATTCCTGAACTTGGCAGGTAGGCCCCAGAGTCAGCTATAATGACTGACTAATAAGAAAGATGATGCCCTAACTCTTAATTTAGACCCATGAAATCAGATCTGTCAGAATCTGTTGGAGCTTAAGGCTGCCACTCTAGAAGAAGTTCACAGATCTAGTATGGGCAAATTGAGGCTCTTCCCTTTCCCCAGAGAATTGTGTCTTCGTTATGATATGGGAAGTTTTTCCACAGGGATAACAGAAATCCTTTGCTGCTATGAAGGTTGTGCTCTCTAGAAAGAACATAAAAGCCTGGAGATGTTGGCAGTATTCAGTGAAAATGACACTGGATTTCACCAGCCCCCCTAGTCACAAGTCTTGGGTATGGATGGCTGTTGAACAGAGCCAGCTGGGACATTGTTCTGCATTCAAAGTCCTTTCATGCCTAAGAGCTGTGCATCCCGTCCTTTTTTGTCATGTACTGCCATCTTTTTGCAATCCAAGCTCTGAATTTCATTTCTTTTATCTGCATTTGCAGTATTCTTGGTGCATTTATTTCTGTGATACTGATCTTCCAGATGCGGAGCTTGTACCCTGACATCTGCATTGGTCAGCAGCTGCAGCACTTGGAGATATGACCTACCAGTATGGGTGAAGCCAGATCTCTCATTTTTACAGTGTCTTAAGCTCTCTCCTGCTCTGCGATGTTCTAAAACACAGTTAAAGAGCAAAGAGGCTGAGGTGCAGCTTGGGAGCAGACTGCATCCTTCAGGGCTGAGCTCCAGGTTAGCCTGCGAGAAGACAAATGGTCAATGCCGGGGCTGCTGCGTGTTTCCTCTCCTGGATCCGTTGGGTCCCCTCCCCTGGAAGGACACCACATAAAGATGAGAAGAGACAGGCAGTAGGCAAACTAGTGAGCTGTACTTAGAGCATTTTGTGATGTGGTGTCTTTATATGTATTTTAAAATTAAAACAGCCTTTCTGGCATTATAAAATGCATTAATTAATTTGCTAACTGCAAAGTCTTATATAACTTTCTGGGTGGTGTGCTGTAGAGACCTTTTCCAGCATTTTTCTTCCTCAGTTTTCTCCTTTCCTCTAAGGGTTGTTTTACTATGATAGTAAATGTCAGACCCCAAACTTCTGAAGGCAATTTGTTGCTCTAGTGCTGTCTCTTAGCAAATGTGATAAATCTTTTTAAAGACAAAAGCATACCTATTCAAGATAAGTAATTTCACATGACCTGAGATACCTGAGGCCAAAGACATTTCAGAAGTGATTTTTCTGGGGAAGGAGAATTATGGAGTTTAATGTGTTAGTTGTAGAAGAAGAGAGATCAAAAAGATTGATTAGACAATTTTCTCTGTCGAAGGAGACACCTAAGATGGTCTGTAGTCCTTTTTCCAGTTCAGTTTTTTTGGTGCAAGCAAGGAAATACTTGACTGCTGATAAAATATTTTCCAGTCTAATTACTCCTGCTGTTTTTCACTGCTGAATTAAACTTTAAAACATAACTTCACTCAGATAGCCAGAGCTCATAAAAAATTTGGCATTAACCTGAGAAATAACCTGGGTGGACAAGAATTAGTGTTTGTATGAACTGGCCTTGAAAAAATCAGTTTTTGGTCTCCTATTTATTTTTTTAACTGGATTACTCAGTCCCCTCTTCTGAGAAGAGGTCAAATAGCACGTGAATTAACCAAGATGCAGGAAAATAAATCTTTTCTTCTCTAATAGGTTATGAGATATGGTAAAGATGACTAATTTCTAGCATAAAAGCAATAGCAGTTCACAGTCTCTCCCAGATTTAGCAACAACATGAGAATTGCCAGTTTCCTGCCCTCCTTTCAGCTGTTCTAAGAACAGGGTGTGGGCAGCATCTCCCTTGCTGGACTTCAAAGCTTGCTATGGTATTATAGGTTGTAATTATTGCTGATTTTGGTTAATGCTCTGGTCACTGGGATGGAGCTTGACTCTGATTCACAGTCTCAATTATCATCCCAGTTGCTGGAGTATTTGTGTATTTGTGTTTGTGATCTTTCCAGGCACTAGAGCTGACCCTTGTAGAGGCACTGAAGCAAATCTGACCCTTTCTCTGTTAATCACTAATGAGAACAATACTCAACCTGGTCAGCAGAATTGTTTTTTTTAAGGAGCCAAGTTACAATCTATTTAGCTGTCTTAAAAAATAAAAGGGGGGTGGGGGTGGGGTGGAACAGGGATGGGATGATGACAATGTGTGAAGAAAAGAGAAATGACCTTCTGAGAAATCACTGATAGTGATAAGAAGTATGGTCCCAACTTCCTCTGCTGGTAATGATATATAATGAGGCTTAATTGCAAGATGAGGTTAGTACCGTTACATTAAACATATTATAATAATATAAGCTTATGTAAATACATTAATTGATACACTGGGGATAATAAAAAGGACCCACAAAGTTACTGATGCCTTGTGTTTGTTTTGCTGCCTTGCTATGTCTGATACTTGCTTTTATCTGTTTTCCCTCCTCCTGTCATGTTGTCAGTCAAGTATTTTGGTATTTTATGGATTGAGCTATCTTTAGCTTTTCAGCTTTGCTGCTTCTTAACCTCATGTCTGTCATCTAGTAGAATCAATCTTTCCAGCATAACTCTGTGATGAGTCTTCCTGCCTGCCTGCCTCCCCCCCCCCCACCAGTCTGGAGTTTTTTATAACTGTTTAGTTGTTTGTAATTATATAAGCAGTGGTAGTGATATTTGTTCTATAAGGTGTTTGCCTCCTGTGATTGTAACATCTTATTTTTTACTTGGTATTTGAATTCCTAGTCTTGGTAATAATGTCATGTATAGATGCCACAACCATGTGGGTATATTCAGTATAGAGTAGAGCATACTCAACTAAAATACCATATGTCACGATATAGCTAGTATTTATGTGCACTGTGCTGTAACTGCTGCATGTAAGTGGAAGCAGAATGGAAAAAACGCATCACTTTTGAATAAAAATACTTCTGTAAACAATGACTATGGTCTTAAATTAGAAATTGGCAGGATTATTTGTTGACATAGTTGTTTGCTTTTTGCAATGACCTTGTTGCTTTTGGAATTGTTTCCTGCATTGAATTTCCATATACTGGCCTCATGATGCAGCAGCACTTGACATGTTTCTTACTCTGTATTTGTCATAATAAAATGTAGTTCTTACTCCTTGTGTTGTTTTAATCGAGTTTAAAAGTAGGTGGTTACCATGAGTTCCCTGGGAATGAATTTGAGCACTACAAATGGTTCATGTTCTAGTTTAAGCACTCAACCTGTTCAATATTTCCCATTTTTCAAGAAGGGGAGAGAAGTCTTTGCAGCTCTATTACTATTTTGACCTATTTATTGAGCAACTTATTGGACTTTAAAATTAGCAATCTGTAGGTTAAAAATAATTTAAAAGAGACAACTCTGACCTTCATATAAGATCAGAACAATCTGGTGGAAAATCAAAATGTACTGCTTCTTACATCATTTTGGGGCGTTTTCATGTTTCTGAGATGGCAGATGATCTTAAATGGCAACTAGGGCTTTTCCCAGTACGGCTCTAAGCAGCCAGAATTCTTCTGCATTCCCTTGGTGGCTGGTGAAGGTCATATGTATGCTCTTACAATACGTGTTACTTCCCTGGTGACAGCCAGCATGCATTACTGTGAAACTGAGAGGACCTTTCATCCTGTTTCTAATGTCGTCACTAGGAGGTCTGAATCAGTATCATTGAGAAGGATGTGAAATAGGGGTGGATTATCTCTTACTCTCAGATATCTTTGGCATTCATTTGTTGGAAAAGAGTCTAATAATGTATCTTCAGTAATTATAGATTTAAAGAACATGTAAATTCTTTTCTGCAAGTAACTGTGACATAACGACACACCTGTGAGTTTCTAGTTCAACAACAAGATAGACATTAAAACTTCTGTAATGGTTAACTTTGCATTTAATTTCATGTTAAGAAAAAATACATAAAGAACATAAATGGCTGTAATAAAGTGATAAATAATAGCTTGTGGTTAAAAAAAAGAAGCTTTGTGTCACTGAGAATTTGACTCCTGTTAATTCTGTGTAACTTGGTCTAATTAGATACAGATCCCCATTAGTAATAAAAGAGTATTAAGAATGCTCTATTATAAAATATATTTAGGAAGACTGTTGCTTTGCAGCTATATGTGGCTCAAGTAGAGCAAACTGTAAATGTCGATGTCTGCTCTTTCTACTCTCAGTAGCGTTGGATGACTCTTAAAAAATTTGAAAACCCTGGTCCGGATTTTGTTTATATCTTCCTCCATTTCCTGGGAACGCTTTCTGGCAGAGAGAAGGAATGATTTCTGCACAGTCATATTGGCTGGCCTGGATGACCCTTCTTTGCAAGTAATCCTAGATGCACACAAGGAAGTGTGAGTTACCCTCTTAAACCTGATCCAGGTAGAGGGGTTGAAAGATGGCAAACAGGCTGCTGCAAGGAGGAGATCACTGCACGTGGGCTGTACTGGTGTCTCGCTGGAATATGCAGAACCAATGCCTGTACTGACTGGTCTTACCACATACAAGACCTTGTGGTCGCTACTCTAATCATTCAGACACCACTGCTGCTGTCTGCTGCCCCATGAGAGATGAATCAACAGAAAAAGTGTTTTCTGCTGTGGATAACTAGCTAAGGTTGTTCTTTGTCTCTGCCCTTCCCTACTCATGTTAGCACAAAGGCTGGCACCAAAATGTTTGTTGGAATAAATGTAATGTGGTGGATTGGATCTGATTCTGGCCCTTGAGCATGAACCCTGTGGTAGATGACAAATAGGTCACCACACAAAATATATAGGCATACAAGCAGGCCTAGACCCAACTTCTGTCTCTAGCTTCTCTTTCTCTACTTTCCCTTGCTCTGCTTTTGTTTTCCTTTTCCCTCTTCCTCTTTCCCTTATGCCAGCTCCTGTTGAAGTGAATAGTTTCCTTTACTGCTGTCAGTGCCAATTTACAGCACTGGGAAACTCACATGCCCTCTTTCTAAGCCTGTTGCTGTTTTCTATTATCTGTCTTATCAACTCCCTGTCTCTACTACGACAACACTGTGTGCAGCTCTGCTGGCAAAGCCTCTCTGGCAGGCTGTGATGGGAAAGGTTTCAGCCAGTGTTGGGCTTTTTTTGCTGTCACAGCAAACATAAGCAAAGCTGAGGAAAAACTACCTTCTGTTAACTGATAAAAGTGAGGAGGATGTGGATGTTTTACACCCTGAACTGGCACATTTCTCCTGTTATGCAGTGTGTCCCTGCCTGTCCTTTATCCTGTCATTGTAATATAAACTGGACCAGTCTTTGAGGAAGGACTCTATCTGCCTCCTGTTTGTACAGTACTTAGCACAACTTGGGCTGCTCCTTAAGCACTTAGCAAAGCAACCGTGACTAGCCATTTGCCCTTGCTGAAGGGCTCAGTATGCTTTGTCATTCAACCTTATGAGGCAGATACTTAGATTTCTTGAGCCATTGCGCTCAGTGATGGACTGCTGCTCCTTATGGGATGCTGGTGGGGGCTGAACTGCTTTGTACTTGTGTAGTCTTTAAGTATGTGGAAAGTGAGTAAAATACTGTTAGTTCTGAAAAGGAGAAATTTAGATTGGCTTAACATACTGTATACCAGGCTGGACTCTACAGAGAGGGAGATAAAAACATGCTTTTTTATATACTGCTGATACATGTATGTATTTGTGTGTGTGTGTATCTGTGGGTACAGACTTTTTATTTCAGGTCAGATTACTTTCTCGACCTTAGGAGAGAGCAGTATGGGTGTGGGCATGCGTGGCAGGGGAACCCATCTGCAGAGCCCCATGCCTTAACCTGTAGGGTGGGAGAAGACTTCTGTCTTCCCCCAGAGCCCTAGCCCATGCTGCAGGAGGCCAGTCTGCCCCAGCACAGTGTTGGTCCCAGGGCCTCCTACTCCATCCCAGTACAGCTCAGGGACATGCTGCCTCCACAGGTGCTCTGTGATGAAAGCTGGGGCAGTGGACCCACTGCAGCGTGGTTTGAATTAGGCTCCCTGACTTAGGGTTAGCACAGGTCCAGCTCTGTTGGCCACGTGTTGTGTTCCCAGATTGCCTCTGCCACAGCAGCCTCCCTGATAACCTCAGTGGTGGGTCCTACATGCAAAGAGATGGCTCATCACATCTGTTTTTTCACAGGAGATGGAGGTGATGGCAGCAGCCTGGCGTGCCTCTGGGCTGGCCCATGCCTGGTGCAGGAGGGCATGTGTAGCTCTTCTGCCAGCATGGCCAAAGAACTTTTCCTTGTCTTCTCTTGGGAAATGGATGTATGAGATCATCCCTTGGGCTGCCGTTTTATAAAATTATTTTCCAACTCCTTTCTAAGCTGTTTAAACTCTAACAGTCATATTAGGTGCCAGAGGCTGGGATGCATAGCTGTTCTGCCTGGAAAAGGAAAGTAAAAGACTTCCACAAGCAGAGCAGGTTACTAACTGCATCCCAGTAAAGCCTGGTAGCATGCAGCTGCACTGGGCACTAGAGGAGAGAGCAGTTATGTTCCTGATTGGAGACTGTGTGGCTGGGATAGCAGATCATGTGTAGAAATAAATGTCCAGGTGGGAGGCAAACATATGGGGGGGAGGAGGCAGTGTGAGCAGAGGAGAGTGCAGCACATGCCCAGTCTCTTCTCCCATTGGCCCAACAGCACTGAGGGCTTGCTCTGTGCCCTGATGGGACAGCTGGGACTGCCTGGGTGGCCGCTGCCACCAAGTGCTTGCATGTCCCCCAGGTGAGCGTGGGAAGCTGGAGGAGCAGGTTTCCAGCCTTCCTGACAGATTATGCTGCAGTGGAGGTGGTGAAGGGCTTGGCAGGGTGGGTGCTGCAGCCCTTTCTTAGCCAACATCAGACACCCTGTAAGAGCAGAAGTGCTTCCCATGAACTGAATTCCTGTCCATACAGAGCATTTTGCTAGACTTCACTAAATACAAAGGCTTTGCATATTGCTGTGTCTCTGTTTTGAGGATGGCAGATACTTTAATAAACCAGGAAGGAGTAGCTTAGATTGCAGAAATAATTTAATAGTCGTTAGCTGACTGTTTAAACTGACAGCAAGATGTGGTGCTCTGACCTGTGAAATGGAGAAACCATTCTCCTGAGAAAGCAAATCTGAATTATTTCTACTATCACAGCAGGGTGCATTGCAATGGGCGACCGTACAATGACCTGTCGAAGTGAGTGAAAGCAGGAAGTCATTTGGTTTGTTTTCATGTGTATGAAGTGAGGGGATGGGAAACCAACAAGGGCTGTATACTCAACACTCTTGTTACACTGTATTAAATGAGGCATCTTTCTGCTTTGTCAGCAGATCCAAGTGTAAAAATAAAAAAAAATCTAGACCTAAGGCATTAAATTTATTGAGGATGTGTAAAACTGTAGCATTCTCACTTTTGGTGTTATTAGTCAGTTATACATGTGCATTGTTTTAATTCTATAATTATAAAGACTTTACTGCTCTTCTCTGGACACATGAGCAATTTCCTCATACCCTTACCAACTCACTTCTAGTATCTTCCATGTGGTGATGCAAACCAAACTTGAACCAAATGTTGCTGTCATCTGGAGTAGTTGCACTATGGATAATCTCCTCCTATTATACACCATAAACTGTACATAAGGCTACCCTACATCTACTCTTAGGTATTCCAGTTCTCCTGCTCAAGCATGATTTAAAGTTTGGTTATGTTTCTGTGCAGTAAAGCATCTGATTCATCTGCAAAAAGCGCATGCACTAGGAGGAAAGCTTTGTCACTTACTTTGCTAGAAAGGGTATAGCTGAGGAAGTGGTAATGTGTAATGGCAGAATGTTGTCAAACATTGATATTTAATGAATGCTCCTATTTGGTATTGGTCTGACAGCTACATAGCTTTATACATCCCTTACCTAAGTATGTGTCAGCATACGTATATACACATTTTTAAGCATGACTTGTAAAAGTAATTGGAGAATAAATTGGCAGAAAAATTATTTTCAAAAGTAACGTAATATCTAACAGTGGGTCTAGCATCTGTGTATTGTAAGTGACCTTAGTTATACAATTATTCTTAGCACTGTTTAGTTGGTTGCTACTATGAGTTACATTTAGGTATGTTTCTGTGCAGGAGATTAAAATATGGCTCTACAGCTATTTAACTCTGGTTTCTTGTGATTAGTTTTATTAGTATCAAATCCATTTAAAGTGTGCATTTAAGAAAAACCCTTATGAATTTTGGGAAAGAACAGAGACTTGTCAAAAAATGGCGTTCAGTGGGCAATTCAACACTCTTTCTGATTTGTTAGCCAGAACTTGGCGTTTACTATCAGCTGTCAGGGCAGGAGGAGATAAGTGAAGGTAGGGGAGATCTATGTCAGCTAAATCATGTCATGGGAGATGGGACTTTGACAGCCTTCTTTCTGAAGAGCAATGTTATAAAGCCAAGGTGGTAAAAAAAGGAAGTATTGAAGTTTTAGGTGGTACTTTGAAAATATTTTTCTTCTCAAATTGACACTTCAAAAGAACACTGAAAGCAGTAACTTAATTGATCTGGCAGCCAGCAGATGAATATTACAAAGCATTTGCACTTACTTAGCTACTGGCTGCCTGTATCTTCTCCCTCTGCACTATGTAACACTTTCCCGTGTTAACTATGTTATGGTCCAAGAAGACAAATAGACTAAAAGGGAGGATGGTAAAGGATAACATGATTCTGCTGTCATCTACCACCGTTCTTGCACAAGGATTCTCTACCCCATAAGAAAATTAATATTAGAAATGTATGATTTAGAGTAGCTCTGAGTTTCACATCTTTCTTCTTTGTCCAAGGTAGAGAAAATGGTTAATTTGTTTCAATGTATATTACACATTTTGATCTACTCATCTGTGAGGAAGAGTAGCAGCTCCTTACACAGAGGTCAATTCCAAGTCTTTTTTGTTGTTGTTGTTTTGTGTGGTTTTTCTTTTTTTTTTTTTTTTAATCTGAGAGTATTGTCCAAGTAGTTTCTTTCTGCAGAGCCAGTTTCTTCTTCCTTTAGGTGCAGCAAGACTAGCGCATTCTTTCTTGAGTGACTCCTCAAACTTGTCAAGTTTTTGCTTTGTCATCTTTGCAAAGCAAATGTTAATGCTTCTACCCTAACTTGAGCCAGGATGTGCTGATTTGGTTTTGCAGTACCAGGCTGCTGATGCACAAAACCATAGAGATGGGGAGGTAAAAAAAGACTGAAGAAGGGAAGAATGCATTCCTGATCAGTATCACAGTCTCCTAGCTTTCATTTACTGAATTCAATACCAAATAAGAGTGCTTTGAAAGACAAAAAGTACCTTTTTCAGGGAGGTTCTGCTAAAACACTATTTTATTACTGTTTTTGTTTCTTCTGCAGAGTGGGAAGCCCCCAGTCAAGGACATGTTCACAGATCTGAAAGATGGAAGGAAGCTTTTGGATCTTTTGGAGGGTCTGACGGGGAAACCTCTGGTAAGAGAAATATTCCCATTTACTGGAAGAAAAACCCAAACCAAACAACAAAAACTCCAACAAATAAACAAAATACAAACCACAAACTGTGGCATGTAATTTCTTAAATTTATTTATTTTAAAACCTATTTTTCTTGTAGTGTGTACTTGCTCTCTACAGTTCTAGCGAAATTCCCATGAACTTCACTCATGGGATATAGGGTCAGGCTGTGTAACCCTCTCTTGAGAGGTAAAGTACTGTTTAGCAATAGATGCAAAACCAGTGATGTTATTCACACAATGTATATATTCTTAATAAAGGTCTTTTAAAGGTCTGCTTCTGGATGATCTGGAAGAGTAGCATTTATCTGGATATGTGTGAACTTTCTCTCATGAGCTCATGAAAGATCCCTCAAAAAAAAAAAAGTAAAAAAGACACCAGCTAATAGGTGATGCAAAGATCTGCATCCTTCTTGAAAAATCCTTTGTGATCTATAGGTAGCAAAGGGCTGAAAACTACTCAAGTCTTGTTTGGGGAAATGTGTGTGTGAAAACTCTTCCCTTGCTAACATTGATGCCTCTTCATATATGAGGCGTGGTGAAACCTGTGCCATCACTTGGGGTTAAACCCTTGATTTAATTGTTTAGAATAAATCTCAAATTCATTTATTTACCTTTTGGGGGACCTTCAGCCATTTAAAATTGAACCTTGCAAGCTTGTCTTGTTTTTTTAAACAGGTGCATTTCACTAGTACTAATGATTTATGGTCTGATTTGAAGCATACTGAAGGCAACAGGATTTTTTTGGTTTCTCATTTTGATGATTACCATGGTGCAAGTTCAGCTCTGTGCTCTTGCATGGTCATTTTCTGCCACAGGAATTAAATTGAGGTGATTGAAAGCAAATGGAGTGGCAGGTATTGTCAAGAGTTGCAGTGTGGGGGTTTTTTTTTCCTGGTAATAAAAGGAAGGGAAAGTCAGGAAGTGTAACTCCTTCTCAGTATGCAAAGATTTAGCTGGCTTTTGGTGCCAGAAAAACAAATTGCTGCTTGTTCCCTCTTGGGAGCCAAAAAATTTCAGCTACTCTGGCAAGTATTCAAACCCCGCAGATTTTCCCCAGGAACTCCCACTTTGCTGTTGTGTTGCCAGTTGATAATTCTGCAGATGCTGGGAATAAAAATTCTGGATGGACTTACTGAAAATGAATGGAAACACATTTTGAATCCAAGGCTTGTCCTGTGCCTTGAATTGATGAATAATGTTCTGACCGTTTTTCATTTCTGTAGTGTTGTGGATGATCTTGTTAGACTTTTGTTCCTACCTAAAGAAAATATAAATTAATCTCTTGAGGAAAATCAAGACAAATTTCCTGTTTGGTCTGTCATTTTCTCTGGCCTGTCAAGTTACTTCAGATATTAACAGATTGTAATTTTTATTTTCAGCCTAAAGAACGAGGTTCCACGCGAGTACATGCCTTAAATAACGTCAACCGAGTACTGCAAGTCTTGCATCAGAACAATGTGAGCATGTTTTTCCACAACTTTATTGTTAGACTGTTTAATTTATTCCTGTGTGTAAATTCAGAATTAAGAGAATAAAGATTTTGGTAGCTAAAATGAGAATTCAGCAAGGTGGGTAAACTGGTCTCTGTTTTCTTCATTCGATGTAGAATTTGGATGTCTGATAATTTTGTGAAATCTTGAAATGCTAACTTACTAATGGTATTAACTAAACTGTATTTTGTTGAGATATGACTGAAGCTCTGCTAGGCGTGAACCTGGCAGGATACAAACTGAATTCAACTGATGGTGTGTAACTTGTGCAAAAGTGTGAGAGGGTCTGACAGGTTCTGTGTCCCGCACTCAAAATCCAGGAGGATCTTTCCATGGAAATCTGCCAGCTCTGTGTCAAATCTGTGCTTCTAATTTGGAGCTTTGGTACCTGATCAGAGCAAACAAGCAAGCAAATCCCAGTCCTTGAAAAATGAAAATTGTTTTACTTCTTTTAGATGTTTTTACTGCCTGGAAGCCAGTAGTGCTGTGGTAAAGTGATTTTGCTTTTCCCCTGCAAAACAGTTCCTGATAAGTGTGTCTTCTCTAGGTAGAATTTTTATTTGCAATGTCAGGGCATTAAAGTAACTTAATAAGAACATTCTGGCAGTGAAATACACCAAATGCAAAAAGGGACTGACATGTTTGTGTAAACTGCTGATGGAAGAGTGATATGAGCAGGCTGTATAATACTGCAATTTCCCCTCCTTGTTGGTGGACTAGTGTCATATTTCTAGAAAGCAGCAAAAGTTAGTGGTAGGTTGTTTGTTTTTTTTCTTCTTTGAAGCACTGTAAATATTGACTAACTTTTTTCTAAGGATAAATGAGTCTTTCCAGCTTGCAATGGACTAATTTTATGAAGATAATAAATGAAATTGAATTACAATAATTAATTAGTTTTTCCTTAAGCTGGCAGGATCTGGGTTTCTAGATGTAAACAAATGGTATAGCTGAAGGTTGCTAAGGTCACGTAAGTGATTTATACCTCCTGCTTAACTTCATTAGAAAGTGTGTGTGTTAATATGAAGGGAAAAGGCTGCCACTGAGAAGTAGTTATGTTCTGTTGCCTGAGCATTTGTGGGCTATACAGTATTAATAATTTGTGAAACAATTTATTAAAAGTATTTAAATATATATTGCAAGGATCAGACAAGCCTAGGGTGTAGATGTTCAAGTGATCCTGTGAACAACATCCATTTGATGAGCAGAATGGTTCTAAGTAATCTGGCATTCTTAGGAGTGGTTTTTTTTTTAATTACAGGAGAAAAAAGCTCTTGTGATGGAATTATTTGATTTTTGTGCACTTGACCTTTAGTCTTAGTCTTGCTTTCTGCTCCTTATGTTCTAGAGTGCTTCCCAGTGTGTTGTTTAATGATCTGCAATGGTGATTCTTTTGTCCTGTTTTTGCCAGTTTACTTTGCAGTTTTCTTAGAGTACGTGTCCAGTACTTGCAAAGAGTATTGCTGTAAGATTGGGAGGGGACAATCCACAAATCCACAAGCTTCAGTAGTATGTCAAAGTATAATTTGTGGTTCTATGTTAATTTTGCAACACAGTTTTAATTTGATTCTCCTAACCAACAGACCTATAAGGAGCTGAAATAGTCAAGATGATATCTGAAAGCAATGAGGTTACAAGCACATTTTGCAGAACTTCAGCTGATTGTTTGATTGTGTGATAAGAGGAAAAAAAAATGCATGGAATACCATTATATTTGTATGTGTCAGCAATATCCTCTAAAGCAAAATGAAATTTTATTCTTGTTTATTATGTCATTGTAGGCTACATTCACTGAAAGCCAGAATGTGGGCTGTGATCTGTGACTGATCCTCTGATGGTCTCTATTGTTTAATTGCCTGCACCTCCTTGGTGCAAGTTTTGTCCCTATGACTAGTTCTCATCCCAGCTGATGTACAGACACAGTTCTGGGTGTAAGCTGAGAAGTGTTCCTGGTAGGCATTGTGGATAACAGTTTTGAAGCAGAGATGAGAAAGGGAGAAAAAAGTTTCCTTATTAAAGTGAAATGCATGTGTTCTTTGCCTCTGGGACTGGAGATGCTCCTGGCTCCAGGCTGTTTACAAGAACGAAGCTCCACCATCTGCCTTGTGTGGGAATGTGTTGCAGCATCTGCCTAACATGTAGATACCTCCCTGGGTGTATGTACCTCTTCTGTTATAGGCAGCTATCCCTAGCTGGGTTTGCAGAGGCATGGTGGTAACTAGTGCAGTGTACTGCTGCTGAAGTCCTCTAAAAGGTGCTTCAGAGTTAGTGCTGCTTTTTCTGTATTGGCTGAATGGAAACTTGATGCCCCAATTCAGTTTAGACTCTAAAGCAGCCGCAAGTGAGTAGTGTGTTAGTGTTTCTAAGGTTTGCTTCTTCTGGGAGCTGAGTACCTGATGCAGGAGCAGGTAGCCTTTTCTCTCACTAAAGTAATTTCCTTGTATCTCTGTGTTTTTGTGTTTTTAATGATTGATTAGATCATCACCAAATCTGTGTGGGGTCCTATGCCTATAGGAAGTTTGAAAATTTAATTTTTCCCTTGAGCTTTTGATCTCCTTGTATAAACTTGTCCCATTTGGATGCTGGTTCATGCAAAGAAAAAAACCTATTCTTAATTAGAGTTACCATGGTTCTATAATATCTCTGAGTGTGTCTAGGAGCAGGACTGCTTGACTGTTTTTGGTTTTGTTTTTTCTTTAATATCAGATCCTTCGTGTTTGAATTTCTGCTGATCGTTTTTGAATGCTGGTATGTGTCTGTATATTAGAAGAGAGGATAAAACTCTTCCAATGAAGTATCTTCTTAGGTGTTATCTTGTCATGTTGTTTAAGTAGTTGTTATGACAAATTCAAATAGACAGTACTTTTGTCCTCTCCAGTTCCCTCTTTCTAACTACTTCTTATTTAAGAGCACCTGATAATATGTGGCAGGACAGCCAGGAGTATGGGGTGTGGTTGTGACTTGAGTCTGTGATACATGTTTAATATAGAGTTGATTTGACCTCTTCAGGTGGAGTTGGTGAATATTGGAGGAACTGACATCGTTGATGGAAATCACAAGTTGACACTGGGGCTGCTCTGGAGCATTATCTTGCACTGGCAGGTGAGAGGCTGTCGGGAGATCTTTTCCAGGAATCATGCACATTGATCTGCTGGGATTCCAACAAACCTTCCTAGGGTTCTGGTGGCAGAAAATACTGCTTCTATTTTGGGCAGGTAAATAAAGGCAGGCCAGTGTTTGGTTTCTGATCTCTGTCTATTGGCTGCCTCTTGTGATACGTATTCTCGTATGTGCTCAGTTGTACTCAGCCTCTCAGTTTAGTTCCTGATGGTGTTTAATTACAGAGAGGGTTTTCAGACTGAAGCATTGTATTTATATTCCTTTCTCAAGTCTTTCATGTGCTTCTGTTAACCGGTGTTTTACTGTCTAGGTAGCTGCGTTGGACTTGCATCTTACATGCTGCTTGATAGGTTTGTATTCAGTCTTAGAGGTTGAATTTTGATCGTGGTTTATCCAGGTACCTGGGAGGATCATTGAATTGACTTGGAGGGAATTTGGCAGATGCTTACGCATAGTACCCAAACAGCAAACTACTTTTGTTAGCTGAGCAGACAGCCTCATCTTACAGAAAACCTCTGCAAGCTGTATTTTTAGGGGTTGCTTGCTGATGGAATTGCAGCACGAGACAGCAAGAAATACTATACCTCGTGCTTAGTGTAGGCAGCACTGGGGAGCAGGGGAGGATTATAAGCTAAGAGTAATGTGTCATTATTGTATGAAGCATTACTGGTTCTTGTAATCAGCAGAGGGCAAAGATGGCCTAGAGACTCCTATTCCCAGATTTCGTGTGAAGAGTTAGATTCATAGCTTTTCATAGGAAATATAGTTTCATGATTTGTAAACAGCTTTGTTAAAAGGTTTTGTAAACAGGGAAGTGGAGAACATGGCTGTAAGGTGTAGTTGCTGCTTTCTTGCAGGTGAAGGATGTCATGAAGAACATCATGTCCGATTTGCAGCAGACCAACAGTGAGAAGATCCTGCTGAGCTGGGTTCGGCAGTCCACGAGACCTTACAGTCAGGTCAATGTTCTGAACTTTACAACAAGCTGGGCAGATGGACTTGCTTTTAATGCTGTCATCCACAGACACAAGTAAGTAGCAAACATTTTATCTAAGACCTAGAGAAGTAAGCAGCCTTTCCCCATGTATTCATGCTTGAGCATTTGACAGCTTCTATTTCAGTGTTTGTTTCAGTGATTCATTGTTTGTTTTGGGTTTGGTTTTTTTTTTTTTTTGGTGGCAACAATAACTGTAGAGGGATATTATCAGAGCCTTGCAAAGACTGGAGGCAAGGCAGCAGTGTAACTCTCTCAGCTCCTGTACATGCATGCACATTTACTAATTGAGGTGGATTTACATCCCACTTAGTATGCATTACACAGTGAATGTTCTGAATGGGTATCTGCAGGAGGGATTGACCACCTCTTTCCCCTGTACTTCCTTTCTCCTGCTCTCTCTCCTCTGCAAAAAGTAATGTTTCTTCAGGCAGTTTGCCATATCATTTCAGTGGGAAGACAGAAGTTTCAAAACGAAGGAATAAGTCAGCCTCTGTAGCTTTTCTTAGTTTTTGAATATACCTGGCTTGAAAGACAATATATGCAGCTCTTTCAGAACTGTTGAGCAAAAGAATCAAAAGGTAATAGAATACTTCAGGCAGCTGTAGAGTATTCATTAGTTTGTTCATTATACTTTATAAGGAATATTGTTAAAGCTCCTATGCATAGATCCTTTGTGTTCTTTCTGATTTTTGGAGAACTCTTCAGTAGTTTAAAGAAATCATCCTTACAGACTCCTATGAAACTTTCATGCCATATTTTTGCTTTCTCTTTTGAAAGCTTTTCTTTGAGATCTACCTCTGAGCAATCCATTCTAACCCAGCGTACCTTAGATGAACTCAGCTCATTGCTTTGCATGAGATGACTGTTGTAAACCATAAATAACCATTTTAACATGGTAATGGTATGGTAATTTCTAGAATTTATCCAGACTTCCTGGCCACCAGGTATCTGGCATGGCAAATGCTTAACAAATACCCAGAATATTTATACCCAGCAGATACAAAGTGTTGGCAAAAGCATGTGCTTGTTTTGAGCCTAATGTTCTCAGCTCTCAAGTGACCATCTGGCCTGCGCTGACTGAAACAGTTTCTGTCACAGGATTGCAAGCTTCAGGATGTGTTTGCCTTCACATACCTGTGTGCCTTGTGGACCAGTGCTGGCTTATGTTTAGTTTTCATGGAAGTGTAGGTTGTGCCTGCACCACACTGAGGCCTCCTGAAAGTTTCAAAGGACTGCTCTGCAAAGGCAGAGCAATACTAGCAGAAACTCTCTGGATTTTCAGAAGTATCAACAAGTCCCTTCTCTGGATGATGTGGGCTATACTGATGGCTTTCATATCTGCATAGCTGCCTGTGGAGGCATAGCTCTGCTGCTGAGCATGTGAAGCTTTGTGATGGAGACACTGCTAGCTTTAGACACAAATGAGACCCAGGTGACCTGAGGGAAGCAGCAGCAGAGAGTTAGCAAAATTGCTTTCCAGTTGTTTGTTATCCTTAATGTGTTGTGACTATGTGCTTGGGCTTTGTGGGGTCTGAAGTCTGTGAGCTCTGCCCCTTTTTCAGAGCACTGTTAAGTAGCAAAATCCTCTGCTGAAAGCTGTAGTTTGAGTAACTGTGCTTTCCTCTGGCTTCCCAAAATTTCTCAGTTACCTGGTTCTGCTGATCTCTGAGCCTTTTATTCCCTCTTCCTGGAGACCTGGCAGCTGCATGTCAGAATTCAGCTTTTCTGTCCCAGGGCACCAGCCTTTTAACCAGGGAAGCACCATTTCCCCTACACTTTTGAGAAATCTTGAGCTGGGTTTAAATTTAGGTCAGCTTTGACAGAGAAGCTTTAAAGGGCACTTGCAAAGAACATGGGGACTGGGGCAGGCTGCAGGAGGACAACAAAGCTATTTAGCTTGCCCAGACAGTAGTGCTTCCCTGCCACAGGGCATTTTCAGTATTACTTTTTAAATTTAGCTTAATTTGACACTTAATATAGGAGATTTTTTGTGGATCCCATTAAGAGGTTTAGTAGTTTGCTTTCCTCTTTATGTATCTATCAATTGTTAGCCGTGTTACTTTTTGGCTATAATATCTAGTAACTCTAGAAACACTTGCTGTACTTAATAAAATGATATGAGGTAATAGGGCATTTAACATTTTACTGTGCTGGTTTCTTCAATTTCCTAATATTAGCTTAGGTCCTCTTTGAATTGAATGCTGCTCTTTGGTACGATCTTCTTGCTCATAGGTAAATAACTAGATTGCATTTCATTAAAATTCGTGTTTCTATGTCAGTGTGCAGGTAGCACATGTACCATACACTTACTGCAATGTGCTTTTCTTTTCCACAGTCACCCTACCTTCTGCTGGCTTTTTGCTTCTCAGACCTTGCCAGCTTATGGCTTTGCTGTTTCACAAAGTGTAGTGGCTTGACAGATGTTAAAGCGATACTCTCAGGTCAATTTACAGCTGAATTAAGTATTAAAAGAATTAAAAGCAAGCCCATCTCTTCCTCCCCAAGTTCTGTAAAACGTAGAATTGATAGCACTGTTTTAATGAGAAGCCAATATTACAGAGGAAAGGAAATATTTTAATTGCAGCTGTGCTGCTGTAGCACTGGGCTGATTGTAGGTACCATTAGGAGGGGGCTCTGTTTGCTGGCCCTGTTTCCTGCTTAGTGCTCTGCTCTTTGCCCCTGAGACCTGCCAGAGCAATTTGAGCACATAGCTGAACTGGAGATTTGGGTCGGCTAATGCTGCTGTGAGATGAAGGCTGCTGGCATTGTAAATTGATCAGCTCCTCAGCCTGATTTGCATTATGACTCTCATAAGCACTTGTAATGGGGTGGTTTTTAATGAGGGGAAAAAGGCTATGGGAAGGGTGAGTGAGCATGAGTGAAGACTGCTGCTGCTCCTAGCTGTGATGGTCTGGGGTGGTCATTGAGCCACATCACAAGTTTGGAATGAGGCTCTCCAGGAGCAGTGACTCTTGATTATCCAGCAGAGCTTGATGCAGAAAGCATGTGCTAACAGTAATGCTGGGAAAGAAACAGTTGAAAAAACCTGGTTCTGGAATGAATCTTAAGCAGAGTTTGGTGATTTTCTAGTTAGTAATATTGAATGTCCTGTTGCAGTTGATGAGTGTATTTACAGAATACATGGAATGAAAGGTTGATGTTGTGGTGGACATGCAGTCAGTCAATAGATTTCTGCTTACCAGTTTCTCACCAATAAAAAGAAAGCACGTGTTTGTGTTTATGCATTTGTGTATGTGCACTTCTGTTTATTTTTTTATATGCATGTTTGTCTTTAAATTACTTGGTCAGCTACCTTCCTATCCATAACTTCATATTCTACATGGTATGGAATTTTTTCTTCAGATAGAATTTACTATTTTCTTTCCTGCTTGCTTTTTTGATTTTAGACCTGAGCTTTTCAGCTGGGATAAAGTTACAAAGATGTCCCCAGTTGAGAGACTGGAACATGCTTTCAGCATAGCCAAGAACCACTTAGGAATTGAGAAACTATTGGATCCTGAAGGTGGGATATGGTTATTTTACTTAACTAGAAGCTTTTTTGAGCTCTCTTGAAAGAAATTTCTTGTATTGACATTTACTGTGAATAAGAATTCTAGCAGTTCTGTGCAGTGATATTTTCATTCAAGTCCTTAAACTGGGGTTTAAAAGAGTGTAATTTGTAGCGTAAGAGTATGTCTGTGTGTGTATGCTTCAACTTCTTGAATGTGGAGGTTCAGATTGACTTACCATTCAGAGACAGTATACAGAAGGTGAAGGTGGTGCCTTAGCTTTGTTTTGTTTTAAATAAGAGTTCTATTGTGCAAGGATCTGTGCTTCTTGAGAAGAAGTAGAACATCAGAATGGGTTAGCTTAAGAGCTCATGATCTTTTGTTCTTTATATATACATGAATAGCAGTAGCTGCTAGAGCTATGAGTACTTAGAGGATAGGAATGCTTACCAGGAAGCTTTTATGGCTCCTCTTTAAAATCCTTCATACTGACTTCAACATGTCAAACATGGCCTTTAAGTTAAAGCTTATTAAGGGCTACTTAAGAGAAGAACCTGTGATTTACACTATATGTAAAATCTTGCTATTCTAAGTAATGATTTAGAAAAGCATCATCTTCATTTATCTCTCCCCAATTTTATCTTTTTGATGCAGATGTTGCTGTACAACTTCCAGACAAAAAGTCTATTATTATGTACTTAACCTCTTTGTTTGAGGTCCTTCCTAAGCAAGTCACTATGGAAGATATCCGGGAGGTGGAGACTCTTCCAAGGAGGTATAAGCAGGAATGTGAGGATGGAGAGTTCAACGTGCAACAGGTGTGTTTGTCATCAAAGTTTGTCTGGCTTTTCCTGAGTAGTAATTTTAGCTGCTCTTCAGGCTTTGTCTGGAGAAGGCAGTGGAACATGCCTTCTATCTTGGGGATCACAGCTGGGAAAATATGAAAAATCATAGCAGCCTTGTGAGTGACTTAAGTTATTCTTCCTTTTTCTTCTTTGAATCATTTACAAAATCCTGCGTGTTGAGGTATAAAGTTCTGGTTTTGTTGTGCTTCTTCTTCTGCTTCTCTTTCTTATTTCTCTTAGCAAGGTACAGAAGGTCCCCCAAGTAACTGCTTTTGCCACAGGACTTGTGCTGGTAGTGGTAGTGATGGGTTTTTGGGTGTGGGATCCATTCATTAGTAGTGACTGTGGCCCTTCTCATTAAAATGTATCCATTTTAACATTATGTGAAGGATTAAAAGGGATCTTATGTTCTATTTTTAGTATGATTTGGGAAGGCATCTTCTGTGCACTTCTGAGACATTACTCTTCTCTTGCTGTCTAGGCTGTAGCACTTGAAGAGGAGCAGGGCAGTTGTAGAGCAGAGACTCCCAGCACAGTGACAGAGGTGGATATGGACTTGGATAGTTACCAAGTTGCTCTGGAGGAAGTTCTTACATGGTTGCTGTCAGCTGAGGATGCTTTTCGGGAACAGGAGGAAATATCTGGTGATGTTGAGGAAGTCAAAGAGCAATTTTCCACTCATGAAGTAAGCTTCTCTTGAAAATTCATTGAGTTTTTGATGTGTGCTGTTTCTTCCATCTTTTTCTAAATTAAATGCCGAATGTGGTGCGAGTTTTCTTGTTCAGGTGTGTTTTGGTTTTGGGTGTAGGCTTCTTTTTTTTTGGGGGGGGGGTAATTGAGCATTTTGTTGTTTACAAATAATAACTTCTTGAAAGTGTAATAGAAGATTTATTTCCTAAAAAGGTTTTAGGAGAACTTACAGTGACACATGCTTTGAAACTTCAATGTATTTTTTTTAATCAGCTTTCAATGGCTTGCTCACTGGTGTCTATAATACAGAGGCAGTCTGATCCAGACTGATTCATGCCTCTCTCCTGCCAGCTACTAAAAAGCTTGGTCAGCCTTATGTCACTTGCTGTTAAATGAGGGCAGTGTTGAAAATGATAATCACATCAATTTAATTCAGTGGTCTCCCTGTCCATTTAGCATAGTTTATTTCAGAAATATATGCTGTTACTTCCAAATTATTCTGGTTTCCAAATTATTTTGTTTTGGTTTTGTTCCAAGTCTGAATAAATGCTCTAATGGTGCTGAAAGTTTCACGTATCATGTTAGATGCTTTAGTTTTATCCTGTGTCAGCTTACTGTGTACAGTTGAACTTAAAATCTGAATCAATATGAAGATTTTAATTTTTATGAGGTTTTTTTTTTTTTTACCTTGTGTTATACTTTTAAACCCATGATGCAAAGGAAGAGGTGTACTGGGTTTATAGTAAATATGTGAATCTTTAATGTTGTTAACTCATAGGGATCAATATGCTTTCCTATGATATATTTCAGGTCTTGTTCTATGTTCTGTTGGCCATATGTAAGCTTGTTTTATTTTCTTGGTGCATTTCTTCAAAGGCTCTCTTCTTACAAATGGCTTTTTCTCCGAGGTGGTCAGCTTTTTTGCTTCAATTATCTCTATTTTAGTGACTCCAGAACTTTTGTAGCTCATTGAGAATCTTCTGTCATAGAGAGGAAGAGGTCTGCCATGCTTATGTATTTGATGATGCCAGCTCATTCTGTAGTGCTATTTCAAATGTGACAATTTATTAGGACATTTAGAAATTCATAAAGTCCCTTAGGAGCTCATACATCATGGTGACATGGCTGGTTGTACCATTTCCAGGGTTTTATGATGGAACTTACTGCGCACCAGAGCAGTGTGGGCAATGTTCTGCAGGCTGGAAACCAACTGGTGGCCCAGGGAAATCTGTCACCCGAAGAGGAGTTTGAGATCCAGGAGCAAATGCTGCTGCTGAACTCCCGCTGGGAGGAGCTAAGGGTGGAGAGCATGGACAGGCAATCCCGGTGAGTCATGCCCACAACCTCACCTAGAGTTGCAGGACCAACCTCTGGTTTGTGATGTGAAATCCACCTTTTTCAGACTTTCCAAGGTGAAATAAAAGAAATTATTGTAACTGGGTTTTTATTCTTATATAAAAGTATTTTGTGACTGTTGTGTAAATGTGCCAGACTATATGTATGGTATCTACATATAGTAGTTACATAAGCATGTGTTTAATATTGTTTCAGTAGTTTAAGTTCCTCAGTAAAGCATACTGTAGACATGGATAACTACATGTGTTTTACACAACCAAAAAACACTTAGAAGAATTTTTATGGCCTATGGTTTATTAAGCTATGAGCTGCATGTCAAGGGAGAAACTGCATTTTGTTGCAACCCTCAGCACAGGCTCTACTAGCAGCAAATTTCTGTTGCAATGAAGAATCCCTGATATAAACGGCATAGTTCACTAGGTTTTTGTTGAGAAAGGATACTTAGCTGTGTTCCTTAGCTTAATGGGGAACATTTTATTGGATGGTAGCTAACTGGTTTATGAATGGCCTTGCTCCTTTCCTGTAGCAGCTAGAACTTGGTCTTTTCCCTTGAGAAAACTGTTTCTGAAATAACTCTACCTACACTTCCCCTTGCAGCCTGCATGACATGCTGATGGAGCTCCAGAAGCAGCAATTGCAGCAGTTGTCTGACTGGCTGACAGTGACAGAAGAACGCATTCAGAAGATGGAAACTGAGATCTTAACAGAAGATTTGGAGTCACTTCAAAAACAGCTGGAAGAACATAAAGTAAACCTTTTTGTCTGTTATGTAATACATATGGGAGAAGTATTTGAAATGTATACAGTGGGTGGGTTCCTTAGCTGAGAAACTTGATTGTGTCAGTAGTGATATCTGGCTGTGAGGCTGTATTTGATGTTTGAAGAAGGATGATGATGGGGTAGAAAGGAATTGGAAGTTTCTGGAAATGCTTTCTTAACACTTGAGCACAGATGAATATAACAGAAACTGTTATCTTCCTACTTCTTCTAGGAAGTGAAATCTGTAAGGTAAACTGTGTTACCCTCACTTTGAGCAGGAAGTGAGGCCTCTTCAGGTAAATTGTTGGTGTGAGGGATAGTATAAAACATACTGTGGACAAACTTCCCTTTAATGACCATCAGGCATTGCTAAAGCATGCTGAAGACTTGCACATTAAAACAATGCAGAAGTTAAAACTATTAGGAAGGGCCTCCCAGGTCACTGATTCTTGTCCCTGATTTTACAGGGTTTGCATCCTAAGGTGATCCATAGACTCTGCTCTCTGATGTGGCACAAAGTTTTTGAAGTGGTTTGTCTCTTAATTGAGTTTCTAAATGAGAGTTCAGCCATTCTAGCCTGCAGTGTGGTTTTTGTGTGGTTGTGTTTTGGGGTTTTTTGTTGTTTTTTGTGGTTTTTTTTGTTTTTTTTTTTTTTTAGGAGAAAGATGGCCTTTTGAGACATGTCATGGTTGAAGCTTTGGTTTTTGTAATCACTGCTGAGGTTTGACCTTCTCTCCAGCATGGGACTTATCTCACAGGGCAATAACTGTGGGGTATTTTTAGTCTGTATAATTTCCTGTGCTGCATTTGCATTCTTTCCTCTGTCTTCAAAGTCTGGGGAGTTTGAGGTGTGTTGTTCATGGAATAACTTAGGATATTCTGGGATGAAAAGTGATATTTACAGTACTGTAAAAGTATATTGATCTTGCAGAGATATTTCAGAGGTTGGCTTTAACCATGGAATATATTCTTCTAGAAGTTGTATGAATACTTAAATCTACAAGTGATTTAAAACTCATTAGAACTGCATGCTTTCTGCAGTTTTCAATTATTCTTTTTGAACACCATGATCGATTACAGCACTGTTGATACGAGAATTACATTGTCAGCTATTAAAAGACAAATGTTCTTAGTGATTTTTCCTTGTTTGACATGTCCTATGGTATTTGCTTATATATTATGGTTTTCATGTTAGAGTAATGTTTCTTTTTATAGAAACACTAAAGTTCTCTTACCTATAACAACAGATATATAGAAAGTCAATGCAGTTGTCATATGATTCTTCTAGTCAAGTATGGTGCGTGCAGCTTAAAGCACTCATTTGTGTTTTCTGGCATTTTAACAGGATTGTTTTGAGTGCACTTCTAGCAGTCTATTGCTTACATTTATTTAAGCTGTGAAGTGATTCCCAGTGGTAAAATCTGCTTAACTGTTGAATATCAAGTACTTTGTCACAGCAGTTGTATTAGTCACTGTGGCCAAAACAGCAGACTGGCAAATGTAATCAAAGTTGGTAATCTCTGATTTGCTCTTTTAGAGCCTGCAGAGTGACCTAGAGGCAGAACAGGTGAAGGTAAACTCCCTAACGCACATGGTTGTCATTGTTGATGAAAGCAGTGGGGAAAGTGCAACAGCTATTCTGGAGGAACAATTGCAGGTAAAATGCTGGAGCTCTCTTTTTTAAAATCTACTAGCAGGCACTTAAGACTTTTGCATGTAACTGTATTCAAAATTTTTCTATTCAAAGACTGTTTATTCTAGAAAAGTAATTTAATATTTTTTAAAGTGATCTTAACCTAAATAGTTTTTAGATTTGCTTATGGTAGAACCTGCAGAAGCGCTGTGGTGACTTTCAACTTAATTACTGATGAGTCACACTGTTTATGTTCCCACAGACCTAGGTGGTTGCATAGTGGATCCTTTCAGCAGTTTCATAGAAATGGGAAAATCCACAATACAACTCTTTAATTTTCAGTAAGAAGTTGAAATCTGTTGGGGAAATGTATTTAAAGGCATGAGCACAATTTAGCTAGGGAATGCCATTTGAAGTATTTTTCTGTTTTGTTCAGAATTTAGACTGTAACCTGAAGTATAGGGAGTGTGAAACAGAATTTATTGAAACAAAATTCGTGCTACTTTGCTGGCTCCTTTTGAAATCAATCATATAGCTCACTGACTTCAGCAAGAGCAGAGAGAAGGATAAAGTTGAATGCCCTTGAAAGTTTTAATGTCTGGCTTTGTACAATACGACGATAATGATTAGTGGCAAGGAGGTGGTTATAATGTAGAAAGAGGTTATTGTGAAGTAGAAATTACTTTTGAGTATCTTGGTTTGGGGTTTTCTTGTGAGACTTATGAGTGTTCATGAGTTTCTTGCTTTTGTAGAGGCTTGGTGAGCGGTGGACAGCAGTATGTCGTTGGACTGAAGAACGACGGGTCAAGTTGCAAGAAATTCAGCTTTTGTGGCAGGAGCTGCTGGAAGAGCAGGTTAGGAGTTCTTTAGTTACACAGAGTGACTCATTGATTTGTGGATGGGAAAACCAACCAACCAAAAAAACCAGAAGCCCCTTTAGTAGGCTTTAATAGCTCTCAGAACAAACCCTTGCAAAACTAGATTTTGTGTCAGTGTTTGGGCTCCCAGTGTTTCTTGAGGAGTAGAATAGCTGTGCAGTGCAAGAAGAGTATTTTCTGAAGTTTAAGTTTGAAAGTTTAGAACTCCTTCTAAAATAATTTCCAAGGTAGCTTGCAAGATGGCCAAGAAGTGGGAAATATCCATGATAGCAAAATGACAGTGAATCACTAAGTGTTTGGTGGTTTGGTAATTACAGAAATTTTCCTAATTAAGGTATATGTGCTTCCGGTGTGGATACAGGTACACAATTGTGCAATCAATTAATAAATAGATGCTGTTTTCTAATTCAGTAACATAAAACACTTGGTCAGTATAGTGAAGCATGCAGCTCATCTATTCTTGCTGAGTTTAGACAAACAGTTGAATTATGAAGAAGGCAACATTCTGAGTTTACTGCCTTGGTATCATACATTTTACATATATATATTAAATATAGTGCTCAAACATTAACTCTTGGCATAAAAAAATACAGTAACACAACTGCATGCATTAGGTTTGCATGCCTAGTATGAGAACTTTTTTTGTCTCAGCTTAAAATATTTGATGGCTTCTCCTTTGAAGGTTTTATTTAAATAATTTTGTTTTCTTAAATTATGTTATTTATCACTGTAAGCTGTTGTTTAAACTCTTCAGTATACACAGATCGTTTAGACATTTGAAAGAAGTAGAACAATGCTGCTACTGTCAGTTGCAGCCTGGTTTCCTTGACAAGGTTGTTTTGTCTGCATTTTTGTGATTGCGTATGTGTTTCTCCCTGACCCCTTCCATACCTATTTGCAGTATATTGATAAGCTGAATTTGCAGCTGATGTGACCTTGTTTTTGATATGGATCTGAGATTCAGGTTCTTGTTTATATAATACCAAGTAACTATTTATGTGTATTTCTTTAAAATACTGTATTGGCATATGTGTATATACATACAGAAAATTGTGTGCTAACATTTTCTGGCAACTGTTGGGCAAGATAAGTCTCTGAGTTGAGAAAAAAGTATTCCTGAAAAATCTTTGCTCCATATGTCAAGATACAGACAGTTCCTCTTAGTTTGTGCTCTCAGTTTTGATGACCCTATGTGAACACGCTTCTGTCTACTCTGAATATTACACTGCAGTAAAGAGTGGCATCTGCTGTTGGAGGTGCTTTGTGTTCGTTTTTTTTGTATGTAATTACTATAAAAGTGAAAAAAGTAATCTGTGTTTAATGTAGAATCTCAGATAACAAGTAATGAGGAAATAGTTTATTTTAGGTGGTTTAGATCAGCCTATGTTTGCATTCATTCTTCAGCTATGAACAGTGAATTTACAGTTCTTTGTCCTTGAGAATTATCAAATGAGCTAAAAAAATTGCCATTTGAAGCTAATTAAAACTTTCAATACCAACACTTTGTTAACACAAAAGTAACTGAAACATTTAGGTACTATCATTTTCCATTTTGTCCAGCCAGATGGAGAGATGAGCAGCAGTGATGCACAGGCCTTTTTGTGGCTGCCTTGAAAAGTTTTGGAAACCACATTGCCAAGTCAACACAATTCTCACCACTTGGGAAACAAATTCCTCAGTCAGTGCCAGATATTTCTTAGCACTGTGATAATTATGTTTCAGTTTTCTAGGGAGGGTTATCTTGACTGCTGATTTAGCAGAAATTAATTGAATACATTGAAGGGTTTTAAGCTCCTCTTATGCATAAATATGTTGGCTGGAATACCAGTGTGATTTTTGCGGGGAGTATGTGGTGTCACAATTTTGTTTCTCACAGCCTTATGGCATTTCCACCACTGTTATATTTGCTGTCTGTACATTTTGTGTATTGGATTACATTGGCAGTGTAAACTGCCTTAACCCTTTGGCCCAAAAGTTGCTGTAGTCGGTTCTGGGACAATGCCAAAAATACACAGCTTGATTGAGGAGCATAGTGGGTGTTGTAGTGTGTTGTTCAGAGAACAAATAGGTCTGCCTCCCTGTATCATTTAATTTTCTTAAAGGCAGAGGCATACCAGTGTGCTAGTGGCTGTGCAACTGAGTAGGATAGAGAGCTGAATATTCTCCTCTGTGGAGATGGCTGTGCAGCAGCAGCATGTTGCAACATAACATAAAATGCATAAAATCCCTCCTAATATCTGATGCCAGTTATTACTGGAGTTCCCATAGTAGTGCTGTGTGACTGAAGAGAAGTGAGACCCAAGAAGCTTTCCAAGAAAAAAGTGGAAAAAGTTCAAGACCTGAGTTTGTGCCAGGCAGAGTAAACCACTCCAGCTTTCAGTAGTTAATGGATAGTGTTTGCTGAAGTTATTTTGCAATTGGATGTAGGTACAGTAAACTAAAGTCATTACATCAGTAAACAGTACAAATTTAGACTAATTAATATCTGAGTCTTTCACTGACGACCTAGACTAAGAGCTCTGAATTATCAGTGGTGTAGCTTCTGTGAGAAAATATCTGTAATCACAGAGGAAGAAAGGTGAAGAAGAAACTGTATATACCATTTTGATATATTTAACTGTAATATAAGTCCCACATCAGCTTTATGCTGCATATGTGGTTACTATAAATAACTTTGTGTGTGTGTGTGTGTGCACTCTGATATATTAAGAAAAGGTTTTGTTGAAATACTTTTGCTGGAAAGTATTATTTAGTACTCCGATATTCCCCCCCCTCTACTGCCTTTAGTGTACTATTTTTGTGAATGCTAAGTGAAATATAAAGACTGCAGAACTGTGCTTTGCATGCAGAGGAAGTCTTAAAGAAAGAGTTATCAATAGTGGTTTGACAAACTTGGTGTTTTCTTGTGCTATTTTTCTTATGATCTGTAGTGCTTATTGAAAGCTTGGTTAACTGAGAAAGAAGAGGCTTTGAGTAAGGTCCAGACAAGCAACTTTAAAGATCAAACAGACCTGAGTGTGACTGTTCGAAAACTAGCGGTGAGTATCGCTGTCCTGCTTTACCCTGTCAGATCGCATAGACTAAATGAATGGCAAATTACCAGTTTGACCCCAGCAGGAGCTGTAAATGCATGACACTTTGGAAGCCAGGCCAATGCTCTCTCCTTGCCAGATTCTTTCACTTTAATTAAAAAAAAAAAGTGTACATCTTACTCCATGGTTATTCCAGGTTGCTGTGCCAAACTTTGGGGCAGCTATCTGGGATTTTTGGGGGCTTCGTTTGTTTGTTGTTTGTGTTTGGTTTTAGTTTTGTTGGGCTTTTTTTGGTTTGTTGTTTTTTTTTTAATAGTCTTACTTGTATCTCAGCTAATAATGTATAACTTAAGAGATGCTGCTGATTGCTACAGGAGCTGTTTCAGCCATGTGCTCTTTTTAAGAGTGTCTGTTAGTGCTTTGTTACACAAGGGAACTATTTTGAAACCTATGATGAATGTGACTCAGGTAGTATATTCCATGGCCCCCACCATGGAATTAAAAGCTAAGAGGCAACATAATACTTGATGTCATCCTTTAATGTTTTCTTTTAACTTCAGATTTTGAAAGAGGATATGGGTATGAAACGGCAAACACTAGACCAGCTGAATGAACTAGGTCAGGATGTGGCCCAAATCCTTGGGAATGGCCAAGCATCAAGTAAAATCGACCAGGATCAAGAAGAACTAACTCAGAGGTGGGACAGTTTGGTTCAGAAGCTAGAGGATTACTCTAACCAGGTATCTAACAAGGCTTTATTACTTTTTAGTTTAGATGGCTGTGTGTATGCATATATCATTGATACTGTCAGAAAAGTTACCCAGGCAAGTTCTTTGCATCAGGCTAGAGAAGTAGGTGAGTGCTCTTCCACATAGGGCTGACTTTAGTTGCTGATAAAGCTCTCTGCGTTTTTTGGTATTTGAAACCCCATGTTGTTAACCTGACTAGTACTATTACTCCTTTCTCACACAGATTAAGCTTCATTTTTCTGATGAATAAAGCAGGCTTGCCATGTATTATCAATCAGTACAAATGCCTTTAAACATTGTAAGAGTGCTGGGACTGGATTAAATCTGATACTAAAAGAAAGCAAAGACAAAACCCAAACCCCAGAATAGATAAATAAATGGGAGTCATACAAGCATTTATGCTCTGTGAGTATGATTTCTCATCTGTTGAAAATAGAGTAGTTGTTTGTTTGATGTGTAATGATGATAGCCAAGCTGGATTGTTAAATGTTTATTTTAGTATTTTGAGTGCTTGGTAATGTTTTTATTTAGGCAGAACTCCCATTGGCCTCTGTGAGGATTTGGACAGTTTTATGACTCATATGTCCCTTTTTTGTGATAGTAAAATGTTAATATGGTGAAGGCTGTGGAATCGATTCATGATCTACTTAGGGTAGAGTGAATGTCTGAAAAGAGATCCATTTCAGCCACATGGCTTTAATTTGTTCTTGTGTTTGACTCAAAGCACTGGAGAGTGCCAAATCCTGTCTTCATCCTTTCACTCCCCCTAAATATCAAGCACATACTTAGAACTTATGGGTTGATCGCTATGGGACTTACTTTATAACCCATTAAAGAGGTTTTCTATTGACCTGAGTGACTTTTTAGGTGAAAACCACTATGTATCAGCTCTTTCTGGGATCTAGGCTTGGTTTCATGGGGTGTGAGTATAAAATATAGAATTGTATATATATAGTATAAAATATATGTATTATGTATATATATGAGTTTAAAATATATGATAGATCTTAGAGGATCTTGGTTCTTTCTGTGAACCAAGCAATTATGAAAGAGAACAGGTATAATACTTATTTTGTTGATGTTAGTTCACTTGGACTAGCATGAAATTCTAGTGAGCTGAGAACTTTGATGTTTGGCTCCCATCCATAAAAGGTGTGAATAATGAATTTTTTCTCTTAAATGTGTCTGTGATGAAGGTACTTCATGACAGCTAGGTGTGGTCATTTGTAGGAGTGAATGAATGGGCTTTTATGATTGAAGAATAAAAGGAACTAAGCAGTCTGTGTTTAAAAATGGCATTGAGTTCTTTTGCTGAATTATTTTGTATAGGTAACTCAAGCTGTTGGAAGCATAGGGATGTCACAAGTTTCACAGAAGACTGCAGTGGAAACACCATTGAAGGAACAGGTAGTGGTTAAACAATCCAGACAGGAGCTGCCCCCACCACCACCCCCAAAGAAAAGGCAAATCCCAGGGGACAGCGAAGCAAAGAAAAAGTAAGTATATGTCACTGCTGTTTTCCATTGCTCACTAGAAACCACATGGACTCATGACTTTTGGTCTTAGCTTTTTACACAAGTAAGGAATACTTAAGTTGCCATTGTGAGTTTGGGCTTGGGGAACAGGGAGTGTTACATATAGCCTTGTTTTTAGAGCATCAGAAAGCCTGCAGCTTACATTAATTTCAAAGGGAAATGGGTGTTCTGTTTCTCAGAAAATACAAGTCTTCAATCCTTTGTACTTCAGCTCCTTTGCTGAAAGATAGAATTAATTATATTTACTTTCTTTTGAAAAAACATCTTCTCATCTTTAGGTAAAAAGTGTTGTGAAAGTGCCAAGTGTTTTGATTTATTTATTGTTTCTTTCGATTCTCCATCAAATATATGGAGAAATGGGAGAAATGTCACAAAAAAAAACTTTAGAAACCTATTCCATCTCCCTCATATTTAGTAGCAACATTAATATTACAGTCATGTTTCCTTTCACAAGTATACCTAGAATGGCTGACTGACTTGCATGTATAGAATCAAATGGTATGGGTTGGAAGGGACCTTAAAGATTATCCAGTTCCCTGCCACAGACAGGGTCACCTTCCGCTAGACCAGTTGATGAGAATGGTGTGTGCTCATGGGTGTCCCAGGGTAGTAAAGCTGTTCAGCAACCCAGCTATCCATTCTCCCTGTGTGTCTTGCAAGTTAAAGAAATTATTTTAGACTTGCAAAGCAGAAGTGATCTGATCTGTTATCACAGTTTTCCCGCAGTTCAAGCTGCATTAAGGACAGGGTCAGTTAAAATAGGCTAAACTTGCTGATACTTTTGCCTGATCCCAGTTGCTTATGTTAAAACCAACAAATGGCCAGGAATTAGAATTTTGCAGGTTTTCCCATGAAAGCTTTGAGAGACCCTCAGCTGCTTTTTGCGTTTGTTGGTGGGTTGTTACTCCATGTTAGGATTTACACTGATTAAGTAGTATGATTGTATTGTGGCCTGACTTGTGGTCCTTATAGAATATCTGACCATCTCTAAAGTTATGTACAGTATTGGTTAATTTGGGAGTTGGGGCTTTTTGAGTTGGTTTTGTTTTTTTTTTGTTTGCTTGTCTGTTTTTATTTTTTTGGTGGTGGTGAGTTGTAGCTTAGTGGTTTTAGGTGTATGTAAATATAGGCACAGTCACTGTAGCCAAGAATATTAAGCTATAAGCTAACCTTTAGTCACCTAAGCACTCAAAAAGGTTTGTCTGCTGTCACTGCCATGAATGCATAAGCTGCTGACTTTTTCTTCAGTCTAAAGTGTTGTAGACTTTTACAAGATCTAGAACGGGTATTTGTCTTGTCCCTGATGTTTAGTTTATTACTTTAAAAATGCTCAGTATTGAGAGATCTCTTTTGTGACTTATGAAAGAAACAGTAATAGTTTGCATGAAGATATGTATTAAAAAGTTAAGAAATAAAGTGCACCACGCATTCTCAATTAGTTCCTAAAGGTTAATACCATGGACATAATTATTACTATAGAAGGTTTTGGAAGGTCTGTCTCTGTCCTACTGCCTGTGAGTAGTAGCAATGTTAGAAACACGAATCTTGTGTGTAGCCGTACTGTTTTGGAATTGTGTAACGTGCTGAACTTTCACACTGTCTTAAAAATCAGAAGTCCTACCGAATAGGGAAAAATGACCAAAAAAAAATTGTCTGACCTTTTAAACCAGGTTTGATGCTGAAAGTGCTGAGCTCTTGAACTGGATTTCAAAATCAAAATCTGCCATTCAGGCCACAGACATCAAAGAGTACAAGAAAATGAGAGAGACTTCAAACATGAAAGAAAAGCTGAAGGTAAAACGGGGAGATAGCGTTCCAGTGAATATTTTGTCTCTAAGCTGGCCGTCAGCTGGACGTGTGGGCTGATCCACATGCTTTGTGGGGATTAAGTCCTTTACTTAAACAGTTTCAGAACTGGGCATATACAAAAATCTGACTAGCTGGACACATTTTTTTCCTGGTGTTGAGTCCACAGGAAATTTAAAAATATCTTACAGAATTCTCCTTTGGAGTTCTAATAATTGTCTGTCTTCAGGATTAGTATCTTTTCCACTAAGCAGCAATGTTTTGGTTGGAGTTGGGCTTGATTGACACCAGCTCTGTAATTTTGGCAGAGATGGCAGAGATGGACCAAGAGGTTGCTCAGAGACCCCTTGAATCATGCTGTGACACTGTACACACTGTGCAGGTCCAAACGGATCCATTGTTATAATGTTTGGTCATGTTGTTTGTCCGATTAATTTTTGAGAAACCTGAGAGTTCTGACTCATGTATGACATTACTGACCTGCAAGACAGAATATATAATTTTACAGGATTCTGTGAGATCCATGAAATAGTAATTTTATCTTTTATTCCTTCTGTCTCAGGAATATATTCTTGCCTTTTTTTTTTTTGTTCCATGAGCATGTTTTGCCAATGAGGGCTGAGCAGGTTCTGTGAATGAAGCCTCAGTGGAGCTTTAGCCGGACCTGAACCTGTTCTTGAAATCGAAAACAATACTTAAAAATATCTATAATGAGACTCCTTCTCAGTGGTGTAGTACAAAATGGTGCCAGTAGGAATGTTTGGAATGGCAGTGCTGGTGGAAATAAAAGCCAAAACAACCCTTCCAGTAGTTTGTTTATAGATCTCTCTGGATGTTTGTAGCCCTTTAAAATAGGCTTCAAAATGAGCACCAGGTTCCCATGAACAGCACCCATTTAAAAGCAAATGGTTGGGTTCTAAGTGGGTAGGACAGTGTTTGTTCTTCCCAGCTATGCATCCTGCTTCTGAATTTGCCATAATAAGTCTAAAGTGGCTTAACAACCTGGGACATTAGTTTAGAAAACATTTTAGTGTGGAGATACTTTGTTGTAATCACAGAGGATATTGAAGTTGTGGCCTTGTGGACAAGGACAGTCTTTCCTCCGTGGGTGTATTATACCCATTGGCTCACACAGAAACATTCACCAATACTTATGACTTAAGGGAGGAACTTCTTCCTCTAAAAGTCTTGGTAATCACATAGAATTTCCCTCACCATTTCCTTATGAAGGAGAGTGAAACACTATGAGTGGATTACTAGTGTGCTATAGTTCTTGTTATTTGGTCCTGTAGAGAACAGGTTGTTGTTCCTTTCTATTCAGCAGAGGCAGCAGAAATGAAGGGACTATTTAAAAAGGTCTTTTTTTCCACTGGTTCACATTAAATAATTACAATTTTTGGTCACAAGTGACTTATTTCAGCTGGTGTCCCAATTCTGATTTCACACAGCAAGATTGTCAACCATTTTATTCCTGCTGTTGCTGTACTAGTTTCTTGCTTTCCTGGTGCTTGAGAGAGCTAACTCTTTTTACATTTGTTTTCTGAAAAAACAGAGCTAAGATGCATCTTAGAAGGTGCTGTATCTGAGAAAACTGGAATGTGTTTTGGGTAGTAGTGGGAAAACGCATGTTACAGGGGTGGGTAGGTATGTGTCAAGAAAAATTACCTTTTTGGTGCTCTTTTGGGGTTCACTTTGTAGGTGATAGAAAAAGAAAAAGTTGCAAAAAGCCAAAAGTTAGATGAACTGAACCGAAGTGGACATATTCTTTTGGATCAAATGGGAAGGGGTAAGCAACTTGAAGGTTTTTCTGTTTTGTGATTTTAATCAGATGGGGTTTTGGGAAATAATACTGAAATATGCTATCTCCAGTTAAGCATCGCTAAATATTCCTTTCCTCTCCCTCCGTTTTCTCTCCTTCAGAGATGCTGGTTATTGTTACTGTTGCTAGTTATTGATGTGTGTTTTGTTTTTACTTAGGCTTATAGAAAAACAGTATTATTTGTTTAATGTGTGTGTGTGTTCGTTGCAGTCTTTTAAGGGTTATTTTTATCGAAATAGAAATAATTTCTTAAAATGGCAGTAACATGGGGGGGGAGGAGCTGGTTTAATTCTAATTGTGTGGAGATTTCAGGTGTAAAATTCTAAAATATAACTGTCCTGAAGTGGAAATTTTGAACCCAAATTTAAGCTTGATAAATGTGTGTATATCTTTTTATTTGTAGCTTGCTTTATTTTTGTAACAACTGTCAGTATGTTTTGATGATAATAGTCACAATTTATGGCTCAAAGGCAAGAGAGAAGCCTTAGAGCCATAAGAAAACCGTTGATTGCCAGTTAAAACACTTATCCCTGGAAACTTATAATTAACATCAGTGAAAGCTGAATCTTTAGATCTTGCCAAAATCTTGCTTCATAATGTGACAAAACTTCATCAGTGAAATGTGACTTTCTCCATAAAAGAGCTGTTCATATCATCCAGAGACAGTCTTTTAGATCTGCTATGTACTTGGCTTCTGGTGAAATTACTGTGACTTGGTAGCATTCAAACAAGTGAGAAGTTGGTGTCACTGCCCTACATATTGACCAGAATCCCTTTTGGAAAATACTGATTTCCACTGGATTTCCCAATTATGTTTTTTCCAGCCAGTGTTTTTGCCTGGATGCCCTGATCTACTAAGCATCTCCAGTCCTTCTGTCCTTGCCTAATGCAGCTGAAGCTTTTTACAGTGTGTGTTGTTGCCTTGAAGCTGGTGGCTGGAAGCCACTGACTTACCCTGGAGACTGGGTTATAAAAATTAGTAGCTGTTCCTTGTCTTCAACCCTGGACAGAAGTCCTCCCTCCCCTGTTTCTCTTTTATAAACCTGTTCAGCTGTAATAGATCATGTCTATGAAATCAGTATCTGTTGATCATAATGAGAAATACATAGTTCAAAAACTGCTTTGTATCACCAAAAAAATGACATACAGAAATTACTTCCTAATTATCTGCCATTGTAAAGGTTGGGATCTATAGAAAATAATCTACAGCCCCTGGTTTTGTTCAGGTCTGCTAGTATGTTTTGTCCACCTCAGAATGACAGCCCTTCTCTCCAAACCCAGGCCAAGCTATGCCTGTGTGAAATAATGCACAGCACTGGCAACCATTTCTGTCTTGGAGGGTGTACAAGGCCATGCCATAGTGGCAGTGACCTACCGCTGTATGCATGCTCCTCTTATGTGACTAGTTGCAGCTGCTGTGCTTCTGTATTATAGTTGTGCCAAGTGTATGGCCAGTGTTAAGCACAGGGAGGATCTATGGAACAGAGCTTTCATGCTCTCTTGTTCCAGCTTTTGCTGGCTGGCTGCCTTGACCAGAGCATTGGGCTCCACTTATGCTAAAGGAGTGAAGCAAAAATCCCTCCATGTGACTCTCCAATCTAAATAACAGAACTGTTAAGCTCAAATGACCTAAATATGCCTTATATAAAGTAGGTAGTACCTTGAAAGAGAATCTGCATCAGAAACTTGAGATGGCAAGAATGTACATAGCAATGAAATTTCTCCATATGTAACAGAATTGTCAGTTACTTCTGACACTTGAGGAAATAAATGGAGGAGGAGTGGCTGGGAGGTCTGTTCAATTCTGCCACTGCATCCTCAAGTAATGCACTGATTTGTCAAAAAGATGGTGTAGCTAGTGCTTCATGTACACACTGTGAGTGAGAAATAACCTCTTGTTTTCTTGTGTTGCTTTTTTGGTGTTCGTATTACTCATGTCTGCATATCTCCCTTTGACTCCTAGGCTGACAGGATTTCCATCTACCTTTTCAATGAATTTATTACTCCCTTCCATCTTACTGCTTCCCTTTTTCTTTGTGGAGTCTAGAATCATTAAAAAAAAATTAATTCACCAGAAGCTTCCTTAAAGCTTATTTTACAAAATTCTACTTTATCAGCGTTTAGACAAAAATCGTGATGGTCAAGAGTCAGCTCATTGTTATAAATTCAAAAGTTATCAAAGGGAAAGAATGGAAGTGGAATATTGTGCTCTATTTTGCTATTAATGTGGAAATAAAAAGCAAAAACACTGTTAATAATAAATACAGTTTTATGGATAGTGTACTTGGAATCTAAGCATTTTGTATGTCAATACAAGTGTGCACCTGTATTTGAAGAGAGGTTAAATGCCTGTTAATCAAAATGTGTTGCAGTTAATATAACAATAGCTTGTATCATCTTTTTAGAAGGTCTTTCTACAGTAGATATAAAAACTGTGATGGAGAAAACATTGTCAGGCTGGAAGGATTTGGTTCAACATTTGGAAGAAGTGGCCAGAAAGATAAAGTACCAGGAAGATATAAATGCATACTTTAAGGAAATGAGTGCTCTTGAAAAGACTGTAATTGAGAAGGATGGCTTGCTTAAAAATTAT
Organism: Melopsittacus undulatus; assembly: GCF_012275295.1. Taxonomy (NCBI): domain Eukaryota; kingdom Metazoa; phylum Chordata; class Aves; order Psittaciformes; family Psittaculidae; genus Melopsittacus; species Melopsittacus undulatus. The sequence goes on along the minus strand of NC_047529.1, from coordinate 82,326,496 downwards.
GCTTCTTCAGCGTCCCAGCCCTCAGCGGTCCTGAAAGACTTATGTCAGGTAAGTCTGGTGAAACTAGTTAGTTTTGATTAGAAGCTGTTAGGAGCACAGAAAGCCCCAGTGGAGCTTAGGCTAGTCAGTAAGGTAACGTAGGGTAACTCAAAATTTGAGACCTCCAGGGCACCAGATTTGAGTGGAAGATTTTGGACCCTGTGTCACAGGAGTACTTTAATGCTCTTGCCCTAGTAGTAAAGAGGAGCTATGCTGCAGTAGCTTACTAAAACTTTTGTGTTATCAAGGCAAGTGAAATATGATTTTTGTTTTTAATCTTTCACAGAGAGACTTGACTCACCTTGCAAGCCTGGGTCCACAGCTGGAACACCTGAAAGCCACCTGCAAGGCACTCACCTCTCAGCCCATGCCTCCAAACTTCATTCAGGAGAGCTTGAATAGCTTTCTTGAACACTTCAAGTTGACTCGTCAGAAACTAGAGGAACGTCACCAGCAGCTGAAGAAAGGTAAAATTTAATATATATGTGTGTGTGTGTGTATACATATATACAATACATATGTATATTTTGAGCTGATGGAAAGCTCACTGAATTCTAGTAGAGTTTTACTACTAGAGTAAAATTTACATTCTGGGAGGCTTTGGGTCAGGCTGACAAAATCTTTTTGCTCCCTAGAAGGACATTTGTGTGATCTCCTCTGTGCACGCTACAAAATAAATTGTTCCATGGTATTAGAAGTGATTATGCAAGGATGCAACATTCCTGAACCTACGTTTAAGGAACTCGCAAAACATATTTAATGTGGATAATTTACTCTGAAAAGCTGTGTATCTCTGGCACTTACAGAAATACATAATAATACTAGAAATAAAAAAAATGGAAGATTAGGAGAACCTTGTAAAATTGAACTGCAAGTGAAATTTATTCTTTTTCATAGATGCTTTGAGCACATTAGTCATACATAATTCCTTTTGGAAATTTCATCTTTGAAGTGATTTGGAATCTGGCTTGCTTTTCAGGCACTTTTTGCTTGGTTTTTTTGTTGTGTTAAAAATTTCATTATGAGCATTCAAACCAGTCATGCTGGCTTCTAAAGGATTTTAAATATAGTGCACAAAATATGTAGCTCTGTTAATATTTAATAGCTGAATAGAAAGACCACAAATCTATTAGGATATTTTTTCCTTAGTTCTCATTTTGTTTCTGAGGAATTGAAGGAAGTGTTTTGCTAACAGCCCCAAATGGAAGAGCATTAATACTTTATTCTGTGTTTAATAAAAATAGACTCAATTACTAAGTTGTTAGGCCATCTATATAATGTGTTGCATCAGGCCTGCATACTTCGATTATATCCATACAGAAAACTGTATGAATAAGGTGTCTGTCTGCCATGTTCGAATTATAGGGTATGCTTTCATGCTTGCTGTGAGGAATGATTATTTTATGACTGTTCTGAGTTCATATACTTTTGAATAATTTTATTGCTATTGTCTGTTCTGGTAATGATTATATGATGTAACAAAATACTCATTTTTTTTATGCTATACATCACTTGAGGCATTACTAGCATGTTTGAACTAGTCATAAAAACACCTTGTATAGTGTTATATGTCAAATTTGTATTTGTGTGGGTTTTTTGAATGATTATTTCTCTGCAGATTGGATATTGATAAAGAACAGAGGGAAATTTCATTTCAGGATTTAAGCTGTTTATTTACAACACAGCTTGAATTGGTGTGAGATAAAAGAACGCCCAAAGCCGTGTAATTGGGAGAAGCAATTGGTGGTGTCACTTGAGCATTTGTGAACCTGGCAGGCTTTGACTGACAGAAGTCTGTTCCTTTTCATGTCTCTTCTATGAGCCTCTGAAAATGCCCCAATGGAGTGCTACTCAGTCCCATCTCTACCAGCAGCTTTATGGGAATTGTGACCTTTTTTTTTTTTTTTGGTAAATGGGAGGCTTTTTAAACTATTTTCTTCCCCTTTGGGGTCTGCAGTCGGTTAGTGACAGTGAACCTATTTGCTTTCTTTTTTTTTTCCCTTTAATCCTGGCTTTTTAAGAAGAGAAGGCTAGATAACTCTGATTCTCTTTAGAAATGCTGACTTATTCCTGATTTATACATGGTATGACAGTCCTGACAGTAAGCTGTTGAAAAGCTACCTGTAAGTCAGTCACGGCAAAGCTTATATTAATTTTTACTTGTGGCAGTAATGAAATTGCTTAGGAATCCAAGGCAAGATAATGTGCATGCCACAGTATGGGGCTTACATCCCAAATCCTGTTTGCTTAAGTTTTCATTCTGAAATGCCAGGGAGGTGCTGCCTCCTGCCTGGGATTCCAAACCGGGGTGGCTCAAGCAAAATCTGAGATGAGAGTTAAAAACTGCAAGTAGAATATATGCCACTCAAAGTTGAATTCTCTTTTCAGTCTTCCCAAATAGTGTATTTGTTCTGGCAACAGACTGAAACCTGCTATTTTTATGGTTTTGTGCACATGTGTGTATATAAAAAAGCCCAAATAAACACAACCCCAATCCCTACTGCCACAGTAATACATATTTTTATGTGTTTATATATATATATAAATACTAGCTTTTATACTTTATGTACTGTATATTTTTAACTTCATAAGTAATATATGGCTATTATATAAGCTATACTTTATATTCATTACATATAGTAGGTATCTGTATGTGATTGCATATAAATGGTAGATAAGTCTAAAAGTTCTTTAAACTGAGAAATCATAGAATCATAGAATAGTTAGGATTGCAAAGGATCTCAAGATCATCTAGTTCCAACCCCCTGCCATGGGCAGGGACATCTCACACTAAACCATGTCACGCAAGCCTCTGTCCAACCTGGTCTTGAACACTGCCAGGGATGGAGCATTCACCACCTCCCTGGGCAACCCATTCCAGTACCTCACCACCCTAACAGTAACGAATTTCTTCCTTATATCCAGTCTAAACCTCTGCTGTTTAAGTTTCAACCCGTTACCCCTTGTCCTATCTCTACAGTCCCTAATGAATAGTCCCTCCCCAGCATCTCTATAGGCCCCCTTCAGATACTGGAAGGCTGCTGTGAGGTCTCCATTTAGCCTTCTCTTCTCCAGGCTGAACAGCCCCAACTTTCTCAGCCTGTCTTCATATGGGAGGTGCTCCAGTCCCCTGATCATCCTCATGGCCCTCCTCTGGACTTGTTCTAACAGTACCATGTCCTTTTTATGTTGAGGACACCAGAACTGCACACAATACTCCAAGTGAGGTCTCACAAGAGCAGAGTAGAGGGGCAGGATCACCTCCTTCGACCTGCTGGTCACGCTCCTCTTGATGCAGCCCAGGATATGGTTGGCTTTCTGGGCTGTGAGTGCACGCTGCCAGCTCATGTTCATTTTCTCATTGACTAACACCCCCAAGTCCTTCTCCACAGGACTACCATGAATTCCTTTTTGCCCAACCTGTAGCTGTGCCTGGGATTGCTCCAACCCAGGTGTAGGACCTTGCACTTGGCAAAGTTAAACTTCATGAGGTTGGCATCAGCCCACCTCACAAGCGTGTCAAGGTCCCTCTGGATGGCATTCCTTCCCTCTAGTGTATCAACAGAACCACACAGCTTGATGTCATCGGCAAACGTGCTGAGGGCACACTCAATTCCATTGTCCATGTCAGCGACAAAGATATTAAACAAGATCGGTCCCAACGCCAGTCCCTGAGGGACACCACTTGTTACTGGTCTCCAGCCAGACATTCAACCGTTGACCACAACTCTTTGAGTGCGACCATTCAGCCAGTTCTTTATCCACCGAGTGGTCCACCTATCAAATTGATGACACTCCAGTTTAGGGACAAAGATGTCATGTGGGACAGTATCGAATGCTTTGCACAAGTCCAGGTAGATGATGTCAACTGCTCCACCCCTGTCCATCACTTTTGTAGCCCTGTCATAGAAGGCTACCAAATTAGGCAGGATTTTCCCCTATTAAAGCCATGCTGGCTGTCACCAAGCACCTTGTTGTTTTTCATGTGCCCTAGCATGCCTTCCAAGAGAATCTGCTCCCAGATTTTATTTAATTGTGGGTATTTTGACATGCAGAAGTCTGAGTACTGTTGATTCCACCTAACACAAGAGATTTAGATGCTCAGGTGTTAGAGAAAAACCTAAAGACGGGACTGAGTTTGTATCTTTTTTTGGGGGTGGGGAATGGGGGGTGTCATTGGATGTTTATTATTCTATTATTTCTATTACATACATTTAATATTCTTGAAAGTAAAAACATTGCCACAGCAGAAGAGTTTTAGCCCTTGGAAGGTGTCATCAGGATTCAATCAATGCTTCACATGATTCCTTTTCTCTAAATTATTCTGATAACTTTAATTATGTCCACATCTCTTGTAATGTGGGTCTCGTGTCTATTTCCTAACCTTGTATTTTGTTCTGTTACTCTGTTTAATGGCACCAGAGACAGAAAGCCAGCCGAGCCAGGACTATGTGGACTCTCTGCAGCAGCTGAAGGACATGCTGAGAGAGCTGGAGTGCCAGCAGCAGTCCATCACCAGTGGGCTGAGCGAACCCAGTAAGGTTGAGAAGGCCCTGCAGCAGGCAAAGGTAAGTCTTACCTTTGCACTGAAGTGAGGAAGTTGCTTGTTTTAACTATTGTCATCCTCCGTTCTCCTGCCTTGTTTTTAGTGCAATAACTAAAATGTTACTTAAGGAGAGGTTTATTAGCAAATGCTGTGTCGAAGTGGGATCTCTGGGAGTTGGTTGCTGAAAGCTGGGTTACAACAGGCTGTGGAGGGACATGTCCAGATTCTCCAAGCCTGCAGACATCACAGCTTCCCTTGCTTCCTGTGTCAGGAGATGAAGCCAAGAGAACTGGGTTGACTCAGCTGGGGGAAGAGAAGACTAAGGGATCTTCTCTGGAGGGTTGCAGCACCATAGACCACCTTGGTAGTCTTCCCAGTCTCTCTCCAGCATGCTTAAGTCTTCCTTGTGCTGAGCTGCCCCAAAATGGATGTCAGGACACTGGGCGAACCATCTTAGGAGCTTGGTTGGATCAGGGTGGTGACCCGGTCTAAGTTTTGCTCCTTTGCCAAGTGGTTGTGAGGAAAGCTGGGAGCCGGCTGCTCTTCTCTCCCTTGGGAGCTGACTTTCAGCTCACTCTGCTTGAGCTGCATCATAGCCACCTGGTTAACAAATCATCTGTTTCATCATCTTTGGCTGTTATGGAAGAGTAATTGTATTTCTCTGATCTCTAGCTTGCCTTTCAAAGGGAAACAGTACTTTCAAGCCATAAAGGTAATTGATGCACAAATTCTGTCCAGTAGGGAAAGTATTTTTTTTCTGGATATAAGCCTATAAAGTAGGGGGAAAATGTATGGGTAACAGTTGCTTTGTAAAATATCATTTACAAAGTGATATGATAAGTGAAGGCTGGAGTGAGGGAAGAGAATCCTATGGCAGTGGTATTTTTATGTTTTTCCTTTAAAAACTGAGACAAATATTTTTGTATGTGGAATCATGCTTAATTCACAGACACATGTTTTTCTCTGTGTGGCATAAGGCAGTTGCAGGTGGCTCTGGAAGAGCTCTTGAACTCCAGTTGCTGGGTAATAAGAGGCCATGCCTGTCTTTATATGCTTCTCTATTCAGCAGAGAGTGATCAAATACATATTTTTAAAAGCCCAGTAAACAGTGGATTTAATACTTTGGGTTTTTTGAAGCAGCAGATTAAAAGAAAAACCAAAACCAAAACAAAAAACCCCCGTATTTCTGAGTTCTTTGTTTTTCTCTTTTAACATTACTTCTGTATTCTTTAAAGTTGGCAGAGATTTTTCTGGTCCATATTCTGGTTGAATTGCAATGGCATTTAGTCTTTGGAGGCTTGTTGTTTCCTGCTTCTGCCCAAATCCCTTCTCCTCCTTTTCTTCAGAGACTAATTGACCTGAAAGGACATGCTATGCCAGTGTGGAAGCTTTAAAGAGTGTGATGGGAAATGGGAACAAACCATGAATGATGGTTGTGGACCTAGGATTGACCAGCTCATTCTGCACTGTAGCAGGCACTGCTTGGGCATAAACCCAAGCCAGGGATTGACTCTGTTGCCCAGTGCACAGAAAACACTTGCTTTGTGGATATACATCCCTCTTCTCAGTCTCATTGATACCTCACTATCTTTTTAGAGGAAATGATACATCTTATCCTGTCTATTTCCTGTAAATACAAAACAAAAATTGAGAATATAAACATATCAAAAGAAGACTCTTTCTCAGTATAATACAGTAAAATATATGTGCATGTCTCACATGTACACATTAAATATATGTACTAGCAAAGTTAAATTAATGAAGTTAGTAATGGTTTCATGTGTTCATTCAATGTATCTCTCTTTAAATTTAAAGCAGGACTTAAATGACCATTTGAATGGAGTGGCAGCATATTTCATGTCTTGGCTTATACCCTCAGCTGTTATTTTTTCCTTAATATTAAGAAATTAGGTATTTCGGCTCAAGTGACTCTTCATACCAGCAATGTCCTAGTGAATATATTCCGATTGTATCCTTCCTGTATGCCAGCTGGAAGAGTAACTTTTAGAACTCGTGTACCCAGCGCTTTTAATGCAACTAGCTGTTACAATAATTTTACTTGACAAAATTCAAAGGACACACTGAACCTGTTTGTGCAAGTGTTAATGCTTGTTCTCTTTTGTTATAAATATGTATATATATATCTGTGAAGGGAATGAAAAAACCAAAGCAAACTAACATCAACACCTGAGGTCCTGTTGTGTCCCCACTGCAGTTTCTTTTATGACTGTGGTGTAGTGTAGCCACTACTTTTGCTAACTTTAGTTAGCAAAGTGATGTTACCCCACAGCCCAGGAAAGGTGCCTGGGTGTGTTTAGCTATTTGCTCAGGCTTTAGAGACCATTCTGTAATATCTGCTACTGCACCAGTAGAACAGCTGAAGGTTTTGCTGCTTAAAAGGTTTTTTGCACATCTCTGCTGCAATAACTGCAGTAACTGGAATATCACTTTTCACTGAATCTGTTCTCTGCACAACAAACCCTTTGATGTACTTGCACTTGTATGCGTGTATCTCTTGTATGGCTAATACTGGAATCAGACGTACTGGTTTTTTATTTTTTGTTCTAGGTGGTTTGTGAGACACTAGAAGATCAGAAACCCAGGATAGATAAACTTACTGAAGAAACAAAGGCTTTGGAGAAACATGCTTCTTTGGATATAAAAAAGGTGTACACACAAGAGTTCAAGTATGTGCAGGGACACTGGGACAAGTTAAAGCTCAAGATTTCCAAAGATGTTAAACTACTGGAGGAAATTACGTCCAAGTTGAGATTATTTGAGGTAAAATGATTTTTTTTTTTAGATAATTAATTAGTTTTATAGCGTTTTGTGTTCCTGCAGGGGTTCCTGTGATACTGATTGAGAAACGAAATGTTGGTGGGCCACTCTAGTGGCAGAGGTCAAAGGTCTGTATAGTGTATTTGTAGTAGGGTAGCAGAGGACTTTTAACATGCCTAAGATATTATTTTATGTTCTAATAGAATTACTTTTCACTTAAAACTAGGATTACTTGTCTTTCAATATCAGAAGCAAAGGTTACACTGAAGTCAAGGATAATTCAGCTGTGCTGTTGAAGGCTCAATCCTACCAGTACCTGTGTGCTCTCTAATGCAGTTGGTGTCAGACACCCAGTGCTTTTGACATCTAAACTTGAAATTCTGTACCTGCTACAGAAAACCTGCTCCTTCAAGTGGGATTTCTGTCAGCAGTAATAAAAAATAGTACAGCCTGTTCAAGAAGGAACTAAAGACAATGCTTATATAGTATAGTGAGCTTTCCAGTTCCCACAGGTGGCCTCTGAAGTGTTATGAAGGAAGGTTGAAGAATTAAGATTAATCAACACTCTTACATATTTTTAGATATATATATACACATGTAAAGTCCTGTATGACAAAAAATCCCAATGGTTTAAAAATGAAAGGATTAAAAGCAAGTGTATTTAGATGTTTAACATATTGATAAAGAGGGGAGAGAAAAGTGCTTAAGTAACTTAACTGACATTGACTCAGTACTTCCTGGTTAGATGGTTTTTTTCTGTTTCATATTTTCATCTTCATATTGCACTTTAAGCTTCAAAAAGCAAGAAGGTGCTTTTAGAGATCCTCCATCTCTTGGGGTGAAGACACATGCACATTAGCTTACAGAAATCTGCATTTTTCACATGCATTAAGCATCTTAATGCATGGAATTATTTGCATTCTTTTCCATTTAACAGAGTATGTATCACACAATTTGTAAAAAACAAAACCAAAAACCCAAAAAGGCAATTTGCTGCATGCACCTGTTTTAGAACATTGGTGCCATGCAGGCACACTACCACTTTTTCCCAAAGGTTTATTTCAGTCTTGCTCTTCCTTCTGAAGCAAAAAGCTGTTTCTATTGGATATTGGATTCAATCTTGAAACTAAGTGTTGTGTTTTTTGTTTGTTTTTAATTTATCTTAAGCCAGACAGAATTTTTAATGACTAGGCAAGATTAGATACATGTGTTTAAGCTGCAATGTAAATTAGGAAGGCCAGGTAATTGGCATGCCTGATTTTGTAGTGAAAATTGGACAAGCCATTGCTGATGATATTTCAGAAGCAGTAAAAGCCTTGTCTTATCTTTTAAATACAAAATAAAAACCAGCCAACCATAACAAGCAACCCCCCCCCAGTCGAATAAAACCCAAAGCAAAACAAACAAGCTCCTCCCTATCCCCTCTTCCCGCGCACCCCTCCCCCCCCCCCCCAACCAACGAAACCTTAAATCTGGAAGAAGTCATACTAAGTTTTACTTTGGGAAGAAAGGCTCGGAGGAAAAACTTGCTCCTGCTCAGAAATGTTTTTCATTAATTATTTGTTTCAGGACTTGAGCTGCTCCTAGTAGTATGTGTATGAGATGTGTGTGTATGAATAGAATAGGTATGGTAGTCCAGTCTAGGCCTGTGAACTTGTAAATGGAATCCGCAAACCAAGCTACGAAGAGAGGGAAGAATTTTATGTAGGTTTTCAGAGGAAAAAGTGTGTGTTTCTCTAGTTAGGCTGTATTATGTGAAGCATAAAGATAAAAGCTGTCCATGCCCCCCCTTAAAAGACATGTTCAGGAATATGTGTACTTGTGCACCTGCATTTGAAAGAGTTTCTGCTTTTAGTCTGGTTTCTTCAAACTTATCCTTCCATAGCTACTTGCAGCAGCCTGTAGGATGTGGAACTGTGAAGGAGCTGATGCTGCTGCTCAGCAGGAGCTGACTGCCCAAAGTGAGCTCACTTGTACAGGACCCTAGAAGAAGTTAGCTTCTAAGGCTTAGTTAAGTCATTGGTGATGAGTTTCCAGCAACCACTTCCTCATTAATTTTCTTCCTGACTTGACCTAAATGTACAATAACCCACTGTGTCTCATTCTCTTCCCCTCCCTCTCTTTCTGGTTGCACTTAGTTATTTAGCGTGACAGAATAAATATTCTGCATGTAAGCCTGCCTCAGAGTCCTTTGTGCAGCAACTTTTGATCAGTCTTGTTGTTCCAATGATTGCAGCTTTTCAGTTGGCTTGATTGTCTATAGCTATATTGAGGAAGACCTACTTATATCATTGGTTTCAGCAGCACTTTTTTCTCCCTTTATGTCTTGTAAGTGCAGAACTCTTTCTACACTTGAATCAAGTACAGTTGAGTGGTCTGTACATGCACCTACTTTCCTAAATCACATCTTTAACTGAGTGAAGAATGGCTCCTGAAAACTGGAATTCTCTGTCTTGTTTAACTTGAGAGTGGTGTACACAGTGTGCAGTATTAGCATGGTAGGTTTTTATTTAGTAATCAGTTATGCAGTTTTTCCAGCCAAAGGTGAAGTGCCCTGTTCTCTACAGCTGTCCAAAGTGATGTTGTATATGAAGCACTCACTGATGAGAGAGGGGTATTTTTATGCCCATGAGAAAAGCTACTGGAGAGCAGAGCATTGCAGCCTCATTCTATTGTATAGATCTGAGGATGGAATTTTGTCCTGAGATGTTAAAGCTTTCCTGTTACCTTAAAAAAAAGTAGAGAAGCTTAAAAAGAAAGCAGAAGAAACAATAGAAGTAATTATTAAATAATTGAAAAGGGAAGAAATATGTAGTGGTGCCATCTGTAGAAATATAGGGGTATTTTCTTATGAACTGAATTTTTAAGTATACAGTTCCTGTATTTTCTAAATATTTCATAAAGCTGTCAGTGATGGGCAGTCATGTATTTATGTTCCTTGATTTTTCCTTTTGAAGGAGTGGTGCTAATCTATACAGAGATTTTTGCAGTCTAGCACTGTATGACTAAAACTGAGAATGTAGAACAAGTTGAATAAAAATGCTGTGGACAGTACTGGGCAGATCAGGATGGAACTTGCACTGCAAGAAACGTTGATGCAGGAGACTGTGTATATGGTCCTGGTGCAGGCACTGAATAGATCAGTACTGGCGATGTCATACCATAGACACAAGATTAGTTTGGAGAATGGCTGGGTAGTATCTCCTTGATTATGAGAGGAGATGAATCATTTGGTTATTAAAGGGTGGAAAAAAATTAAAAGTAGGGAAGAAAAGGAAAAAAAAAAGGAGCAAGTGGATGGCAACCCTTGGAAAATGTAGTCATGTGCAACTACACACAAGTGTTGGTTTACTTTTGATGTTTCCCTTTTTGCTAATTCACCTTTAAAAGCTGTCATTTCCCCAAACAGCATTCCCCACATTAAGGTTTTTGAAAAGGAAGTGAGTGTAAGTATTCTGATTTTAACAGTGAGCAGACAGGTTAAAATGACCTTGTTGGCCTGATGAGCAAGTCTCTGGCAGATCTGCCTGTGGGTCCTGCAGCTCAGGTGGCCCTTCTGTGATTTGTGATGTGACAGAGGCTCCCCCAAGCTGACAACACTTGCATTAGTGACACAATCTGCGTTTTACTGCGAGACTGTCTGTAATATGTGATGGGAAAAATAGACAAGGCTTATTTGATCAGTTTTATGTCTAATATTTTCTACAGGAAAATTTATGTATCTCTTATTCTCTGTTATCATACCTCTAATACCGTGTGGCTTGCTATGTCTTTGATTATATATTACCTTCAGTTCCTTTAAATCTATTGCATGGCTATACATTGTGTGGTTTTTCTAGGTGCAAACAAGTTAAATTTCAACACATGTGATTTTTGTTCTTGCCTAGAATAAATTATAGAAACTGATACAGATTTTTAATTCATGTCTGAAATTTGTGAGTTTTGTACACCAACAGCCTTCACTGGGTATTTGGCCATTGGTAATTATTTACCTGTGCAGTGCAAGGAGCATTTACTTCACTGAACTTTTATGGTCTTGGCTTGTGATTCAGCAAGTCATTTAAATGTGTTCCTAATTTTGTGAGTAATCCCATTCAGTTCACTCCGGCTACTTAGGTAAGTAGCTTACTGTAAGCAAGCTAAATTAGTTATATATTAAAATGCCTTTTCAAATGGCAACCTCTATAAATATGTATTATTTTACATTAAGCCATGGTTCACAGTTAAGCCTCCTGGGGTCTGTTTTTTTGGAAAATTATTTTCAGGCTAATCAGCTGCAGGAAATTCCCCCAAATGGAAAAGGAATGAAGAAAATTTCATGACTTTGACCTCTCATGGTAACATTGGCCTAAAAATAAACATGATCTTAGTCTAATGGGGTTTCATTAGTGCAGAATTTTTTTGAGAAGCAGTATGTATTGTATTGATCTTGAAAGAACTGTTATTGCAAGGTTTTTAAGGAAACTATGTGCTCTCCTCCTTGGTGATGTTCAGAGTAGAAGGTTAAGCTGATGAGCTTTAACTCAGCTTCTCAATAACAGTGCTCTGTGATGACAATTGTGTCAGAATAAAAAGGTGCCATCTCTTAAACCTAACCAAACAATCAAAAAAAAAGTTGATTAAAAAACCTTCTAGCTATGTTATTAGAAAACGACAGTCACATAACTCAGTTGAACCAGGACAAAGAAAAGCTTTCTCCCTACTCAAAGTTTGGTTCTTTTGTTTGTAAGGATGACTGACAACATCCACAATTCTGTGGGAAGATGTCAACCCTCCTGCCTCCCTCCCCACCTACCTCTTTGCAGGATAAAAGGCAATTGCCAGATGTTAGGTCAGATAACTTTGAAATTGTGTATGTGCTTCTTTTTTTCCCGTATGCATTGCCTGGGTGAGTACTGGAGCTGCTATTGACCTCAAACGGCTATATTGGTTAGGTTAATCATCTGTGATATTCTTCTTTTATGCCTGTGTTTCCCTGTAAAGGAATGGCTTTCCCAGCATAGCTTCAACCTGCCAAGTATGTTCAGCATTACCCCCTCCTCTTCTCCCCACATATGTATATATATATGTATATATATATATACATATATGCACACACACATAGGGCCCTGTCTTTTCCTTGAAGTGCAGTGTCTCTTCTGGACAAGTGTGGTGAAAGCAGTCATACATGGTTTCTTTTGTCAGGAAAATGCTATTCCCAGCCTTCAGCCAGGTCCTTCATATGAAGAATAACCACATACTTCTTGGAGCCATGCTTACCTCCTTGCTTGATTCTGTGTTTCTCTGTCATAGATAGCCTGGAGCAGTGCTGTGTCAGTTAAACAATGCTGTGGCATGGATATGAGAATATCACAATTCAGAATTTAATTTTCATATAAATTTGAGAACAGAAACTGGAAAGAACAAAAACAAAACAAAAAATTAAACCAGAGGTGGTCTGATTCAAAACCAGGGTGATGCTAGAAGCTTGTAAAATAATTTTTTTGACATGGCTAGAAGTTGAAATGCAACAGCCATACACTCTTCATCATGGTATTGTATCAACTCTTCATTACTGTTTTTTATTTAGGCTGATTCAAAAGTCGTTCAGAAGTGGATGGATGGTGTGAAAGACTTTTTAATGACAGAAAAGGCTGTACACGGAAATACTGAAGGACTTCAAAGGCAACTTGACCAGTGCACAGTGAGTTTTGCTCTTTTAAGAAATCTTTTGAAATAAAGAATTACTTTCTTCTTTATTATTTTGCTTGCTTTGTCCATGGCATATTCCACAAAGCCTTCTAGAAAAAATTGTCTTATCTTTCCTCAGGGCACATTTTAATTGGTTCTTTCTGTGTAGCCATAACACTTTTTAGTTTTCAAAGGTCTTTACCATGTTTATAAATACTCATCTACAAGTTGACATTATTTGCCCAGAAAATGTTTATATATTTTTCCCAATGTTATGGTAAGGGGATTGAATCTGTGAGTGCTAAGTGCTTTCTGCATTAAACTCCCAAAGGCAGTAAAAATAAGCAAATAACTGTGATGAAGCTCCTAGGGTTTAGGGATTGTGTGTGCCTTACAAGTAAGGTTCCTTCCTAGCTAGTGGCAAATGATAATCACAAATATGAAGAATTTCATCATATAATAAGTAATTACAGTGCAACTTCAAATGTTTCTTTCTGGGAGAAGAATGCAAGTGAGGTATGTCCAAAACATGAGGGTATTTAGTACACATAATCTTCAAACTTGCATTGTTCTGGTGTTGACACTTGGCATGTGAGAATGTTTGTGTTGTATATATATTTTGATTTTTAGTTACATAGTTCTGATGTTTTGGGCCACTGAAGGATTGTTTTAAACAATCTGGTTTTGAACACAGCGTTAGTCTGCTTTTATACTAAGTTTTCTCTGGAATAATTAAGAATTGCAGAACTATTGACATCATATAAATGTATGCGATTTCTTGCTAAAGAAGGACATTTATTTTCTCTGTGTGCTCAGATGTTTGTCAATGAAATGGATACGATTGAACCATCTCTGAAAGAGATGAAAGAAGTAGAGTCTGCTTTAAGAGCCCAGCCTATTGCAAGTGTAAATACTTGGGTAAAGTCTAGGCTAGTGGACTGCCAGACTCAGTGGGAGAAACTGAGCAAACAGGTGAGTTGTCCATACATTGCTAGTGCTTTTGCTTCTAACTGGTATTGGTAGGATGGTGAGGAGATGAAGCGGTGAAACAGTGGGATGAGTACATTTTATTTGTCCCACTGTCAAAATGGCTGAAATACAATTTGACCCACTGAATCATTCAGAAGTGCAAATATGTTGGGGATACCAGCACAATAGCAGTTTTGTTTGAATACATGAATTTCTTGGTACCTAACTGGAAGGAGTACAGTGAAACTCTTTAATTGCAACTAAAGATTAACTTGTTCACTTTGCCTTATGCTGCTCTTTCTGGGGTGGGTGGGAAGGAAGACACCTTCTGATTCTGTTCCTGAAACCTGGAATATTATTCTGGTCCTGCGTAATTTCTGCCTGCTTCCAAGCAGCTTTAAAAAATAAACGGCAATAAATAGACAACCACTTCAGTCTGGTGTATTTGGTTGTATCTTCTGGGTTTTCTGCTGTTTGTACAAACATACTTTAGTTGCAATGCCTGGCAAGTACCTGTGTTGGAGAACCTGTTGATATAGAATCCAGATTGCCTGGGTTGTGGAAAGAAGGAGGAGCCTGAAGGGTGTATTAGTGATCTGTATAAAGATCTACCTACCTATGTGATACTTGGGATCAACAGTTTTCCTTTCTCTGACTTTTTCCAGGGATTTTTACCAGCTTGCATGCAATGAGGAAAAGGAAGTAATTTTCCTCTTTCCCTCAACAGTAGATTTTGTTGATATGCTAAAAAAGGGAGCATGAGTTTGTGTGTGTAAAAGACTTTATTAATTAAAAAGCCCTGAAAAGGTTTTGGTAGTTAAATGCATTAACAAAGACTCATGTTTTTTTCACCTATACAAGGATATTTAAGTAACAGAGCTGCTGTTTATTTCTCCACCTTTGATTCTAGATCATTAGTCAGAAAAATCGCCTGTCTGAAAGTCAGGAAAAAGCTGTAAATCTGAAGAAGGATTTGGCAGAGATGCAAGAATGGATGACCCAAGCTGAAGAAGAATATTTGGAGAAAGATTTTGAATACAAGTCTCCCGAAGAGCTAGAGAATGCTGTGGAGGAAATGAAGGTCAGGAATATCAGGTCATTGTAGAGACCTGATTAAAGAGAAGCAAAACTTAATGGCCCCTGGGGTTTAACCTCTGTGGAATTATTATCCACGTGGAAAGGCGCTCAGGTCATGACGGGAGTAGTGGTATTTTTCAGCTTTGTGGAATTTCTGTTTTTTAAAGCCCAAACTGTAAAAGCAGATGTTTTATTTGGCCATGAGGGGTAGGGGGTTCATAATGAATAGCATCTTGCCCAGCTGTTGAGCCAGGCTTACTATGTTTAGCACATGAAACAGTAGGAATATGGAAGCTTATTGCAAGAGATGGAAATTAAAAAATAAAAAGTGGTATTATGTTATATCTGTATAAATTAGTGCTTGTGAAAATACTCTTCTGCTTCTAGCCGTTGTTGTGCTTCAGCTTCTTGTCCCCTGGACACAGCAACTCCACATTTAGAAAAGTTCTTTTGTAACATTATCTTCTGTTCCTCATCTGTTGCAAACAGTGATGCTGGTCCCTGCTTCTCTAATTTTGGGACTGGTGGCCAAAGAAACTGAGAGGAAGGAGCTATTTTTGTTCCATTATAAATTGTCACTTGAATAGATAGTTTTCATGGATGTGGGATTGAGTGCACCCTCAGCAAGTTTGCCGATGACTCCAAGCTGTGTGGTTCGGTTGATACGCTGGAGGGAAGGCATGCCATCCAGAGGGATCTTGACATGCTTGTGAGGTGGGCTGATGCCAACCTCATGAAGTTTAACTTTGCCAAGTGCAAGGTCCTACACCTGGGTTGGAGCAATCCCAGGCACAGCCACAGGTTGGGCAGAGAAAAGATTCAAAGCAGCCCTGCGGAGAAGGACTTGGGGGTGCTGGTCAATGAGAAAATGAACATGAGCTGGCATCAGTGTGTGCTCGCAGCCCATAAAGCCAACCATTTTCTGAGCTGCATCAAAAGAAGCCCTGCTCTTGTGAGACCTCACTTGGACTGTTGTGTGCAGTTCTGGTGCCCTCAACATAAAAAGGACATGGAGCTGTTAGAACAAGTCCAGAGGAGGGCCACGAGGATGATCAGGGGACTGCAGCACCTCCCATATGAAGACAGGCTGAGAGAGTTGGGGCTGTTCAGCCTGGAGAAGAGAAGGCTGCGTGGAGACCGCATAGCAGCCTTCCAGTATCTGAAGGGGGCCTACAGGGATGCTGGGGAGGGACTATTCATTAGGGACTGTAGTGATAGGACAAGGGGTAACGGGTTGAAACTTAAACAGCAGAGGTTTAGATTAGATATAGGGAAGAAATTCTTTACTGTAAGGGTGGTGAGGCACTGGAATGAGTTGCCCAGGGAGGTTGTGAATGCTCCACCCCTGGCAGTGTTCAGGGCAAGGTTGGACAGAGCCTTGGGTGACATGGTTTAGTGTGAGGTGTCCCTGCCCATGGCACGGGGTTTGAAACTAGATGATCTTAAGGTCCTTTCCAGCACTAACTGTTCTATGATTCTGTGTATGTATAAAGTAAACAAAAATGCTCTCTGCTTCTAAATCTGAGAGTTCAGGTGTTATCGTCACAAATGTTTTGACTCGTATGCCTGTTATTTAAATGAGTATCCTCTACACTATTACTTGGTGGAGCATAAAATGAAGATTTGGGGTTTTTTTCTCCCTTACAAGTACTTTGGCAAATCTGTTTGAAGTTTTGAATTGTTCTTTTTTGAAGAAGCTTTCTGAAGCAGGCTTTAACAAGTGTTTTAATATGTGTATGTCCTTTGAAGCCATTTGAGATCCCATAGTGTGGCAGCCTGCTGAACACAAGCCAAGAAAAGAGAGAGCCCTCTTTTCACTGGCAGATCTGAGAGACTTTGAGTGTATTTACCTGTGTCAAATCCAGATTATATTCTATACTTTTAAATTTGGCAGATATGTCAGTGGGCCAGTAAACCATACTGTAACACTTGCATATCCTCTTTCATTTGCAGTAAGGATATTATGCTGGGTGTACTCTCCCAGTGGGAAATAACATTTTTTGTATATTTGACCAGGAGCATTTTTGCATAAGGCTTTCAAAAACTTCTGGCCTTGCCTAATTCTGCTTTCATTTGAACAGAGTGGAAGTCATGCTGACATCAGAAAGATAGATTTAAAATGAGGCTAGATGGTTTTTGATAATCCTGCCATAAAGTAATATTCTCTCCAGATTTTTTCATCCTTTGCTTTTCTATTAACTGGCTTTCTTTTTTCTTTTTTTTTTTGTTGCCTTACATTTACAAAACATCTTGAACAATATGTGCAATAATAATGCTGTCATGTACTGAATTCTACCATAAAGTGTCTTATACATCAGACCTACTTCAGCTCCATGAATCTGTCCTTGAAACCTGAAAAGAAAGAGCTATGGGACAGTGTCTTTTTCTGGAGACTTTTAGTTGTCTTGACAGAGACAGGCTTGGACTTTTCTCTGTGATCTGTCTTCCAGCTATCCTGCTTCCAGAATATTGGTTAGGGCAAAATTCAACAACTGATAATGTGATTTCTCCAGGCCTGTGTGTTGGGATATGTATTGTGCTTATCCTTTATATTTTTTACCAAGCGCCTCTCAGTGCATTTGGGTCGAAGGAATTCTTCTAGCTGTCCTTTTTGCATGTTCCTGTAGCTCATCCAACAGCTTCTGGAAAAGTCCCAACTTTGTAGTTACATGTGTACTACTAATTGCATGAGCTTTCCTGGATAACTCTAGGAGGTAGTTGCTGAGTTCTGAGATTCATAACTACCTTTTTGTCCCTGATATGCTTGTTTTTAGCAAACCAATTTTTTCCTTTTTTTTTTTTTTAAAATCCTGGGGGTTTTTTATTCATATCTGTATGATAGTGTATAGATAAAACTGAACTTAAAATTTTTTGTTTTGAGTCATGAATATTTAATGAAGAAAGCATAAGTAGTAAATGTGACTGTATGTTTAATGTAATAGGATTTTTCAATGCCTACTAACATAAGCTAAATTCCATGCAAGTTTGTGGCCTATGTTGTTGCACTGAGACTCAAGAATACTTTGGCATCAACACCTCGTAGGCTAAACTGCTGGTCTTTGATTTGAGTAGTGAATAACTGACCATATGGCACTTGAGTGCTGATTGTGTAATACATTTCTTTGGGCAGAGGGCGAAGGAGGATGTGCTGCAGAAGGAGGTGCGGGTGAAGATTCTTAAAGACAACATCAAGATGCTGGCTGCCAAAGTGCCGTCTAGTGGTCAGGACCTGGCAACTGAGCTGAATGTTGTGCTGGAGAACTACCAGCTACTGTGCAATCGGATCCGGGGAAAATGCCACACGTTGGAGGTAAGAATGGTAGCGCTCAACTTGGTAAAGTGGGAGCATGTGGCGCAAGAAGAATGGAGAAGGACACTGAAAATGTCGAATTTTATCATTGAATCCAGTGGCTCCAGCATAAACACATTTTGCTATGGCTCCTTTCTAAGATTATTTTCCCTTGAGATGACATCCAGAGGAATCCATGAGACATCATATCTAGCTTTGCTTTTATAATCTGTTTTGTAATCAATGTAGTACATGCAAATAAGTAACCTTGTCCTGCAGCTCTGTTATCAATCTGCGTGTCTTCCAAAATGATGAAAACAAACTTCTAAAAAACTTCTGAGATTACACTTGAAGAACAATAATATGTTGATTATAGATTGGGGTAGGTTGTGTATGTCCTGTCTTTCAAGGGGAGTGGATACATTCTTAAATCATTGTAAAAATCTGAGTGATAAATTTAGTGTGAGTTTGGAGACTGCTATGTGTGTTTTTCTTATTTCTTTTTATTTTGCTGTTAAAGTTGAAGGTTTTTCTGTCAAGAGCTTAGTGACCCATCACATGTTTTTGAATATTTTCTCTTTGCCTGTTTCATGCATATGTCTCAGAAACATAATTTCTTTAAGTTGTTCATAGGGTGCATGAGCTATGCCTGGCATTCTAAACTAATATGTGTTTTTTTGTTGTTGCTGCTAGGAGGTGTGGTCCTGTTGGATTGAGCTGCTGCAGTACCTCGATTTAGAAACAACTTGGCTAAACAATCTGGAAGAAAGGGTGCAAATGACAGAAAGTCTCCCTGATAAGTTGGATGCTGTCAATGATGCTCTTGAGGTATTGTAGTAATTCTCTTGGATCAGTGACTGTTCAGATAGCTTTGGTTAAAATAACCTCATAAATTCTGTATTTCAATAGAACACTGAAAGATGTGGAAAGTGGTGAAATCACCATCCATGGAAGTGTTCAGAGACTGTGTAGATGAAGCCCTTAGTGACATGGTTTAGAGTTGGACTAGGCAGTCCTGGGGTAACAGTTGGGCTTTATGATCTTGAAGGTCTTTCCCAGCCTAATTCATCCTATATGTTGACTATTGTGATTCTTCAGGTTAAATGAACATATTACTCTGAATCTGGAATGGGTATTTGTAAGATCCTCTGTCAAAAGCTGAATTTTGCTGTTCATAATTCTACCATACTTCATACCATGATAAAACTGTATGCTCTTTTCTGTCCTGTGTAAATCGATTAATTCTTTCCAGCACTGTAGTATAAAATGATGTGAATAGGCAAGAACTGCTGTGAAGTTTAATTATCTAAAGGAAAATGTCCACTGTGGTTGCCTTGTGCCATCATGGATTAAGCCATAACTAACTCATGCTTTTAGAGAACTCGCAAGACATTTGAAGTGTAAAAGTTCAGTGCATGCAGCCAGATTTCCACCTCTGAAAATGGAGTAACACTCAGTGTCTTGACCTTTAATTTTTTTTTCTACTAATTAGTCTTTGGAATCTGTCCTGCGTCATCCAGCTGATAATCGAACCCAGATTCGGGAACTTGGGCAGACACTGATTGATGGAGGTATTCTTGATGATATCATCAGTGAAAAATTGGAGGCTTTCAATGCCCGCTATGAGGAATTGAGTCACTTGGTAAGAATCTGGGGGCAGGGTTTGAAGTAGTCTGGGGTTTTCAGCTCAGTGGTCTGAAATAATTCCTATTAGTTAGCTGAATTCATAGACACAGGATTGCAATACAGGAAAAGAGGAAAAACCTTTCGTGTTGTCAGCTGTTTTCAATTGGAAGTAATGCCCTAATAGCAAGATGCTTTCTCCACCCTCCCTCTCCCTGACTTGAGTCAGGTTTTGCTTTGCATACTTTCACACCCTTGCACTGTGAGGAACTGCTGGTATTTTTCCAAGTAATTTTGACAAAAAGGAAACTCCAGTCTCAAGGGGGACAGCTCAGAAACTGAGGTTGATTATTCCCTTCCTACTGCCATAAATACTGATGAGCTGCTCATTAACTGTAAAAATAAGAAACATAAGTGACATTTTCACCCTTTAAAATAGCCAGGAAGTAGTTGCACTGAAATAAGGAACAGAAGGAAAACATTATTTTCATTGCCCACCTATTGTGTTATCCCCTTCTTGTAGTTACCTGTCCTGTATACTTAGCAGCAGAATTCTACTATGCCATTGCTTTTCAGTTACTAGTATGAATCACTGCAGGCTTCAAAAATTGTTACCTTCTAAGGCTTGCATTTTTCATTTATTTATTTTTTTTTTTGGCAGTCCTCCTGACATAGGATTTTTTGGGTCTCCCCTCCCTTGGCTATCTAAAGTTTTATATAATTCCTGTTGAATTACTGCTCCATTTTGTCTTACCTTTCTGTCTCACACAGGCAGTGAGCCGGCAGATCGCCTTGGAACAGCAGCTTCAGACCATGAGGGAAACGGACCACATATTGCAGGTCCTGCAGGAAAACTTAGCAGAGCTGGATAGACAACTGACATCTTACCTGACTGACAGGATAGATGCTTTTCAGATGCCCCAGGAGGCTCAGGTATTGAAGCACAGCTTTTCACTACAAAAAATTCTGAAATATCTCATAATAGCGCTCAGCCTAGACTTGGTAATTCATAAAGGCTTCATTTCAGTCCTGTGCTGATGCACTAGGTGGTATCTTTTGTAATCTGGATTGGTTTCCTGTTTTAAGAAGGCTGTATTGAATAGCAATCTTAATGGCTTTCAGTTTAGCAAGCTGTCACCAAACCCAGAATATTTGGAATCTGGTAGTGTTTAAATTTTACAGAGTGGATTTACTTCTGGTGGATGATAGGTGGTAAGCAAGTTCCTCTTCCTTTCCCTGCAAGCAACTTGTAACATTTTTTTTCCTGTTTCTATGATGTGGCAGAAAATTCAAGCTGAGATTGCAGCTCATGAATCCACCTTAGAAGAGCTCAAGAAAAGTGCTCGCACTTTCCCACCTGCTTCTCCTGAATGCAGGTCTCCCCGTGGTGGAACTCAGTTGGATGCTCTGCAGGTAAAAATGAGGGTTGCACTAAGAATTCAGATGTGAAAAGCTTCTGGTTTTCAATTACACATCGCTGTTGTCAGCCTATAAATAGAAGTCAAGTGAACTTCAGAAATAAATAGTTTATGCTTTTACGTGTTTTCATTAGGAAATAAGCAGTACTGGATGAATTGAGTAAGGAAGTTTAAGTTTCATAAGTATCATGGGATAAAAGCTGCAAGTCAGAAAGCTAATAATTCTGCATCATACACTTTCAAAATATCCGTGGATATTTTGAAAGTGCATGATGCAGAATTATAGCTCTCTTGCACCTCAGGTGGAGAGTAGGAATAGGTGATAAAATTTGGCTTGGCAAATAGCTTTGCTATGTATACTGAGTTGTGGTGGTGTGAAAGGTGAGTTAGAATCTGGGCAGGGGGAGATATTTTAAATGTTATTTTTCGAAGTGCAATGTTAATTTAAGACATTCTGTTAACATTCATTAAATCAGAGAAAACTCCGAGAAGTATCTACAAAGTATCAGCTTTTCCAGAAACCAGCCAATTTTGAGCAGCGTATGTTGGATTGCAAGCGGGTGTTGGATGGTGTAAAAGCAGAACTTCATGTCTTGGATGTGAAGGATACTGACCCAGATGTAATCCAGGCGCATCTGGAGAGATGCATGGTAAGTATACAGTGCTTGGGAGTGTTTCTTTCTTGTGTGATTCTTCTTGCCTAAACTCTCTCCTGAGGAAATTTTGCTCAGAGTCCTGATAGAACTGTTACAAATCCTTGCAAAACACCAACAAAACAATTGGTAACTAAAACCCTCTAATTCTCCTGTGTGAGAATGGGGACATAGGAGAAGTGGATTGGTGATCACAGGTATAGTGGAACAGCTGAGGTTTTATAAACTCCCTTCACTGGTTCATTCTTATGTTATGGAGAAGTACACTCCGGGGCAAGTCAGCTTGGGTTTCAGTATTCAAACAAAACAAGTACTATGCATAATATCAAGTAGAGATCACAATGTTAGCCTTGCTACATATGGTGATGTCACAGAGTGCTAAATTATTGGAATAATTCTTTTTCTTGGTTGGTGAAAATTAAAACCAGAATAAAACACGGAACATCGGGAGTTTGAAATCTGAGCAGACATTACTCTTAATCCATAGCTTGGAGTTTAAATGCAGTCAGGGTCAGGTACCCAAATGAAGCAAAGTCTGAAAATCTGCACTACAAATTGATCACTAACATACATATTTGTGTTTTTAGAAACTCTATAAGACCCTCAGTGAGGTGAAGTTGGAGGTTGAAACTGTCATCAAGACAGGAAGGCAAATTGTACAGAAACAACAGACAGATAATCCCAAAGGAATGGATGAACAGCTGACAGCATTGAAATTTCTTTACAATGACTTGGGGGCACAGGTAAGAAAAACAAATGTGTGTATGAACATTTGTCTGCATATAAATTCCCTTCTTTATTGTTTTGATCTCAGGTACTGTTATAAGTTTGATTATGAAGCTGATTCTGTATAGGCTAGTGGCTATAATCAAGGGCAATCAGTTGAGAGATTAAAGATTACACTTAACAGTCCTTTAGTTGTGCAAGACCCCTGTGCTCCCAGGGTGTTCCTGAAGGGAAGGTAGCCTCAAGGAAAGAAAGGGTCACAGAGGTTTCATCATTCGAGCAAAACTGGTCTGCTAGTTATTGAAGTCTTTGAGCCATTGTTGTACCTTCTCTGTGAAATAGCCTGCAAGATGATTTGCTATCAAATTGTCATATGAGAAAATTGAGTTGATGTAAATGGTCAACGTGAATTGTTTTAGGATGTGTCATGATGGCCAGTAATTGTAATCCATCTAAAGGGTTGCCTGGAGAGGTTGTGGAGTTTACTTCTCAGCGAATACTCAATACCCACCTGAACAGGATACTGTACAACCTGCTTTAGGTGAATCTGCTTTGGCCAGGGGGTTTGGTTTAGGTGATCTCAAGAGGTGCCTTCCAACCCCAACCATTTGGTGATTCTTGTTGCCCTTGGTATGAAAATAGAAAATGCAGGCAAACATGTATTTCCAATGAACTGTATTAAATATGATTTGAACAATTTTCTTAGTAATGTGTAGTTATTTATCAAAGTGTTTAAAAATGTTTAAACCCTTAGGGGATGGGGGGAAATGGGGGAGGAAATATGATTCTTTTCCTACCTAATTAAGACAGAAGTCCAAGCAGACTTATGCCTCTTCAGTGCCCTATGAATTAAGCTGTGGATAAGTGGCCAGATCACATTGCTGGGGTATCTTGAAATGGGCCCTAGGAAATTTTATTGTTGTGAAATGGAGAATGCTCACAGAGGTGTGGATTCTAGTGGAACCTGTACATTTATAACACAGAAAGCATGTAGACAAGAAATTGGGAAATTATAGGAGGGCAGAGTTATTTGCAAACTAATGTTATGATTTAGTTTGTGAGCTGAGACAGAGGGCATTTTTTTGAAATGTCAGTTGATTCTGACTGCTATGGTTGGATTTATTCTCGGGCCTGTGTTAGTTTTCCCGGACTAATTGTGTAGCCAGTATGAGATGGAATTGATTATACTGCAGCAAATATCAAATTTCATATTCACTCTACTGAGATGCTTGCATGGGCAGACTAGATTTTCAGTAACATTTTCTTTGCAGCTTTCTCCTAACAGGTCTATCAAAATAATAAAAGGAACTGAATTTTACCTCTGTGACTGACTGGATTCTGTTCCCCCTTGAGTTTCAGTTAAACAATCATAATAAATTTTAAACATCAATTTGGTTATTACTAACTATAAATAAGTTGGTATGCAGGTTTCTTTGTCTCCTTTAAGTGTATGTTAATTTAAAATTATTCTAGTTTTACGTATTCTGCTTTATTCTGCTCTATATAGTCTGGATAGTAAGATGGAGATATCTATAAATGATTTTTCTTTTCAGCGTGCTTCCCTAATGCAAGATAGTGTTACGATGCAATGATTTTATATATTTGGGAAGATATTTCAGCTGGCTAGCACTTTTGGTTTTATTATCTTTTAAAATCTAGTTTTGTTTTCTTTTTTTTCTCTCGTTTTATTCTAGGTTACAGAAGGAAAACAAGACCTCGAAAGAGCATCTCAGCTGGCACGCAAAATGAAGAAAGAGGCTGCCTCTTTGTCAGAGTGGCTAGCGACCACTGAGGCTGAGCTGGTGCAGAAGTCCACTTCAGAGAGTTTGCTTTCTGATCTGGACTCAGAAATTGCCTGGGCCAAAGTAAGAACACTCTAAATCTGTATAGAATAGATTTTTAACATTATGTCAATACTATGTGGAATAGTACGTAGTATTTAACATAGGCTGTTAATTTAAGTCCCTGTAACTTGTTTCTAAACCTCTTATATCATGAAATTTTAGAAGATCTGGTAGATGATTTTTCAGTACCATACTGAGGCCGATCTGTTTCATCTCTGACATTTTGCCTTTAACTGTCAGTGAAATATTACAGATACTACTACATATTTGGTATGTATTTACATATATGTGGCGTATCACGACAGGGACTCAAGTTGATGAGGAGACTCAAATTCAACTTGATTACAATCAAGCCCTTTTTATCCCCATGTTTGGTACTTTCCCAACCTGCACAAACATGCCACATTCAATCTCATTGGCCCCTGTAGAACTCTCCAGGTAAATAGTCCAGTCACAGTGCTGAGCACACGTTGTCCACACAGCAACAGCCTCACACACCACCCCCCACCTCCTCCCCACCTCAAGACCTTCTCACAACCCCCACATCATCTGGCTCCAACTGAAACTCCCACTACAACAACATCCTGGCCCATCCCTCCATGACTTGTTTTTCGACCTTCCCTATCCCTCAATATTCCATTTTACTGTCCCAGGGCTTGTTAAGCATCAAGGCCTCAGAGCTCATTCCCAAACTGTTTTTCCTGCAAATCTTATCGCCTTCACTCCCCACACATATATATTTGGTAGGTATTTAAGCAACATACTATATCCCTAGCAAAGTTCATAAATATAGTAACTATAAGCAAATATAATTTTGGGCAGGGTCAAATATTTTACTAGTAGAGGAAACTAATCAGTGGCAATTTAAATGAAAAATTGAGTGTGTAACTTTTCATTGAAACAGCTTTGTTTTCATAATTGTGACTTTGCAAAACAAAAAGCTCCTGTAATTCCTTATTTTCTTTCATCTGTATATTGGAACTGTTCATGGAAACAGGTGAATATGTTATAATTATTCTGAAGCAAAGTATGTATTTTCTCACACTATATAAACTTGTGTATGTAGTAGGTTGAGTTAGCAACACATCTCAGTTTTTGTGGTTCAGTAATACTGATATTTACAATCATTGTTTTCTGTCACTTTTTACTTTTGGAATAGGTCTGTGTGCAATCTTGAAAGCTTACCAAATTACAAAACGATCTAATTATAACCTGTTCTTATCATTTCACTTGGGATTAACAATTATTTTTATTGCACTTCTGCTGTGGCAGTATTCCTGAGCTTTCTTTCCAAACAAGTGTGTAAATACTTATTGAAATATACTTACTATACATTTGAGGGCTGTGGAAGTAGTTCATGAGCTCTTATGCTGTGCCACCAGGAACCCTTTATGTTGCACATGAAGTTGTCCTTCCTGTCTTAATGTTTTCTAAGGACGATTTAAAGATGTAGTAAGTTGGGTATTTGTTTCTGTTTTGAAGATAAGAAGTTACAATAACATAATACTTACTTCATGGCTAATAAGATACTCAAGGAGCTCCAGATGCTAGTTGTGATTAACTGCATTGTTCCCCACACTGTCCGCTCTTTTAATGCTTTCTAAAACCAGATATTATCAATAATAATTATTGATCTTTTATGGCAAGAGGTGCTATTTTTCACATTGAAATCGCATACTGATATTCAAGAAGATTTTTGATTTTTTTTTTAGATTAAAACTATTTAGAAGCAGAGATGACTTTGAAAAATTATTAGAGCTAAGGATACGTATATTTGCATGTCTTCTTGTAGGTATGTAACAGTAGGGCTTCTGTAATATGTAGCAGGTGAATTGAACATCTGCACTAATGAGTGGTAGTGGTGGTTCACAAGAACATTCAGCCTTGGCTTTCCACTTTTCTCATTACTGACAACTGTAAAAGTACTTTGATAGAAAAAGACAGAGAAAAAACTGAAGTGTTTCTTGAAAATTGCATTTTCTGGTACTTGATGATGCAAAAAAGAACCTTTTAAAATTGGACCTGTGATATGATGCATTTGCTTTATCTACATACTGAAAAGGAACTAAAAATATATTGTAAACCAACAAAACAGAAAGGTATCAAGCTAAGCTATTCAGGACACTTACATGCCTTGTACATGATCACTCAAGAAGAGATCAGTAAATACATAGAGTATAAACAGAAGGTGATTCTACTTGATTTGATTTTTTTTCTCTTCCTCAGGTGGAGATCACCTATGATACTAATTGTTACCTACAGAAGTAAAAATCTATCTCCCTTGCTCTTGTGATTTGTGGTAGTATGCAGTGTTAATGGCTTCTCTTGTTTCAGAATGTGCTTAGAGAGCTGGAGAGGAGGAAAGCTGATCTGAAGAGCATCACAGAAAGCTGCACTGCGCTTCAGGCGCTGGTGGAAGGGAGTGAGACTTCTCTGGAGGAGAAGCTGTGCGTCCTTAATGCTGGCTGGAGCAGAGTTCGGACCTGGACCGAGGACTGGTGTGATACCTTGTTGGTATGTTGCACGTGGGAGAGAGATCCAGGGTGGTTCTCCCTGCATGCCCTTGGAGCAATTGCAGTTCTTACTTGTCTCATTTAGCTGTGATGTGAAAGTTCCGTTGTCCCTCATGGACATAAAAGAGTGTAGAATGAGTATCTGGTTACTCTGTAGATGGGAAGTATGAGTTGAGGTTATAGACATAGACAATGAGGAAGGTGGGAAACTGTTTGGCAAGTGTTAGATGTGCCAATAAGCATTGGTGCCATGTGCTTGGTAGTAGTAGGTATTGTTGAGATAAAAATGCAGAATCTGAATGTCAGGGTGATGAAACTAAGTAAATGTTCCAGGCAGATAGTTAGTTTGACTTACTGGGAATAACCTGTTTGGTTGTAGAGAGTAAAACCAGCTTTAACTTTTTTATTTTTCTTTTGCCTTTTTCCTGGCTTCAGTTCTAGGATTCTTTTTCTGGGTTCTTATTCTCCCCACACTTTGTGGTGTAATTCCTCTTTTCTATAAAATTACTAAGCATATGGTTACTAAACACTTTTCACATATCTGTTTTAATTTTTCTTTCCTTTCTCCCTGCCTTTTATGTGTCATACATTAAATTTTTAATCTTTTGTCCTTACCTACAAATTTAGCTCCTTGTACCTCTTTCCTGATAATGTTTCATCATGTTCTCTTTTGCTACACCAATAATGGTAGCCTTTTGTGTCCACTTGTCATTTAACTCTTAAAACAATTCTTGCTACCCTAATGCATAGAGGTAACTTTGGAAATTATCCTGAAAGGGGGCCTCTATCATCACATATAGACTCAGCAGGTTGTGGGGCATACAAGCATTCATGAAACTGCTAGTGTGCTTATTCATTAACTTGTAGTAGCTGATTCTGCCAGATTAAAATGATGGGAAAAAAGCCACCAGTTTATAAAGTGTCATTTGTTTTGTAACAGGTTAATTAGAGCCCAGCTTCTTTTTATGTAAGTTTCTATAAGCTCGTGAATTTATTAATGTAACTAGAAAACAAAAGGAACTAGCCCCAGAGGACTGGTTTCCCTGAGACTGCTCTTTATTCAGCCTGAAAGAAACCTCTGTGCCACCTCCAGCATGAACAGAGTGTTTTTGTGCCCATAGATTTCCTTGAGACCCAGATGATGGCTGTTTAATGGACAATTTGTAACTCATTAGTGGTGCTCAGCAAAGCACTTGGGACCTTCTGTCAGCCTATTGCTCTTTCAGACAGCCGGTAACAGCAAGTGTTTAAGTTATGCCAAGTCAAGAGTTGAGGCTAACAGCATCTGTTTGGCTGAGTAAATGGAAGACTAAGTGTATTGTACAGTCTAAAGCTGCAAGTTTTGCAAATAGAGGTAAAACAGTCTACAACTGGTGCTAGTACCACACTGATGTTTTCAGATAGATAAGGTATTTCTGTTTCATTCAGATAGTTATGACAGTCCACATTAAGAAGCCCCTGAAATGGACTAAATAGTAGAAACTTTGGTATTTTACCTAGATGATGAGCCCTCTGCATCCTATCCAGTCCTACTGGAAGTCTGTTTCATAATGCAGTGATGTCCACATTAGTAGTCAGGTAGTTTATTTGTAAATGCTCTAAGGATGATCCACAACTAAAAACATTCTAACTTATGCTCATGTCTGGTGATGAATGTCCTTGTGCTGACTTTTTAGGTTAAATTGTTCTTTCCCTAGGTGAAAATTTAAGTTTCTTGTTGTTATAGAGAGCAATCATAGGGCTGCTTTCTCTTTCCTCCTCTCTCCTAGTTTTGTTACTCTAAAAGATCAAAGCTTAGCAACCCTTTCTGGGATAAGAATCTCTGCTTGAGCAGGATGGTACTTCTCTGAATCTGACAGTGTTGTTTTGTCACCAAGAATAATGTGTTATTTCTGTCTCTGGCACCTAATGTTGTACTTTCTGACTGCATATGAAAGCAGACCTAATTAACTTGTCTACAGGGTGGTGATTTTTCTTAAGAGGAAGAAATATTTTAATGTAATCGATAACATCAAAACTAGATTATTATAACTTGTAGGATTTGGTGTAACCTCTTTCTAATTAAAAAAAAATGCAACTGCACATAACACACAGTGTTGTATCTACTAGTGATAGCTGAAAAAATGGTGGGCTTTTTGCTTGGCTGAGATGTCATCTGGCTGTAATGTTGTGATACGTTGTTTGTCTTTAGTTGGACAAACCACCTCAGCTATCTGTGTTTGACTTTTTGTGAGTTAGGAACAATATCATCAAAGGATCTAGAAAGAAAATTGAATTCTTGTAGGTACTTATTGAAGGTGAAAGGTACAATCTAATTTTTGGTGTTCCTTTCCAAAGCATATGCATAATGCTTTATTCCATTGATCTCCTTTTTACCTATAGTGGTGGTTTTGGCAGGGTTTGTTGTTGAGGCTTTTTGTGGATATGTTAATTTTTTTAGAGTTTCTTGCACTGATGTATTTTTTAAATCTTTTTTTTCCAGAATCATCAGAGCCAGCTGGAAATATTTGATGAAAATGTTGCCCACATAAGTACCTGGTTGTATCAGGCTGAAGCCTTGCTGGATGAAATTGAGAAAAAGTCAGCAAGCAAAAAGGAGGAAACTGTGAAGGTAGGAAATGTTGCTGTCAAGTAACCACTTCTGGGTTCTAAGTGACATCAAGTCAGGTTTGTTGCCACATTTTTTCCTTTCCTAGGGTAATCATTTGCATTTTCTTTCAATTCTTAGCGCTTAACATCTGAATTGGATGATGTTAGCCTTCGAGTGGATAATGTGCGTGATCAGGCTATCATTCTGATGAATGGCAGGGGGGTGTCATGCCGTGAGCTGGTTGAACCCAAACTGGCAGAACTGAACCGGAACTTTGAGAAGGTCTCTCAGCACATCAAAAGTGCCAAGGTGAGGAGGAGCAAACCCCAAATCATGCTGGCATGTGTGCATGTGTGTGTCTATGCCAAAAGGATGGCAAATAGCTTTAGGGGATAGATCTTTGTGTTAGAACAGCACTTCACTGCTTTTGATTTTCT
This sequence comes from Melopsittacus undulatus, assembly GCF_012275295.1. Taxonomy (NCBI): domain Eukaryota; kingdom Metazoa; phylum Chordata; class Aves; order Psittaciformes; family Psittaculidae; genus Melopsittacus; species Melopsittacus undulatus. The sequence continues at coordinate 82,296,324 of NC_047529.1, read as the reverse complement.
TCTAAGTGTAGGTAGGTATTTATATGCAAAAATTGACAGACTGATTTTAGACTGACTGCTTTTTTTTTTTTTTTTAATCTGAGTAATGGGATAACTTGAATTGCAAGGGAAGATGTACTCATAACTGTGTTATAATGGTTCAGGAAAATGCATATTTGCAGTACATATCTATATAGACTACAAAACAACACCACAAACTAATGTGATTGGAGGTTTTTCGTTTGCTTTCAGACCAAGATGCTGAGATTGAATTTTGAAGGTAGAAGCTTAGTAATACCTATCAACACTGTGTCCAAACTATCTCTCAGTGTTAGATCAAAAACTTGCAGGTTTTTTTTAATGCTGAAATCTGTTGGTCCTACAAACTGTTATGCCTGTTCATGGAGAGTTGGTTCAAACCAATAAAATGTGACGCCTCAGACAAAATTTCCGGCTTGAACAGAGTTTTATTTTGCTTTGCAGATGCTTGTTGGACAAGAACGACTTCCTGTCACATCAGAGCCCCGCGAGGTCAGAGCAGCTTTTCCAGACCTAGAAAAATTTGAGAGTGACATCCAGAATATGTTAAAAGTTGTGGACAAGCATCTGGAGTTGAGTGGGGAAGATGAAAAGGTTTGTGAGCTGACTCCCTGTTTTGTCCATGTGTTACATTCCTCAAGACTGAGGGGGAATTCTTCTAGGAAAATCTTTTTAAGACAGGAGTAGAAAAAAAGAAAGGAATTCCTAGGTTGTTGGAAACACTGCACAATTCTCCCATAGTTTTTCCATAGCTGCTGCCTCTTGGTTGCTGCACTGAGAGTAATTCGTCATACTTCAGTATGCATTTTCATCTTTTTTTTTTTTTATAATTCAGGTGGTAAACTTGGATTTTCATTTATCTTCTCTCTTTTACTCAAAGTTAGTTTTTATTATAAGGAATCCTTCCTGTAAAAATAATAGTGTGCAAACTTTTTTTTCTTCCTTATTTCTTAATGTCTGTCTGAACTTATGTTGATTACTTAATGCTGCTAAGACTCTTACTATGTATTTGGCCCTATTTTGGACCTCTATTGCACTAAATAGAGTTTTTTGCCTTTAAATTTATACTGGACTCTCATTAAATCACTGTTCATAGGTTGGGTCAGTGGATGCTTGTGAGATGAGGTACAAATTGTAGTATGTCTTACAGGAAGTCCAAATAAAAGCTTGGAACAAAATTGGACTTTTTTTTTTATTTTTTTCTAGATTCTTATCTAGTCTCTGCTATTCACCAGTATAAAATTGTTTTACATTTGTTCCTATCTGGTTACCTGTGGTTCATATCATTATATCCTTGTTGTCTACAAAACTGGGTGAAGTCCTGCCAGGCCGCTCTAGCTGCCTTCCTTTTAAGCACATGAAATACTATGAGCTGAATAGCTCAATATAAGTCTATGGAAAATGACAGGTGTACTGCAGAAAGCAATTTTTAAAAGGTCTGTATGGAACTATTGTTATAGAACATATCCTTCCCTTTGTTCTGTTTTTATATTATGTTTTCCCTTTCTTGCTTTTCTGCTCTGAGCTTGCTTGTTACTGTCAAGGAATGTTTAGAAAAATGGAGCTGAAGTCACAGCACCCTCTTGCTGTGGCTGCCTACTGCTGGCTCATTGACTGAGCTTCAGGCAGGGCATCTCTTATAAAGTTTATAGAATGACCAGGTTGGATTTTAGGATTTGGTATTTGTGGTGGAGAATCTCTGCCTGAATTTGGCTCATGTTTGGATAATAAGCAGTAGTTTGGTACCATTGCTGTTAATATCTGAGCAGGTAATAAATTAATTTTGGAAACCATAGCTGAGCTTTCTGTAGATAATACAGAATTGTATCTTTTAGTTGGATCAAGAAAAAGCTCAGATTGAAGAAGTTTTACAGAGAGGAGGGCAGTTGTTACAGCAGCCTATGGAGGACCATAAGAGAGAGAAGATCCGCATACAGCTGTTGCTTCTGCAGAAAAAATACAAGAGTTTGCAGGTATGATTATGCTAGTAACTATAGCTAAAGCTCTTTTATGCATTTGTCCCTTTGTCATCCCACTTGCAATCTGGTTATGGCTTTTTTAGTGTATAAGATTCTCTGGGAGAGAGCTAAATGTACTTACACATAGTGTGACTCTCTGAATCTTTGTAATTCCAGAGTATGAATTTTGTCATTCCAGAGTTTTAGGGGAGTGGTTTTGATTTTTAAAGTCCTTTTCACAGCTTCAGAGAGGGCCACTCTATATGTATTTACCCAGATGGGTACAGACATTTGGACATTTGCTTTACTTGCTGTGTGAAGAGTGACTACATAAACACGTGTACACAAATATATTCATTGAGTTCTCAGCTGAAGAGGTTTCTGTGATGAATGAGTCTGCTTCTGAACTCTTCTTACTTCCTCTAGAGAGGGTATTATCAGCAATTGTGGACTCTAGAATGTTGTGGTGCTTTCATACACATGCCATATCAAAAATGTTTTTGTGCAGAACAATGGGGATCTGTATTCTTATACTGCTTTTAACTCACCTGAATCATATTAGAGATGATCAGGTGAGGTGTAGCTCGAAGGCAGGGTAGAACCCTCAGGCTGCCTTTGATTACATGTCTGTGCAGATAAATAGGGTATAGCTATTAAAAAAAGAAAAAAAAAGCTGCTATTGCATATTTTGTAATTTGCTTCTTCAAATGGATTCCTCGAGTATTTTTCTTTTTTTTTTTTTAAATAAATAAGATCTATTCTGTTCACTACTTCCTTCTTGCACTATATTTTCCTAATGCACTGGACTGTAGGAGTGCAGACCATTTCAGAGGAGGCATGTGGTGGAACTCTCTCCAGTATTTTCCCACTATAAGAAGGAACATGACAGTCTAATGAAGTGGCTGGATGAGGCTGAGCACCGTCTGCCAGGGCTGCAAGGTGCAGAAGATGAACAAAAACTACAGGTAAATGAAACTTTTTTAGGAGCAAATAGTGAATGCTGTGTATGAGCTGTAGAGATCCATACATTAGGGTCTTACGGCTGTATGATATGTACTTGGAGACAAGTGTTTTCAAACTGACAGCATTATTTTTTCATTAGGAAATTATCTGTGTATACTAGTTTGGGATTTCTCCATAGTCATCATAGGTCCAGAATGTCCCAGCCATCAGGACCACGTTTTAGAATGTGATCTGGGCAGTGTGGTTGACTCAGGACAGTTTCTCTTGTTAGTGTTGCTCACGGGGATTATGCTTAGCTCTTTCTGGTACCCTGGCTCAAACAGGGTATCAAAAGGAATCACCAGCCTGATTCAGTGTCTGGTTGGTGCAGGTATGACAAAAGCCTTGTTTGAAACTTAAATTCAGTGCCTCTGCATCCTGTGGCCTGGATTTTTTAACTTCTGTGGTGCTGCCTTTTGTGGCCTTGGGTGCTTAGGGAGTGATAACCACCCTAATGATTGATACTACTGTATACAATGAAGATTAATAAAAATGACGAAGGTTGAAGTTATTTCTAATAATGTGTGTGTGTGGTTCTTGACAGTTTTACAACTGATTTAATAGGATGTCAGGGTCTGATAAATTTTACTGCCTAGAAAGCTGTATGTCTTCATGTCTTAATTGTTGAGACTGCAGATACTTTCCGTGTTTCTTGTGGGGTTTCTTGTTGGTGTTTTTTGTTTTGTTTTTTATTGTTTTTTTTTTTGGTGTGGTGGTTGTGTGTAAGGTTTTTTGGTAGTGTTTGTTATTTTGTTGTTTGGGGGTTTATTTTTTTTTTGTATTTTTTTTCTCCTTTTCATCTTTCAAAACACTTTGGCTGCATGATAATTACATTAATATTTTAGGCAGTAACAGTGAGGAACACTGTGAAGTAGTAAGTAATTTCTTGGACAAGCTTGGGGGCTAGGCAATCTGTCAAGTACTTCTGGGTATGAAGCTTCATAATTAAAGCTAATCAATCTCTTTTTGACTGCTCTGTAACTTTTTAACCCCGCACCAATTAACTTGGAGGCAGGGGTAAAGTGCTCTAGTTCCCTATAAGACTCACACCACAAAATTGGAATGTGGTGCTATTCATTAACAGCTGTAGTGCTATGTGGCTTCAGGTGCCTGTGACAGCTGTAAAGCTATGGCAGGCAGTCTGCTTTCCTTGGTCATGCAGTATTAGCTATGAAAGCAAACCTTTTCAATCTGCTTCTCTAAAGAGAGGCTTTTTCAGATATAAGCCTCCCATGCAGAGCTGGTCAGCAAAGATGGCCCCAACATCTGTTTAGCTGTCTGACATATGCCTACTCTGTTGGGTCCCCAGGAGTTGCTCCTTGTGTATTATGGTACTTGCATATGAGCTCCTTGGGACCTGACTGATGCCAGGGAATTTGTTTGAATGAAATGGGGATCCATATCTATTTAAAGTAAACCAACATGATTTACTGTTTCTTTTTGACCATCAGCTACTTTGAGTGAATCAACTACTGTATTGAAAAGAGTGCACCTGGATGGTTTCTTTGCTGATGGGAGCAGTCCGGTTGTGCCACCCAACAGATGTTGCTGTTGGTCTCACTGCAGTTTGACTGATCTTCTCTAAGGCAAATCCTTTGCCTCTTATAAAGCCTTTTTGTTAGGGATATACTGCAGCTAATCCCTGGCACTGCTGGTTCCATTCCTGGATTACTGCATTTTTGCTGTCTGGGTGCTGAATGCAGAATATCATGGAAATATGGATTACCATAGCAATTACAATACGCTGTTGATGGAGAAATGTTACCTTTGCTCAGAATTAGTTAAGCTGTGTAAAAATATCCTTATAGTTCCAGATGTAGTTTCTTGGTCTGGCTGAATCAGCTAGAATTTCAGAAAGTGACCACAGTAGTTTTCATTACTGCTGTGAAGCTTGGAAACTGCTGCTTTTGCTTCATGTGTCTGTACCTCCAGCTTTTTGCTATTCGAGCGGTAAGCTGGCCTGTCTCAAGTGGTCTTATTTTACTTTTATGGCTTGTTCTTTCACCTGGTTTACTAATTGATCTTGAAGACCAAAAATGGGACCGTACCATTTCTAAAGGAGAAGTGAAGGGAGAAATAACTTCAAATACCATAATTGTTTTAGATGAACACAGTTACTTCAGAAATTTCTTGGAGCCACCAGACTTGAATTATCTTCAGCATTAAGTGATCCCTAATGTTAAAATTTTGCAGCAGAAATTTCCCCTCCCCAATTTTTACCACCCATGTGCACTCCTGCAGCTTGATGTACTGAAGGTGCAGTGAGCAGAGGAAGAGAAGCCAGTGTTTGAAATGAACACAGGAAAGGGGGGGAAAAAAGATTTCAGCTGCCAAGCTGGAGAGTAGACTCCCAGCTATGGTTTTAAGTAACATGTTATTTATGTTCTCATAAACAAGTGTGAAGGAGAGGATAGTGCTTGAAGGTCATATATATCTATATATTGATTCGCTGGAAGTAGCTGGATCATACATATTCCTCATTCTGTAAGCTTCTAGGGATTATGGAGTTAAGTGTCTCTGAAATATTTGTAACCCTTCTGCATAGCAAGTGCTTCTTGAATAAACTTCGTTTTGCCACAAATCCTGAGCTAGAAAAGCTTTCACTGGAAGTTTGTATCTCGTTGCATTCCTTCTTCTCTTAACCTTGCTTTAGTATTGATTTAAGTTGCTCTGTTCTGATTTGGCTCAGAATGAAGGAAAGGAAAAATTAAACATTAAATTGCAGAGGTAATTAGTTGACTACAGTTCCTGAGAGATTTTCCCAGGTTTTAGAAAATTGTTTTGAAGTGATAATAACTTTGCAGATGGAGAGTTTGCTATTGCAGTCACAGTGCAGTTTTTCCTATAAACTGAAACACAGGCACCATCTTGAAGGCTTTTAAAGTATTATTCCTGTAATAAAGAAAACATGTTTGCTTGCCTACAGGGGAAGGTTCTGGGTTACTTAAATATGAACTATAGGCTACATTGCCCACAAATATATTACTTACTGACTGCATTCATTAACCCAGAAGAAGAAATAAAATGGATACTAGATGTTTAGCTTTGGAAAACATTTTTCTAAAAAGTTGGATATGCAATATTTTGAGTGTGAGAGAGAAGTGGCAAGGAATGGTTGAAAAGTGAGAATTTCTAATCAAAAGCGTATTTATTTACAAAGATAAATAATGTGTGGTGATCTGAGATTAGACTGGGTAAATGCTTTTGGTTAACATGTTTCTGTAGTTAAACATGCGAGGTAAATTATTTAATTTTATGTCAATTTCTTGGGCAATGTTTTCCAAAATCCGTTTGGAAGTAAGTCAGAGCATCTCCTTGAGTTGAATCTTTGGTAGATTTTGTGTAAAAGGGGAAAGGGGAAGAAAATCTGAAATCAAATTCTGAATTGCAGGTTAAACTGGATGCTAAGTATAGAAGGAAACAAATTTTTATTTGACCACTGAATTGCAGTTATTTTTAGCAGCTCTCATCAAGAGGCCTTGTTTATAGAATGTACACTTGTAACTGAGTAGTGCTCTTTTTTATCACAGTCCTTCATTTTTCCTAGTATTTAAAGAGAGATCAAATTTAAGAAACATTTTCTGTCACCACTGAGACTAAAGTAGAAAAGGGCAGTTGAGTCATCAAATCAGATCACCTCCTTTGATTAACTTTTTATTTGTGGGTGCTTAAGAAAAGAGTTTGCTTGCCTCATGTTTCTTTGATTGCCAACCCCCCTAACAAACGAAACCCTAGAAACCAGCTGCTGTGACATTGAGGTGTTTGATTTGTGTGAGAGGGTTGTGTCATACTTCTGCTACTCTTGTTTTTTTAGAAGATGCCAGTCTGCAATGCAAGGTAGAGAACAGCTGAACAATTAAAACTTGGCTGTAATAAAGCACTAATGTGTTTGTAACACATATGCTCACCTTTAAGAAGGAGGGCTGTGAAAGGAGGAAACATCATCTCAGTGATTGGAGGCAGCTGGAAGAGATTAGTGATGGGGTGTGCTCTGCAGGAACATAACCAGGAATTCACTGATTTGCAGAAAAGCAGCAATGTGGCTGGGAATGTTGCTACTGGGGAACCAGAAAGTTTCTGTCTATGTCAGCACTGGCAACAAGTGGAGAACAAGTTTTCTGCATGCCAAGAGATGCTGTTTTCAATCTTGTGCAATTTTTTTCTAATAAGAGACAAAGCAGTGTGTGTGAATTTGAAAGATAATAAAATACAGTGACCTATTTGGGTGAAATCTAGATTCTGGACTGTTACCTATGTGAGAATGGGACTTGTGAGATGATGGAGAGTTAGAGGAAACACCTTGTGAAGATGTGGGCTGCTGTGCTGCAGCAGGCATCCTGGTGTTTGTCAAACCCTAGCTTGTTCCATGTTGCTGGGGAAAAGATACTTTGAATTGCACGAGCTTTGTCTGATTCTTTTGGAGCTGGGACCTCTCCTTCCACAGGAAATCTTACCACTGTCTAAGCCCTGGGGTTTGCTCCAAATTTCAGTGATGGAAGCTAACAAAATATACACAGAGCCTCAAGAGAATGTGTTCGAGGAGCATCAGGGACCAAGATGCTGGATTTGTAGCTAAAGTATATGGAACAATATGTATATGAAACAATAAAGTATATGGTTTTTACTGTGGTCCATGCATACTGTACTGTTACTGATTCAAAAGCAAGGCTGGGTATTTTATGATGCTAGTCTGTAATACTTATTTTCAGTAAACTAAATTTACACTTACGTGCCTGTACATCATATTGCCTTGGTACGCAATAATGACTGAAAGCATGCTATGTTTGGTGGTAAAGGTCTTGTGGAAGTACAACTGTGTCCCCAGTTTCAATACAGGGCTGACTATCTACTTTAGAAAACCCAAAGCATAACCCCCCCAAACTAAACAAAAAGGGAATAAAATTCTTGAGAGCATTTAGTGCATGAGAAAAAATCCTGAATGTTGAATAAGTGAACATACCTTCAATACTGCAGTCTTTTTTCTTCTGCACTACATATGCTACATATGATAGATTCCAGTTTATTTGAGTGACATATTTGAAATGATCAGAAACATGGAGGAGGAGGATACAGACAGGTGTTTGCAAACAACTTGGTTAGTGGGGCTTGATATTACTGATTGTCAGCTGTGATAGTGATTTGCATGTGTGCACCAAGCCCAGACTAATTGCAAAGTAAAATTCACTGGCTGAAATAGCTGTGAACATAAATTCATTCTTTACACTTTTAAGTGTATTTTCAGCTGTTAGTAACTCATACAGTTGAGTGCCTCTGTTACTGTCTTGCTTGACACAAATTCACTGAGTACAGGATGGTGGCTTAGAATTTGCTTGGATTCTTCAGTATTTGCAGGTAGGTTTATTATTCCATTGCTGATTTTAAAGAACTGGCCTGTTTTCAGAGGTGGTAACAGAATTCTGTTGGAAAAGAAAACTTTACAGCAAAAAGTTATTTTCAGTCTTTGGGCTATCTGCTTCACCTGCCTCTGCTACCTTTGCCAGGCATGGCAGAGTATAGCTCTTTGCAGCTGGCTCCCTAATGCTTCAGATCCAGGCCTTCATTTATGGTCCAAGAAAAAGCTCAATTAAATTACTGTTCTTACTTTCTTATCTGCTAACATGGTACTTGGCTATGTAGCTTGGACTTACAGCCAGAGCAGATAACAGCTGCCAAGTTCTTGAGGAGTTAGTGTCTGTTATTGCTGCAAAAAGCATATTGTGGTACTGGTGGAACACTAATTTATTTAAAAACTGATTGAGAAATGTGGGTGGAGGTGGTTACTGAAAAGAATATAGAGAGGGGGAAAAGTGTGCTTCAGTAAATTAGTAAATTCTGGGAGTCCTTGATGTTGAAGGAAGTAGACAGTTGGTTGTAATTACAGCTAGATATACAGGCTTGATTAAGAAGTGTAATTTCTGGAAACAGCAAGGATCAAGGTGAGAGAAACAGCAGTGCCCTTCCCACTTCCCAGAGTCTTAATAAAGAATAATCCAAAATCATTGTGAAGTATGGTATCTACTACTTTCTAACTTTTTTTAAAAATAAATATAGAAACAGTTCTATGCAGAATTGCAGCTTTCTGAGTTTATGCAATTTGCTAGAAATGCTTGTTTTGTCTTTAAATGTAAAAGTGCTTACTCTGAATGCAGACTACTGGTTTGGGATTTTTTCACAAAACTGCTTGTTCTTAGAAATGTAAAATGAGCTTCTGTGTTTTTAGGCAATTCCTGTCCAGCAGAGGTTAAAAGGCCCCTTTGCTGCAGGAGTTAGGAACTTGCCTTTTTCGGCTGAATACTTGGTTGAAATCAACAAAGTCTTACTGGCCATGGCTGATATTGAACTACTGCTAAATGCACCAGAGCTAAATACTGGCATCTATGAAGACTTTTCAACTCAGGAAGATGCACTGAAGGTACTCCATTTCTTATGCATTATGTTCGGAGGGGAGAAGGGAGTAGTAGAAGAAAGAAGACTACCTTAGTGACTGTGTTAGTTGTATTTGTGGTTTTGCTCAGTATATACTGGGTCAATACACATTGGAAATTAAATAACAAAGAGTTTTGTGGCTAATTTTTCCTTTTATGCAGAATCTGAATACAAAGCGGAATGGTGTAGGAGCTGGGGGGTGGGAAGGGTTGGGAGAGGAGGGTTTTACTTCTTTTGTTGGAGAAAATGTGGTTTTCCTCATGCAGTCTACATAATATGTAGAAAAACATTTAAGCTAATCTCCTTATGTTCCTGCTTGGTTTCCTTAATATAGCTGCTGTTCTCTCTGTCATATGAAAACAATTGCTCACATGGGAAGAGTGAGAAAAGGAGATTCTTGACTTTTGTATGAGGCCACAAGATAACATACCAGCTGTGATTAGCAAAGCATAAATTTGTGCTCAATTTTAAGCTCCCGCTTCTCATTGTCACCCAGAAGTGGATTTACCTGTGTGATTAATGATGAGGAAGTAGTTAAAGATTTGCCCTTCTTCAAAAGGGAATGAAGGAATTGTGTTTGAAAATACTGAATCCTGCTATCAAATGTGAGTTAAGTATGTAGAAGTCTGTTGTGGTTAATTTTGACCACACAGAGGACCATGACATGGAGATTCCCACAGAAAACACCCATTGGAATTGGGAATTGCACACGGTGTGATGCAGTTTATATGTATCAGCATGGGTTAGGAAATAGAGTGGAGCTCAGACTTGTGGCAGCCCAGCTTTGCCCCTGAGCAAAAGCTACATAAGCAGTTTCTGCAGCTGATATACAGGTCCTTTGAAAGATTTTAAGAATTTCAGTCCACTTTTCCAACCTGCTTTTCTGTATGCTGAGTATATGCTTTTCTTTTTAATTCTTTCATTTCTTTTTTTTTTTCATTTGGTCCTGGTTTCTAGTCTGATCTTGACATTTTTGTGTGTTCTAAGGATGTTTTCAGAAGAAGTAAATGGCAGAGCATTGTATTTTTAGAAGTGTTACTGTTTTAAATTCAAAATGATAAGTAAATTCCACTGTTTACATGGACTCTGTGCTCCAAATACCAAGGCACTGTTACAATAGCATCTGATTGAAAGGTATTTTCACATCATAGTTCAATGATGTTTGAGGTAGATTGTTTTAACTTTGTCATTTAAATCTAAAACTTTTATGTAGCTTATGCTTTTACAGTTCTGTGCCTATGGGAGGTTGTATGAACTGTAATAAAGTCAGGTTTTGTCTCATTCTCTTACATGAATAAAGAATATGTACAGTGTCTTCATGACCCAGGGGCAGATTTTTTTTTGCGAAGGATGGACTGCCCCTTTGCCTCAGGAACAGATTTGGTATCTAGAATACTTCATACTCATCATAAATGACCTGAGAAGGACGCATTTTTAAAGCTGTGATGGACAATTCAGTTCAGTTGCCAAAACTGATTTAATCTGTAAACTGCTGGTGGTCATGGTCTTTATTGTAGATGCTGTAGATTTTTGGAATGGTATTTTGGAAGTATTACTTTCTTAAGTTTTTGTCTCCTGCTGGTATTGACTTTCCTGATGGCTTGTCATTACTGTGCTTGCAGAACATAAAAGATATTTTGGATAAGCTTGGGGATCAAATTGCAGTCATACATGAGAAGCAGCCTGATGTTATATTAGAAGCATCTGGACCTGAGGCGATACAAATAGGAGATGCACTAACGCAGCTGAATGCAGAATGGGACAGAATTAATAGAATGTATAATGATCGTAAGTGGTAAGTCAAAGATACTTGGTTCCTGTGACCATGTGGCAAATATTTTATTACTTGGATATAAGCATTTTGCAAATATAGTCTAATGATGAAAATAGAATTTGAGAGTAATCAGCTTTAAGAAATTAGTATGACACAATAATTGACAGAATTAGTGAATGTTGAAACAGTTAACATACAAATTGTAGTTTGGGTATTTTTGTGCTTTATAAAATAGAGTATTTGGTTGATAAGACATAAAAATTATGTTTTGTAAAGGTATTGCAAAGCAAAGTTCTAGAAGAAAAATGTTAAGGCATCTTTTACCAAAGAATTAAAGAATACTTTTGAAGGAGGGAAAGAGTTTAAATGGATAGGGAATTTTAAAGTACAGCATGTATGATAGTTGCCTATAAACTTTGTTGTAAGTAACTGAAGATGAGAGATGACCAGAGTAGAACACTGTGGTTGAGAAAACAAGATAATATTGAAGTCAGTGCTTAAGAAAATTTTATTTCCTATTTCCTTTCCACAAATATCAAACAGCTGTAATTTCACTTGTGCCAAAAAGGGGAAAGGGGAAAAGTTAAACTAGGCTTTGATTTCTCCCCACCCTCTACAGAAGATATTCTAAACTGAAAATGCCTTCTTATTTGAATCAACTTTAAATGTTTAAAACCAAACTCAATACCACTTAGTCAAAGTTGGAGCAAAGTGTGACAGCAAGGCATTTTAAGTTGGAATTAGTAGAAGTATGAAAGTGTGTTCAGAAAGTTACCACTAACCTGAAGGTACTGCTGCTGATACTCTAAACAGCAGTAGACACTGAGATTGCTGCTATGCAAAAAAAAAAAAAAAACCTTTTAATGACTGAAAATGATTTTATGAAACTTAAAATTAAATTCAAAGGCTCATACTGTAGTTAATTTGCTTCTATAGTATTTGCTTTTTAATAGTGATACAAGGTAATAGTTAATGAATAAGTTCTGTAGAGCATGAAGTAATGTCTAGCCATGTGCACTTGCTTTGCAGCACCAGAAGTCTGATGTCAAACATCAGTAGTGTATTTTGAAGAGATTGTTTTTAGGGGGAGTGTGTATTATACAAGCTGATGTTTTCAACTCAGAGCAGTAGTGTATGTGTAGGAATATGAAAGTCAGTTGGTGATAGTGTGTAAGCAGAGACTTCTAGAAATTTTGGGCATCTGTATCAGTGTCACATCAAGGTTTAAATTCAGTAGGCAGTGTTGTTTCACTTTCTGTTTTATTTTTCTAAACAACAGTGGTGCCATGTAGGTAGCACTTCCTGCGCTCTTGCTGGCTGCCTGTGGTCACCTTCTGTTTTGGACACAACTGCTGCAGAATCTGGTGCCCATCTGTATTTATATGCCTGCAGCTATTTTGTATGATGCATGCTAAACTTTAGATATGCCTTTTTTCTCTCCTGTAACTTAACTGAAAAGCTTTAACTAATATTCTCCTTTTGTAAGTATGAGTTGAGTTTCATTTACAACTTAAATTTGATTTCATTAAGTAGCCAGGGTTAACCAGAAACTCCCCATTGGAAAAGAGAAATGTATCAAAGAGTAAGTTCAATGTTTATGATTAGCTGGCAAAATGCAAGAGATTACTTCTTCAGCTGGTTTACTGAATACAAATTAATCTTCAACTTCATAAAGCTTGTAAAGCAGTGCATCTTAATGAGAATAATATTGGGTGTGATTTTTATACAAAAGGGACTATTGGACTAGCAATTTCAGCTAAATTGTATGTAGCTTCTTAAATATATTAAGTGCTGCAATTTTAATTTTAATAGAAGGCTGTATTTTGATTAATGAAGACACCATTAGTATCAATATTAAAACACTATTTTGACATTAGTATTTTTATACCCTTTCTGTTACTAACAAGAATTTTTAACCAAGTTTTTTCTTGTTCTTCCTGGTGTTCCAGTAAGTATAAACAAGGAGTCTAGAAGACTCTGTCTTCTTAATCTTTGGCTTTTTTTCTGTTTCTGGAGTGGGCAGAGATTTTGACAGAATTAGGAAAAACATCTTAAGTCTGTGGCATAAAAAGGATTTAGTTTTCACAGGTAGTAATGATTTTGTGACTGAGTGCAAGCTAAATATCTAAACCTTTAATAAAAGCTCTGATGTAGCTAAGCACATGTCGAATTAAACTCTATTTAGCTAAACTTTTAATTGTTCAATGTTCAACTAAGTGCAGTTCACTTCAATTTAACTTGATCATATGTGTAAAGTGAAATGTGTGTGTGTCTATGTGTGTGTACGGGTTTAATACTCTGTGGAGCTGTTCGTAACAATGCTGCTTCTGCCATGGCCTTTGCCTCAGTGCTGAATGTTAAATAAGAAAACAGTGTCAGAAAGGCATAAAGTAGCTTGTTTTTCTTTTCGTTGATTGCTAACTATGCGTTAGCATTATAAAGCAAATAGGGCTGGTTTTGTTTGTTAACATAGTAGAACTCTCATTTTAGTTAAAAGCAGCCTTCTGACTGTGATAATTTAGCCTGTTCAATGCTAGAAGTTGTTGACCTTCATGTTAAACTACACATTAATTTGGGGCCATAAAGATAATAATAATGAAATGCCTGGTAAATTATTGTGTTATTAAATTGTGTAAAACCTACTTATGTGGGCCCACTGGTAATACAGTCATAGAATCAGTCAGTTCTATATAATCAAAATCACCTTCACTTATTTCACACGTTCACAAATTCTAGGCACCAGTACCTCATGGTTTATGAATAATAATTAAAAAAACCCCATAGCAATTAATCTTATTTCATGTTCCACAACATCTGATATCTGAGCCATTTTATGGTAAAGCAAAAAAAAAAAAAAAGGGTTTTACAGAGCAATTTGGTTCAGCTAATCAATCTTTTTATTTTAAGTGATAGAAACAAAAGTTTACTTAGGACAGCCATTTTTTCCTTCAGCTGGAAGTTAAAGGCAATCTGTGCTGTGGGCTGCTGTTATGTCAGAAAGCCTTCGATACTGGCAGTTAGTTAACCAGCCTCTCTGCTTCACAAGGCAGGCTTCTACTCACCAGAGTAGGAATTGTAGCCTTTTTACCAAAATGGTTTGGGTAATTTTTGAATACTTTGTTTTAAACAGTCGCTTTGATAGAGCAACAGAGGCATGGAGGCAGTTCCACTGTGATCTCAATGACCTCTCCCACTGGATAACAGAAGCTGAAGTGTTACTAGCTGATGCCCGAGGTCCGGATGGCAGCCTGGAGCTGCAGAGAGCTGGGCTGCATCAACAGGTATGTGTGATTTGTTCAGAAAATGAGCAAGCTGGAAAAAGTCTGAATTTTTGTCTAAAATTCTAATGTTCTATATAGATTTGAAATGAGACTGAGCATTTACACTTTAAAAAGTGGTAGCTCTTGAAATTTCTTTTTTGAATTGCTGTTTAAAATGATTCTCGGGGAAGAGCTCAACTCCTGCTTATAGTATGGGGGTTTATGATGCTTCTTAGTATGGATGGTTTTGAGATAATTTGATATTTCAAATGTTGGCATAATTTTGGATGTTTCATAAGATTTATGTCATCTTTAAAAACATATTAAACAGTTAAGAAATAAGTATATAAGCATCCAATTTTAAGTAAGATGTCTTTAAGTACCTGTTTTAGTAAAATTATATGCACCCGGGATTCATCCTGCTTAGTATGAGCCACAGATCAAAGTCACTTTAGGTCAGGAAAAAAAATTCTATGTGGCTTTTATGTTTCTGACAGGAACTTCAAGAGGGAGTCAGTAGCCATCAGACCAGTGTTTCAGCATTGAACAGAACCGGGGAAGGGATCATCCAGAAACTGTCCGCTACAGACGGGACCTTCTTACAGGAGAAGTTAGCAGGACTGAATAGGCGCTGGAAAGCAATCACCATGGAGGTCATGGATAGACAACAGAGGTAAGAATTCCCTCAGAAATTTGGGTGTCTGACCAGATCCAATGAGGAGAATCTCATTTAGAAGACTGTGGGAGACAGAGTGCATTTTATTGTGTGCCGTCATTAATCTGAATTTTCCTGATATTGAGAGGTATCTGTTATGAACTGTCTTCTAGACCTGATTTCTCATAAATGCACTTGCAGCTGACTGCTTAGTGAGTCTGGTTTTAATACAACCCACCAAATAACAACCACAAAACTTATTTTCCTATAATTTTTCTTTGTTTTTAAAATAATTTTATTGCTAAGCCAGACTTTTTAAGGAAGAAATGTTTAGCTTTCTCTGACTGAAGCTGAACTGTAAGTATATTACCTTGGTTTCTGTTTTTGCATTGTCAAAGGTATACAAATTGAAACACTTGTGCTGTTCTTGAATTTCCACAATACTAAAAATTAAGATCTTTATGTCTGTGTTTGCAATGGTTTAATCCATCTGATTTTCTAAAGAAAATGAAAATATATTTTGATGTAGCCTTAAATTTAGTTCAGAAGATTAAAGAGCAAGGTTCTCTGAGATAAACTTTCAGTACATCCAATTTTTAGCATATCTGGGAATATAAGGTCCCCTTCTCTGTTCTTACCACTAAAAAATATAGTGAGGATAAATTTCTGGAGCTAATAGGGCTTTTGGAAGCTATTTATATAATTATACATTTTTAACATCTCCTGATATATTCAGAAATGCAATAAGATTTTTCTTAATTGCTTATTTTGAGAAGTTCCATTAAGGATTTGTGTGTTTTTATGGAATTATTTCCTCTGAGGGTTTTGGGGTGTTTCTAGTACTTTCACTAACAGTGGCCTTGTAGTGGTGTCCTGGGTTAAACCAAAAAAAGTGGCTTAACGTGATTAGGCCTGAAGGTGTTGTCATTATTCTCATGTTTAATGTTTTCTGCAGTCTCTTAAAAGTGTCTTTTGTGATTTTTTGGACCTTAAATTTATCTATTTTTAAGGTTGTAATGTTAATTTGCAAGTATCTTGCATTTTGATGATGACTATAGAATCCTTTTGTCTACTAAAATGAATCCTTTAAAAGGGTCCAACCACTGAAAAACACAGCTGCTGTAATGTAGGACTAATGTGCTGTATTCACTGCAGAAACACATGTGGGCTTTTTGCTCTCCTTTTTAAGGCTAAAAGGAGAGAATCAACAGCTGATAGAGTACAGAAAGAAGCTTGATGAGCTGCGTTGCTGGTTGGAAAATGTAGAAAATGCTCTGGACACAAGGTTTACGTTCGACCATGAAGAAAACTTGCAAGAATTACAGGCAAGATTGATTAGTGTGTGTATGTGTATACACATGTATGTCTTGTGCAAAGCATCAGAATGTGGCTTTTGGGAAGTGAATTTTCCCATCATAAATTGCCAAAAAAATATAAATATTATGGTTGTAGAAGACAGTTTTGTGAGAGAACTCACACAGGGAAGTGACATTTCGAAATGAAGTTGGGTTGAATTGATAAGTATGTTAATCTAGCCAGAAGTTGGTGGCTATTTATCAGAAAATGAGAAATACATGTACTACTAATAAAATTTAGTAAGTTGAATTGCACTGAAGATGATGTCCCCAGGTCAACTTTATAGTTGTCAAAACTTTAGCCAAAAGCTGATAAGCTTAAAATGCTAAGTAAGCACTGTTGTCCCATTTACTGGGCAACTTTAATACTTTGTTACATGTCTAAGATTTTGTTTAACCTGTTTTATAAACATAAGGGGTTTGGCCATTTCAGGGGAGTTGGGTGCACATATAAGTGTGTATTTTCCCTTTTAATTTTGTGTCCGGCTTAGACAACAAATTATATTTGGTTTGTAGAATGTGTAAAAGAAAATGTTTCTTGGAATCCTAAAAAAAATGTAAGGAATAATTATTCTAACAAGACTGCTTGCTCATTTTTATTTTTATTTTGTAAATTGAGTAAGTAAATTAAAAAACAAAGAACCAACAAACAAGCAAAAAACCCAAACCAACAAATCAGGTGGAAAGGCTTGGACTTCCAACAGATCTGGAATCTTCTAACTTCAACAACTTTATAATAAAGTTGTGCGTACCTAAACAAACTGACTCATGTCAGTTGAGCATTTTCTGCCTGTGATAAAAGTTTAATTTTTCTTGTCATCTGCCTTAATATGGATGTCTGAAGTGAAAGGTAAAACTGGAGTAAGGGGGGGGAGAAGCAGAATTTGCTAGAGAAACACTGGCAGG
Organism: Melopsittacus undulatus; assembly: GCF_012275295.1. Classification (NCBI taxonomy): domain Eukaryota; kingdom Metazoa; phylum Chordata; class Aves; order Psittaciformes; family Psittaculidae; genus Melopsittacus; species Melopsittacus undulatus. Next base: position 82,278,970 of record NC_047529.1, on the reverse strand, counting down.
GAATTAGGTACCCTTTTGGCCTTGCAAAAGCACTAACATCTGTGCAATTTTGGCTGTGTACATTAAGGAAAGGTAAATTTGAAATAGAACAGGTAATTAGTGAGATTGCTGGGATGTTCAGAAGGGTGAAGAATTAATCTGCAAAGAAACAGCTTTTTTCTAGTCAAATAACAGTGAGAAGGGGTATGATGATGTGAAGAAGAAAGTGTAGGGAAGGTGAGCTATTATTAAAGGGTGGTGTTAGGGAAGTAGGAATACAGATGTTAACTGATCAGTTAGAAATAAATAGTCTGGGAATGATAAAGAGATTTCTAAGTAGTTTCTGGAGTAGTCTCCAATTAGAAAGGATATAATATGTTGATTGGATGGGGCTTTGAGCAACCTGGTCTAGTGGAAGGTGTCTGTGTCCATGGCAGGGAGTTGGACTGGTAGATGATCCTTAAGGTCCTTTCCAACTCAAGCCATTCAGTGATTCTTTGTTTCAAAAAGTCCTTTTAAAGGTAGACCTTTGAAAATTTAGTAAAGGCACTATTTGGTAAAGTTCTTACTTGAGCAAGCTTCTTTGTTTGTTGATCGGCTTTCCAGTCTCTGTTCCTGTCACTTTCCTATGCACACCTCCATAGTACTTGTGTAACACAGATAAGTGTACATAGTGGGGTGGATAAACATGATGTATACTTGCTGTTGTAAATATTTTAAATCTAGGGGTTTAAAAACAAAATCTGTGATTCCTACTCCACAGTGCTTGTGGTCTGTGGGCAAATAACAGTGCAGTTAATTTAAAGTCAGTGAACAAGCATAAGCTCTTTTCTTATTCAGGATCTTGCCTTCACTTTCATGTTCAAAGAGAAAGAAGGCAATGGAACATTGATCAAAATGAAGATATAAAGTTATGTTTAGTTTTTAAATATCTTTAGAGTACATTTCCTTAAGAAACAAGTATCTTGTAGTGATCTACCATGTATTTGTATAATGCATGTCAGAAGTAGGCCCTTAGTCATTAATTTCTTTTAAAAACAAATGCAGGCAACAGTTGATTGACAATGCGTTGCCTTTTTTGGATATGTATGGTACGTCCAGAACTGATCAAACAGAAGCATCTTGTGAGGTAAGAATCTGTGCATGATGTGAAGCTATATAGGTACCTTGTCTATTTGCAGTTTTGTGGATTTTTCTAGTTAGCAGTAAATGTTGATATTTGAAGAAATGTTTTAGTAATTTCTAGATAGAGCATAGAAATGGAAATAGAATCTTTTCTGGTACATATTTCCAGGGAAATTTCTGAACATTTGGAGGTAAAGGAAAACTCCTCCCCTACTTAAGCATATACATATTTTGCTTCAGTCTAAAACTCTTCTGTCCCTTTTAGGTCTTAAGTGAAGAAATGGAAGTACAGGGAGAGAAGCTGGAATGGCTGAATAGAACTGAACCTGAAGTACTTTTGGATAAAGATGTTGATCTTCAGGAAAAAGACAAACTTTCCAATTGCCTGCAGTCCCTCAATGTGAGGTGGAATAAGGTGTGCATTTCTTTGACACTGGGTATCTGAAGTTGGAAATACAGTAGTGTACTTGGAATGGTTGTTATCCTTTACATGTATCTGTGACATGTATATAAAATGTCTTGTAAGCCGTGCAGGCACAGTCAGGAAAGGTACCCCAATCCATGTCTAAATGAAACACTGGTGGACATTTTTCCATCACAATGAGTTAGTTTAGCTACCTTAGGGTCTTTTGTATTGGTTTTCTTTTGTATTGGTTTTATTTTGTATGGGTTGTCTTTTAAACAGCTGGATCAAAAATATTTCAGGTGAAGCAAACAGTAATGTCTTAACTTGAAACTGAGAGAGTCACAGTAAATCTGAGCTGTATAGGAAAGTTGAACATTTGCAGCAGTTAAGAGGAAAACGAAGATGTGTTAAATCTTGGTGAAAAAATCTTATCGATTGTGTCTAGGATTCTTCTTCAGTATAACTGCTGTAAAATAGAACTTTAGTATTCAGTCTCATTGGCAAGTATATGAGAACTCCTCACTGTTTGGAGTAAAACCAGATACATTTTATCCAGTAGAGCCTGGAGATTTAAGTGAAAACTGAACAGAATTATTGGGATTGTATTATGGATCAGAGTGGTAGCAAATTGTTGGGGAAAGGATTTTTTGTTTGTTCAGGGAAAGAAAAAGATCTGTTTTAACTTACTCAGCTATGAAAATGCGCATTCCCCCTTTTGTTTATTACATTTCCATCACTGCCTTTTAAAACCTTTTAAAAAGCAAATTAGGAAAATTTATCTTTATTACAAGAGGTTAGTGTATTTTCTTTTAAAATTAATTGTGTTTATCTACTTTCCTGTCACTGACCACAAATTATGCTTTGCATCATCTCTCCTTCAAAATGTACTCAAATAATGAGACACACCTTTGAAGCTCAGGCAGTGAAAGACATGTAAACCTGTCTACAACAGTTCATTTATTTCCATGATTTAGGTAAGACACTGGAATGTACTGAAATAACAGTTTTGAGCACCTCTTGGCATCTTTATTGTTTTTAAATGATACCTTAAAATAAGTCTTTGATATATATCTTGGCATTGTAGCAAGCATGGTGTAGAATATTTTGTCTTCTAGAAAGCGATGGCATTTTGCTTTTACTATAGCTTGTCTTACTGTTTTTATTCCTCTCTGCTTGACTGTAGGTGTTCAGAGAAGTGCCTGCCAGAGTGAGAGAACTGGAGGCATTTGTTGAGCAGTCTCGTCTTGTTACACAGACAGTGCCTTCTGGTGAGTGACCAGTCCTGTTGTGTTTAAATGCATTGAGTTTAATCTCATTTGTGGTCAAAAGCAATCCAAAAAGGAGAACCTTCCTCATGAACTTAGACAAGCAGAAATAGGAAATACTGTCCATTGCTGTACTTGGGCTACCTTCATGTTACTGTGGGAGAAAGAAGGAAACGTTTGGTTAGGGAAAAAGTTGCCCTACAGCTCAGGACTGGGAGAGTCCTTTGGGATTCTGTAAGAGTCTTGAAATGTAGGAATTTTTAATAAAGCTCAGGCCTCCTCCTCTGGAACCCAGTGTACTAGGAGCAGATTAAAAACCAAAATAGCTGTGTTTGTGACAGCCTGCAAATTTGTGCCTTGTCATGCCATTCAGTAATTAAGATCCACAAGAAGCTTTCCCCAGCAAATTATTTGTAAAGTATCTCCAGCATGCAGATTCTCTGCAGTCCTATAAATAAAGACCATTCTGCATCTTTCAGTTCAGCAGGGACTCAGATAGGTCTTTCTCATCTGCTAGATACTTATCTTCCTGATTCTTGTAGGGGAAAGCTGTCTAAATATGACACATTCTTGTATCAGACACTGACACTGGCTGTCTTTTCAAGTTGTTGGAGGCGGATCAGCAGAGTGTGAACAAAATGCCTGTCTCTTTTTTAAAAAACTAGATGAAAAAAGGCAGCCTTTGCCTGAAAGATTTTGCATCTTGAACTTCAGTATATTAACTTTTTTTTTTTTTTCAATCCAGCAGTGGTAAACTATTTAAAGGAGGAAAGCCAAATCTTGTTGAAGCCTTGCAAAACCTTGATTCAGCTTGTTTTCCTTTCATACAGGGTGTTAAGTAAAGCTTCTGTATTCATTGGTTGGGACAAGTGTGTAATATTCATTCTTCATCTTGATTTAACTTAGTATTTTCTCAGAACTGGAACACAACCAACCACAGCTTCTGAAGTGAACCCTACTGTTCAGCTGATTTTTTTTTTTTTTTGCATGTCAGGTTAAAAAAAGGATGGGGCTGAACTAGCAGGCATCTGTCCCTTCTTAGGACAGTTGAGTATTGCCAAATCCATGAAGCATCCTATTGCAGTATCTTGACTTGTGCTATTCTGAGTTACTTGTGAATTCTGAGCCAAGAGTGGGGGAAACCTTTCTGCCATTTAATACAAAAGTGATGGAGACAACTATAGACACTTAAATTAAAAGATTAGGATTTTATGCCTGATAAGGGTCAGTTCCCTTTTGTGTTAAAGAATGTTTAGCTTCAGTCCGTTAGATTTAATGTCATTTTGCCTTTGCAAGTTTTGTTGTTTGATTTTAGTTAGCCTGAATCATTTGGGTCTTTGGCATGCAATGAAATAATTCATAGCCCTAAAAAAAACCCACAAAGTGGGAGGGAGGGGATGGTGGTGGTGGTGAAGGAATTCCTGGTTAGTTTCTGGTGTTTAAAATGCCTCAAGTACAAATGTTGCTGAGCTTTCTCTGTAGATGCTTTTGTATATTTAAAGCAATCACAAAAAAAAACCTGTAATTCCCACAGTTTCACATGTGGCCATGACATTTTTTTCAACAAAACCCCCAAACTCTGTTCCAGACGTCCAAAAGGTGGTGCTAGTATCTTCTTCATTGGAAGTTCCTGTTAAGGCTCAGCAAGCTTTGGAACTTTCTGCACCTGCTGATCTGGATAAAACTACAACTGAACTGGCTGACTGGTTGGTATTGATTGACCAGATGCTCAAGTCAAACATAGTCACCGTGGGAAATACCGAGGAGATCAATCGGACTATTGCAAGAATGAAAGTATGTGTTTTTGTGAAGGCTAGTGGATTGGAAAATTGACTCACACTTTAATAGCTTGTACATTCGGTAAATGACTTGCATGTGTTTAAAGGAAAAAGAAACTGACTGTAGTAAATGTTTAGCTTGAAAATTACACTTTAAATGCCCCTCTTCTCTCTACTATTCCCTGTTAATTCCTGTGTCGCTGTGTTTGTTTGTTTTAAACAAAGCACATAGAAAATACCCCCTGAAAATGACATCTTTTGTGGAATGTATACATAGCTCATGCTGAATCCTTTGAGCAGGTTCATATTTGCTTGGAGGGGGTGACCTTTATGATCCACTCTTTAGTGGTTTCTAATTAGTTCTGTTGTAGTGGTGTTAGACTAAACTGATTTCCAGGGACATACTAAAATTATTAACAGTTGTACCATGAATGCTTATGATGTAAATATTTATTTCTGTTGATAGCTCATACTATGCTGAGCCATGGGCAGTATTTGAGATATATGCTGTAGGTTCATTTTATTTGACTTGATATCAATTAACATGCGTGACTCTAGAGTAAAAGCCTCAGGCTGAACAAATGCTAAACTGTTTCTGTGGGTGTCTAACATAATCTGGAATTTGAAAGAATAATTTGATGTACAGTAGCTTTGGAAACACTTTCTTCTAACTGTATTGTATTTGTAATGTGGTCTTCTGGTACACTGCTGTAGTGAAATAACTATGGTTTTTATATAATATATAGTCTGAGTGTTCCTTTCTGGTTTTTTCCTCCTCCATCTCTCCCTTTACACCTTCCCCTCCTCCCAGTATATAAATGATCAGAGCTTGATAAGAGAAAAACAAGTTACAGGAGAATTAAAAATAGATATTGGAAAACAGTGTGCAATGACTGTGGTAACTGTGTGTGTTTGTACAGGTTAACCTTCACCTCTGGATTTTCAGTAACTATAATTCAGAATAGTTTTCCTTTTAAAGCAGTGGTATAATAATGTGACAGTTTAAGGGTTAAAATAATGATGGCAGCAGCCATATACTTGTAGTGACACATATGTGTTTTGCTTTATCTACAAATAATACAGATGATGTTAACTAAATTAATTAAATCATATCCTAATTCTCAACAGATAACAAAGGCAGATTTAGACCAGCGGCACCCTCAACTGGATTCTGTTTTCACATTGGCTCAGAATTTGAAAAATAAAACTTCCAGTTCAGACATCAGGACAGTGATCACAGAAAAGTGTAAGTTTCTCTATTCGGTGTTTGCAAATACAACATTTCCGTGGGAATAAAATAATCTTCATATCTTGTTAAACTCTTGATTTTTGAGCCTAGCTGAAGTTGCCTTCCTTGGACAAACTGAAAACTTATGAGATAAATAGCTTTTACTCTAACAATCTAATGAGAATTGCCTCTTGTTTTCTTGACCGGCCCTTTTTTTTCCAAGTACAAAGGTAAATATTTTTGCTGGGATTTCAAAATATGTTATGAAGAATTTGAGTTGACAGACACAGACCCACGAATAAGGATTTCTGTTATTTATTAATAGAAGGAACTAATTGTGCATCTTTATTTTTGTTGAGCTATGAGGCACTGGACAGTTAGTGAAGAGGATGACTGTATCGACTTAAGGTGATAACTGTGCATGTATTTTCAAAATTGTTCATTGATATAGCTTTTAAATCACTGATCTGTATTTGAAAATTGAGCTTCCAGTTTAAAGGTCCACAGCCCCTTTGAATTTTACTTTTTTTTACTGGTACTTATGAAAGCAAAACATACAACTGGAACGACTGGAAAATAAGGGAAAATTTATTATTTGGACTCTCAAGTTAGAAAATACATGCAACAGAAAATACAGTATCACAGAATCATAGAATAGTTGGGTTGGAAGAGACCTTCAGCAGTCATATAGTCAACCCTTCTGCAGTGAGCAGGGGCATCTTCAACTGTATGACATTGCTTAGAACCACATCCAGCCTGGCTGTGAATGTCTCCAGGGATGTGGCATCTATGACCTCTCTGGGCAACCTGTTCCAGTGTTTTACTATCTTAAGTGTAAAAAATTGCTTCTCTATATGCCAATACTTCTCTATGCCAATTACTGCACAAACAATGCGAATTGAAAACATAGTCTCATCAGGGATTCTTTCCAGTCTTTCTGCCTATCATACTAGACTGGTGCCTGTGCTGCTTTTGGCTGGGATAGAGTTAATTTTCTTACTAGTAACTGCTCCAGTGCTGGGTTTTGACCCTGACAACTTTCTGTAGGAACCTACCTGTTGAACCCACTGAATGCTGATGATACCAAGAGTTTCACTATTTTTCTGTCCTGTTATGGTGAGGACTAAAGAGAGGGGAAATCTGGCAACAGTGCAGAGAGTAAAGTTAACCTGGCCATTATTTGGGAAAAATATATCAAGAAATATTCTTTCTGCAATAAAACTATGAAAACATCAAATACCCATTTCAACCAAGTTGCTGTTGTAGGCAGCTGTTTCTCAGGGATATTTTTTCTTTGGAGCTTTGTGGGGAGAGTCTACACACTGAAGGGCTTTTTCTCTGCTCATTAGCCAGCACACAGGGTTATAGTCTTTTTACTCCTGCTGGTTTTGCTTTTGCTATTTTTGGGAAGCCACTGATCTCTCCCAGCAGCTGCTGGTTTCCTTTGAACATACTCTTTTATGCAATACAGTAACAACTTTCAACTTTATTTTATTTATTATATTTTTTTATGAAAACCAGATAATTATTTGCTGTTGGGTAACTGAAGCTTTAGTCTAAGTTTTCATTCAGGATGACTTGTGTCACACCTGAAAATTAATCCACAAGTTGCCTAAGGGTTGAAATTAAGGAATTTGTATTGCACAGATTACTGAGTTTGTCCTCCAGTAATAGTTATACTGACAAGTGGGCTTTACTGCCACAGTCTTTGAGAGCCTTGTGAAACTAAACAGGATATTTTAAAATGTGTTAAAGTTAAGAGATCTTCCCAAGCAGGTCAAGCATAATGGCTTTGTATAATTGTAAAAGGTTAAAATTGTGGAAGATTGAAGTGATTTGAGTATCAAGTGTATTAGATTTCTAATAAAATTGTGTACTCACTTCTAAGATGAATATATTGGATGTAATTTTTTTGCTTGCTTTTTTACATTCACTTTTTTACTTTTTAGTACTTGTTACGTAATGTGTTCCTAATAACTGCCATGACAGGTAATAGGGAAACCTGTTTCCACCTCTATAGACCTTCAAGTAATATGCCTTTTTTTTAGGTCTGTAAATATTATGAAAAAGGTATGATGCTACTCTCTTCTCTCTGAAGACAGACTTACTCCTTTCCATGATACACTATTTTTGTTCTAGGCTCTTGTAAGGTTGTTTTTTTTTTTCACCCTTTGTTTATTGATTGATAAACAGGCTTTAACCTTTATGTATTGTAACTACTGAGAGAGGAATAGGATACTTGAAGGAAATGGGGTTATCCATAACTTCTCTCTTCTGTTGTGTAATAGAAACCTGTGGTGGAATGGAAGTGCTAAAGTAGGTTACTAGGAATCTTTCTATTTTGGCTAAAATAGTAGCACAGGTGTCACTAGACAGCCTTCAACACACAGTGGTCTGGAAAATCTGGTTCACTTTGTAAAACCTATCCAGATCTAAACAGTATTATTTCTTTGTATTGGTTTAAGTTGCAGATGCATAAAGATGACTTGCTGGTGTGGCCGTCACCCTAAAACTGTGCTTCTTGAAGCCCCGCTGCTGGCATATCTCTGCAGTACAGCCATGGCAGATTTGCCTCCCACATATGTGTGCGTCAAAAGTAAAATAACACCTTTTAAAAATTCCAGAATTAGTTGTTACCTGTATGCTGAGCTGCTTAAAAAGAAGTAGACAAACACCTGTATATTTAATTTGCTTGGGTGAAATATGTAAACTTCATGGGAAACTAAAATACTGAATATGCAAACTACTGTGTGTGATAATTTATTACATTATTGCCTCTTATCCTGAGAATTAAGTAGTAGTTATGGCTACTTGTTTGTTTGCCTCAGTGTTTTCATATTCTGTATTGTCCTCCACAGTGGAGAAGGTGAAGAACCAGTGGGACAATACCCAGCATGGTGTGGAGGTGCGGCAGCAACAGCTCAAGTACATGCTGACAGACAGCATGCAGTGGGATGAGCAGAGGCAAGAAATGGAGTACCTCATGGAACAGTGTGAGATCCGTCTGCGTATGCTCATGCAGGCCCCAAAGGAGATGCTTGCCAAACAGATTTCAGACAACAAAGTAAGATCATCTACACTTCTTTTTTTCCCCCATACCAGACTCTTGGTCTGTGTAATGCTACTGATTTGGCAATTCTTTCTCTTTTGGAGATGATATATTCTAAATTGTCTCTTATTTTAATATGTCAGAGTTCCTTAGAATAGCCTTCTGGGAGGGAAGCAGGTGTCACGTGCATGTGTGTCTTTTTGTAAGTGTAGTTGAAATGAGTATAGTGTAGCATCAAATATATGATACTATGCAAAAGCTTGAACCTCAGAACAATAAAAGTTTAATCATACAGTTCCAGAACGCAATATGTATTACTTCATAAAAACCTATTAACAATAGCTTAGTAAATCCTGGAATGAATGAGCCAAGGCATTTAAAGTTATCCTGAATTTCACTTCTGATGGATGACAGGTCTATTTACAACACTTCTTTTTTCTTCCTCAGTCCTATGCAATCTTTGCTGCTTTTCATATCACAGTAAACCTGCTGTGATAAATCAATAAGTCTGATGTTCTTTGTTCTGGTGGCTGCCAGAAAAAGGGCAGGCTGTATGTGGCACAGGATGAGAACTAAAGAGACAAATTGGTAAGGAGGGACTCTTACAACTGCAGTATTCAAACCAGGCTATAATAGTTTAAAAAAGTGTTTGTGTGTGCACACACACACATATATATATATTAATGAAGAGATAACACAGGGAGGCAGCTGGGTATGGAAAGAAGCAGAGAGCAACAACAGTAAAGTTGAGTGCTTTTTATTGTGTTTCTTTGCATGTGTAGAAATTTGAAAATGGACTATTAGATCTGCTTTGCTTTCTTAAGTGAAAGTAGGCCTATGCCTGAACATGGAGTAAGGAGTTCAGAAGATACAACTGGACATACAAATACACAAATACATTTTTGCATTTAGAAATAATTTTGCGTTCCTAATTCTGTGAAGTCAAAGCACATTATGAATATCCTGCCACAGTAAGCAAACACATATATTTTCTTCATTTGAAAACAAAGAACCTCACAAAACAATGACATTAAAATCTCATGCTGCACACTTCATTTATGCCACTCTTAGCTGCCGCTTTTATAATTATTATCATAATTTAAACTTATTCATGCTACTAAAAATAAGGAAGTGTTTTTACTTTTGTTACCAGTGAAACACAGAAGAGCACTTTTCTAGCCTTCGGCAGTTCCGGCAAATGTATTTTTAGCTCACCTATTTGTGTTTTGATTGGTTTATTGTCAGGATGCTTAGTATCTGTAGATGTTTCTTTTTAAAGACTTTTCTTGTAAATGAAAATATGCACATTTTCTTGTTTAAGAAAGGAAAAGGCAAACAAAACTAGAAGCAAAAAGAAGGGCTTTATAATATGATAAAATGCATGAAAAACAGTAGTCTGATTTTTATTTTATTCTGTCTCATTCTGGAACTGCTTTTTAGCTGTTAGTACAGGATTTGCACAGAGGTGACATCACGGTAGCTGCATTCAATGATCTGTCAAATAAACTTCTACGAGAATATCGTGATGATGACACAAGGAGGGTGAAGGAAACCACTGACCAAATGAACACTTGTTGGGTTAATCTGAACCAAAGGTAATTACAAGATTTCAGTCTGTATGTAAGCTGTTCCTCTCTTAAACTTGTATCCTATTATAAATATGCATGTGTATTGCAGTCTCTGTCTCCTTTACTGCTGCATTTAGGGTTATTGTGGATAATTAGTCAATTACAGTGAAGCTGGTTTGCATTTTGATGATTGAAATTTCCACAGTTCACCATGAAAGGCTTCTGGTATGACTTTGCTTTCATCTGGTGGTTTTTTTTAAGGGGGGGAAAGAAAAAAGTGCTTCTCATATTTGGTCTTGGGTTTGCTCATGGCTATTCTCTAGTGTCTTTGAAGAGTTTCTCTTCTGTTTCTTGATGTTGATATGCTTTATGTATTTTAGTTTGTTGCTGTGCTTTCTTTTCAATAAGTCTGTAACTATTCAGCTTGGTCTTCCAGCACATTAATTCATTATGGCCTTTCACCTGATGGGAACACTTCCCTGAATGGGCCTGCACTTCTGGTTCCAGAGTATGATTGTTCTGGCACTCCCATCTAGAAAATACTCAAGCTACAGGAACTGAGACTAGTTGAAACTTAATGCTTTCTATTTATCCTCTATTAGGACATACTTGCAAATATGTCTTGATGAAAACATGGTATTTCCTTATGCATAACATTTTTTTTCCTGCAAGGTAACCTAATCTCCTCAGAAATTCTTTATCATATTTGACAGACAATTAACATTTAGAATAGTGTCTGACTCAGTGCCTGCAGCTAAAAAGATGATATGCTTTGTGGTTAGAGGGACAGAAAAGAAAATTGATCCTGTGCATATGGGAGTGGTGGAGATGCACACATGCACAGACTTTGGTTGTCATATATGTGCAAGTGAAAACTTTTTTTGTAATGAGATGGTAGCTAAGGGAATAAAAATCCTAGGTAATAAAGCTTCCAAGGTTAATGTTATATCCAGGTGAATGAGAGGAGGAGAACTTCCTAGAATCATAGAATTACAGAATGGTTAGGATTGGAAGGGACCTTAAATGATCATATAGTTCTAACCCCCCTCCAATGGGCAGGGACACCTTCCACTGGATCACGTTGCTCCAAGCCACATCCACCCTAGCTTTGAACCCTTCCAGGAGTGGGGCAGCCACAGCTTCTCTGAGCAATCTTCAATGTCTCACCACCTGCATGAGGAAGAATTTTTTCCTCATATCTAATCTAAATCTACCCTCTGCCATCTTAAAGCCATTCCCCCTTGTCCTATCAATGCCTGCTCTTGTAAAAAGACCCTCTCTGGATTTCTTGTGGGCCCCCTTTAGGCACTAAGAGGCTTCTGTAATGTCTCCCTGGAGCCTTCTCTTCTCCAGGCTTAACAAGCCTGAAGGTGATTCTCCCCCTCTACTCTGCTTTTGTGAGACTACACCTGGAGTACTTTGTCCAGCTCTGGGACACCCAACACAAGAGGGACGTGGACCTGTTGGAGTGAGTCCATAGAATTCTGTGATTCCATGACCTGTAAAGTGGAACCAGTTTATTTTAAAACTATTGCATTAAGAGACTAAAGTTCCCCAGCTTGACACTGTAAGTTGGATGCTTTGCTTGGTGGCTGTTTACATTCTGTTTTAATGTTTCAGAGTGAAACTGTAGTAATTCTGTGTGGTAGTTCTGCCTCAGTAATGGATTATAGTTGCTGTTTATACTGTTGCAGATGTTATTTTCTGACTCTCTTTTGATCGCACACTTGTATGCATTGTAGACTTTTAATTTAAAATGCAAAATTAGTCTTGTGCACAGAAACCTGAAATGGAGCCATTAAAACACAAAGAGTAGAGTTAGAATGTTCTTTTTCTTGGACATGTCTTTGCTAAGAGCATCTGCTTAGACATTCTCCACTGTCACTGTGCTAAGTGTAATTAGCTGCATCTGTCAAAGATTTTTTCAAGTTCTCCTTACATTAAATTTTTACATCATGGATTTACCCTCTATTTTTTGAGGCTGTTCTAATTTTATTAGAAATCTTTGAAAACTTGAATCATCTTCATATAACATGGAATACTGTTAATCTGTAGCACAGAATTCTCCAACATTTTCTATTTTAGATTTGTGGCCTTCGTTGGAAGGAAAAGAAACTATTTGAGTCTGCTTTGTAAAAGTTTAGCTCGCTACTGCTATACTTTTTAAAAGCACCCATACAGTCTTAGAACATTACTTGTAAGTCTGTTAATTTATGCTGCTGGAGTATGTATTTAGTGAAAGGAATGTTTTTCAGCTTTAAGTCAAATATCATGATACAGTAGGAATGTAATAGGATTTCATTCTTTAATTTAAACCAAGTAGAAAGTCTGACAAATTAAAAGTTCAGGCTGAAAACAACATTCTTCAATGAATGTTGTTAGCTATAAAGTACGGGTTGCCTCAATCCCCATCTAAAGTACATTGGTAGTTAAAGATCTGGGTCACTTCCAGTGTTTCATCCTTTGGGGCTTTTCTTTTTCTATGAAGGTCACTTTTATTATCAGTCTATTCTTCCTGTTGTCATTCCTATTCTTCCACCTTTGGCCTTAACCCCCTACTATGGAAGAAAATCCCTGCAGAGGGAGAAGGGTTTGAAGTCAGAGCTCATAACTGCTCTTACTTTTTTCTTGCAGTTCCTCGGTGTGCTCTAATTTTTGAGCTGGTACTTGTTATCTTTTCTGGACAATATCTGTCAAGACATTTGTAATCCCTAGCATGCTATTTATTACGTTTTTCTCAGGAGTGGATGAAGCATTCCAGAGCTTCAAGTGGGAAGCAAGAATGAAGGCTTCTTATCCCGCTAGTCGTTTACCAGCAGTCAAAATGTTGGGCAAGCATGAAGTTGGGAATAATTCATGCAGTCTTATTTTGGATAAAGCAATTATTAACAAATCACATAATACCTAAGCCCCTAAAGCGGGGGTTGCAACACTGTCTTTTTGCAAGTAGCCTCTAGAAAATTCAGTTGGTTATGCTAATACTTAGGAATGTAAGCATGGCAGAATTGGAGGAAAATATCTTTTCCATGTATCTGTTTTTTGTGATGTTCTAGTAAGCCAGAATACCTGTTTTGAAGCATCATCCTTTATGGTACTGAACACCTGTAGCTTCTTTTCTAAAAGGAGTATTTTAACTACTTTTGAAATGCGTGATTCTAAACACAGTGATTCCCTGATACTGTTGAGTAGTACTGTTGGCTCAGCATGGCTAGGAGGAAAGTAGAAGGAGGCAAAGGATGTACAAGCTTGATGGGCCTGTCTAGAGAAACGTGTTCAATATATGGGAAAATATCAAATGCTGAATGTTTTGGCCTTGCCATGCTTGAAATTAAGTATTTACCTTGAATTATTACAGTATTATTAGTGCTTGATGTTAAATTAAATTAGCTTCCTACTTGTTTTGCAGCAGGATTCTAGATAGTAGCCAGTTAGGGATTCCTGTACAGTGAGGTGGTGTGGGACAGTTTCTTTCTTCTGTTTTTGGGAAAAGGCATACTGCAGAATAACAGCCTCAAGTGGATGAAATTTAGCTTATCATGCTTTAATTAACATTGTTAATCAGAGCTTTTAAAACTGCTGACTAAAACAGTTTCCCATCTGAGTTTCATTTCAATGACAAGGAAACAGTCCTCAAGCAGTAGAATGTGATCTGGTTGTTTTTCTAGGAAATCTTTTGAAGTTGCTTACCAGCAATATAATCCAACGGCTTTAAATGAGTTCTTTACATCCTAAAAATCCTCTTATGAGCAACAACTTTTGTGTTGTACCAACCAGATATCTCTTGGATTGATTTAAAATGGGAACTGTAGTCTGCCAGTTTTTTTGGTTTTGGTTTTTTTTTTTTTTTTAGATTTAAGCATGCTGAGCATTGCTTGACTGTTAGGAAGGCAGTGTGTTGTTCTGTTTGTTTGAGTGATAGTGTCAGAAGTCTTGCCCTTTAGCAGAGAGAAAGAGGTATTTGACTTTTCATCCTTCAGCACTTTAACTCCTACAAATTTAGTGAAGTGTTTCTGCTCATTGTAGAAAATGAAGCAAATATCCTCCAGACCCTCAGTGTTTCTACTCTGTATGTTTTTTGTTGATGAGAAAATGCAAGCTTTTCACACATGGGAAGAACACTTCCACCATTTGGGTTAATGTAAATCCATGATGGTAACACTTATAAAGGAGAAGCTAGATTAATACTTAATAACTTAGTTTCTTCCACATTCCTTTTTAAAAAAGGGCTGTGATATACGTAACCAGAACATTCACCTGTAGCTATAATAACCAGAGAAAGAGTGATATAAATAATGAGAAAGCAAGTTGTGACAGATGTATAGTTTCTTAATAGAGGTAACTTTCAGATTTTGTTTTAGTAGTTCCATTGTGATGTATGTAATGCTGTACATTATAATGGAATATTTTGATACTTTTCTTGTTTTCAGAGCTGTTGATAGGCAGAATTTCTTGGAGACTGAGCTGAAGACAGTACAGGCCTCACACAAGGATCTGGAGAGCTTTCTCAAGTGGCTTCAGGAGGCAGAGACAACAGTTAATGTTCTGGCAGATGCATCCCAGCGTGAGAACATTGCTCAGGACAGTGCCTGTATAAGAGAACTCAGAAAGCAGATGCAGGTAAGAAGCTAAATAATACTGTTGTTATTCATGCTTTATCTCAATGACAAATGTGATAAAGGAATGCTATCTACTAGAGTGGGGAAACCTGGAGTGTATAGGAAGGTGTTAAAAAAAGCAGTATTATAGAAATCAGATTTGTGAAGGAAGCAAATTTTTCTTCCTGAGTTTTGAAATATGTATTTCATGGTTGTCTCTGGCAATGAGAACTCTTCAGTGTTCTTGGAGGATGACTATATTCAGGAAGTGTATAGTTGATTAAATCAAGTTGTGTCATATAATTGTCCAACCAAACAATTTAATCCACTTCCCTCCAAGTAGAGCCCCACTGGGTTAAATTGACTCTTGTCCCTGCCTGTTGCCTTTCTCCTGTTTTTTCCAGCAATCCAAGACATTGTCATGCTTGGATCATCTCTTCTCCCTCTCATGCTGCTGAGCAGCTAACCAGCTGGCCTGCCTTTCTATACAGGCCTGGAAACCTAAGAAATAGCTGTGAGACTAGCTTGTCACTATTTATAGTGTTATTTAATATATGGACACCCTAGCTTATCTAAAATACAGATGAGAAATCCTTTTTCCTTATCTTAAGAAACACAAACTGAGTACTACATCATCTGGCTCTTCCTGTGTTTGCATATCCCACACATCTCCTTTGTGGCAGTACAAGGAAGGTTTCAGTCTGCATCAAGGATATTATAGTGGGAAAACAGGAGGAAAGGGTGTGAAGACCTAACAGACATTTCTTAATATTGTCGTGTCTGTAGCAGCAGAGGTTGGGCATCACTGGCTAAAAGGATTTTGTGTTTCTATAATATATGAATTTCCTTTGTCCTTTTTGCCTGATGTGAATGCTGTTCATGTCATCTTTCTCCTGCATGGTTTAATCTTTTTTTCCCTTCAATTAGATTGCCTCATTTAGCACAGTTATTTTTATATGCACAGAACTGGGCAGTTGGATAATTTATTAAATCCTGCGTTCTGTGTTTGGAATAATATTGCCTGTGGTCTAAGTTCATAGGATTTAAATAATTTATAATTATAAAAAAGGTGCTGCTTTTAGTAGTGCTGCTAATCTTAACATATCTACATTGAATTTAAATTAAAGTTTAAAGTATCTGATAGCAAGCTGCTTAATGTAATCATAATTAAGAGAACAATATATTGTGGAAGCTTCTATCTGATGGGGATGACATGTCACTCACTAATATTTATAGGATTCTGGTCAGTCAGGTAACTCATCTGTAGACATGTGACTCTGAATTGCTGAGATTAGTCTGTAATGCCAACACCTGTAAGTTAATATACTTTTTATTGGCAAGAAAACCCAAACTACTGCTGTGGTAGAGGTAGAGGAGCTAAAACAGGGCCACAGGAAGCTAACAACATGTGCTGTGGTTAAACAGACATTTCTTCATTACCTTGCATTCTGTCTAGTCAGTCACACTAAGGTAAAGCTGTTGTTTCACAATTTGCTTCTTGGCTCTATGTAGCTTTGAAGTACCTTGGTCATGGAACACTGTTTGCTCACCTTCATTGTGCTCTTATCTGGTTAAAATTGCAAGAGGTGTGTTGTGTGAGGTGAGAACTTCTGGGCAAGATCGCCTGCTGTATGGATGTCTTGGTTTAAGGCCAGGCCATAAATCAGAACCACACAGTCTACTCCCTCCCCCCTTTCTTACCCCCTCTCCCGAAGGGATGGGAAGGAGAATTGAA
Organism: Melopsittacus undulatus; assembly: GCF_012275295.1. Lineage (NCBI taxonomy): Eukaryota > Metazoa > Chordata > Aves > Psittaciformes > Psittaculidae > Melopsittacus > Melopsittacus undulatus. Next base: position 82,262,242 of record NC_047529.1, on the reverse strand, counting down.
ATAATGTAAGATCCACGGGTTGAGATAAGAACAGTTTAGTAACTAAGGTATAACACAAATCACTACTGCTACCACCAATAATGATAATAATGACAAAGGAAATAACAAGGGAAGAGAATACAATACCACCTGCCAACCAATACCGATACCTAGCCCAACCCATCAGTGAATTCCCCCTTCTGGGTAACTGCCCCCAGTTCTACCTCCTGGGCATGATGTGGTGTAGTATGAAATACCTCTTTGGCTAGTTTGGGTCAAGTGTCCTGTCTCTGCTTCCTCCCAGCTTCCCCTCCTCCATGGCAGAGCATGAGACTCAGAAAGTCCTTGGCCAGACTAAACATTTGAGCAGTAACTAAAAACATCGGTGTTATCAGCACTGTTCCCAGGCCGAAAATCAAAACCACAGCACTGCACCAGCTACTAAGAAAGAGAAAAAATGACTGCTACTGCTGAACCCAGCACAGTGGAAAAGGTCTATAACCAGCTCTTGAACATGCCCGTTGTTTATAACCATTAAGAGGGCAGATGTAGATGCTTGGGCATAGCTTCTGCTTGTTCAGCATCCCATTACCTGATATCATCCATTTTTTTCTGTGACTATGTGCTTATGCATACTGTGCACATGAACCATAATCGCTTACCCATGACTTTACATAATATTGTGAGATTTTTTTCAACTACCAAAGAAAGCTAAGTAGAGCATGTCAAAGGCTGGCATAGCATAATGGCTTTCAAAATGAACTTTGTCCCATACCATTTTTCAATCTTTAAATATTTAAATATAACTAAAGATGTTCATATCGTGACACTGGCAAACACTCCAAAATCATCCTTTCTGTTTTCAAATATTTGTTTAAATGAACTTCTGAAAACAAAGCGAATATCTAACATCTTCTGGTACCTTAAAAAAAATCAAGTGCACTCCCTTGTAAGTTCTTAATCTTAATATCTGATTAAACAAAGACAGTTTCCTGTTCTTCCCCTGAGTGGTATAAAATAAGTGTTGGGTTTTTTTTGTGCTTTGTTGGATATGTGAAGAAGTTGGGTTTTTTCCTAAATGGTTTCAAGAAGTTTGTAAGGCTTATGAGTTTCTTTGCTGTGTATGAAGATGCCTGTGCTCCCAAGGCCTGTCTGTGCATTGAGTAAAACTTTACTATGAGTTTAAAGTGTGATAAATTCTAGGTGAAATGTGCTGAATGTAGGTGAAACATTATGATTTTTTTGTTGTTGTTATATGTCATCCATTTTTGAAATAGAATTGTCAGTTAAGCTGTCATCCTTGTGTTTGCATGGGTGGACTGTTCTCTGTTACATTTTGGGGCTAACTTGTTTGGCTGAAGCTCAAGCCATTCTACAGTAGAACCAGTGATCTGGGCATTGTCAAAGCCTTGTTTTGCCTTCTATTGTGGCATCTGAGGCTATCATAAGTACTAGGCAAATAATACAAAGCTTGAGTTGTGATAACCTTTTCTTTTTTGAAAAGGAGGAAAATTCACAATTATATCATCAGGCTTTTTAATTCATTCTCTCAGTATCTAAATCTGGCAGAAGACTTTCCTTTTAGGTCAGTGCCAAAACCCTCCAGTCTGGAAAATGTTTAGCAGCCACCTGAAAGAGGTTAAAACCTAATGTGAAACAAGATGCAGAAATTGAGCAAGGAAACAGTTAAGAAGAAATGCTGGGCTGTTGTGTGTTAAATCCTGTGCCTACAGATATAAATGTGTTCAAAATAATTTGAAGGTTTTGTTCTGTTATGAATTAAAACTAACGTGACTAGTGGTGGGTTATTAGTTTACGTCAGTGCTTGATTCAAACTTGTATATTAGATGGGAGTGAAAAAATTGGAATGGAAAGAAGGTGGCTAGTGTGTAGTGTGGCTTCTGTCTTACTCAGAAGAGCTTTGAGCTCTTGTAAAGTCTTTTCTGAATGGCTCAATGTTTTTGTACTTGTGCTGCTGTAGGTTTCCTCAAAAGATGTTTGGTAACAGCATGCCAGCTAGTGATGGTAGGCTTGAGCTGGTAGGTTAAAGAAATAAGAGTTGTAGTCTGATAGAAGAGTAGACATAAGCGAGGAAAATTGGAATTATTTGAATGAATGGTGGAGATGAGAAAAGAATGTGAGTCTGGTAAGATGGACAATACGTGTGGTAAAATTTCTATATACAGAGTTGAATGAAGGCTCTGTTTCCTCAAACTAATGTTGTTGATGCTGAACAGGTAAAGAGCAAAACAGTGCAGGTGAGAGGGGTTTACCTGAGAACTGGTAGAAACATTGATTCAGTTCTGAAAATAAGGGTGAAAAGGTTGTGTTAGGTGAAGTAGGTGGGAAGAGTTTTTAAATGTCCTGTATGAAGAACCTGTACATGGCATTCATACCCTCAGATCAAAAGTACCTGAGAAGAGGCAAACCAGTGTGTAAAGCATTGGCATCTCAGCTATGCATTATTTAGGATCATAAGAACTTGTGATGCTACCTGTAGTTGGTGCCTACATACTCTGCTGATTTTTATGTGCTTGAAACAGGTATGCACCTGTTCATGTAGCAATATACATGTTAAAAAATGATAACTTGTGATGATGTCTACCACCTACTGTGCTTTCAATAGTCTCCCCGAACCTTTGCTACAGCTATCCCTCCAGTATAGTTTTAAGTACATTCAAGATAGCACCTTTGTAAGAAACAAGACCTAGCTGTCTCTGGTTACGCTGCAGTATTGCCACACTTACGGGTATGTTGGCTGTATTGTATTGGGAGTGCCTCACCAGTAGCACAACACTGGCGTGCTCTTTAATGTCCTACTGCCATCCTTGGATAGCTTAAATAAATCTGCTTTGTCATGGGGAAAACACCAAAATGAAGTTAGCTCTTTGGCTTCAAGGGTGGCTAGAAAAGGGGGCGATGATGCAATGATGCTTTTAATTTATCAAAACCCTATCCTTTCTTGTCCTAATAAGTAATTCAGGAAAAGATTTTAATTGAAAATGGCTCCCAAAAAGCGTTCCTACTTTCCGGCACAAGTGAGAATCCTTTGAGATGCCTCTGGCTAAATTAGCTTCAGGAGAGTTTTCATAACAGAGGTTTACCCCCTGCAGTTATTTCTTTTGTATTGGGTAATCTAGTTTTGAGAAGCGCCAGTGTGATTTATTAGCCTTTAACGTACGGCTGATATAATTAGGGCAGGTATCCCTCTGCTGCTACTCTCTCAAGATTTATAACACAGTCTGTTATTCACTCACTCTACAGCTCTGCCAGAGCTGCGTTCAGTCTGAGAACGAGAGCATCCTTTCCCAGAGCTTAGTCTGCTGATAGAAAGCAGCTACTAGGGGAGAGCAACTGTTGTGATACACTGGAGCCGTCTTCCTGAAGGAATTCTTTTTTTGTTCCTTCAGCTTTCAAGCTTAAATTAATAACCTTTTCTGGCTATTTAGTGTACTCCTGAATGGTGGCAGAGGCTCAGCTGCTCAGCAACTTTGTTTACCCTCTGCATAAGCAGAGCTGAGCTGTATTGGTTACAATAATCTGTGAAGGCTGTTTTTTTTTGTTTTTTTTTTTTTTTTTCATTTGTGTTGTGAGGTTATTTTGGGAGAGAAACTTATGCTATATCAACCTCCTTTGCCTTTGAAACGTATAAAGCCTGTGGCTTGCAAAAGCAGTCTTGGAAGAGAGCATGCTCAGAAAGCTGGCAAATCATTGTCCAGTGACCGGGAGGAAATGATAGTTGCTCTTCATTTATAATGCAAATTCTGAGGTGTCTTCAGAAGTGTGGCAAACTTAAAATGATGGCTGTGGTGAGAACGTCTCTGCAGAAAGTTGTGGTGTTGTTGCATCGTTTACAGAGGATGGCAGTTTCTTCTCCCCGTTACCAGAAGCTTTGTAAGGTAAGAAATTTAAGCCTTAAATCTTGAGTGTCTAATGCTAACTCTGTTGTCTCTCTGAGATGAAAAGAAAGCAAGAATGGGAGGAGAGTCAAAAGTATCTAGGCTATGTAGTGTGTTTCTAAAGCCTGCCATGCCCTCGTGTGTGTTTTGTTAAAGAATGTATAGGAAAAAAACCCCTGTGCTTGTCAGTGATAACATATTAAAAAAAAAACCCACCCAAAAGTGATCTCTTGGCTCTTATTTAAGCATGTGTAAGGAAACTGTTCATGATCAGTGATCTTTTGTAAAGTACTACCACATTTCCTTTGCAAAGGAGTTGATTAATTCTTGGTAAATGCAGTCCTTTTAACTCCTGCGTACCCATTATGTAAATAACTACCTTCTTCCATGCCCAGTGTTTTTGCTTTTGAGCTTGATGAAACTTTTAATTAGGAATGAGTTCAGCACACTAATATGCAGCCATGGAATTTTGTCTTTGCCTGCCTATAATTATAGAGTTCTTTCAGAGTTAAAAAATAAGGAGAAGTTGCATGAAAAGCATGTTGACATAGGCTACCACTCATTTTGGCGTTTTTACTGTTACCTGTTTTGGTGACTGATTATTTCTGCTTCCACTGGGACTGTTTACTTTTGGTTTTGCACAGGTTTAATAGTTCCAAACTTTAATTCTATGGTAAGGATCTAAGCTACTTAGTAAAAATATTTTTTTAAGTAGGTTGATCACTCACCATAAAAAATTTAAAAAAAAAAATCCAGCTGGTCTGTAAAGTCCTGTGCCTGTGTGGAATGGTCAGACTGTGGTGTATCACTGGACTTTGATATAAGGATCCTGCTTTGTAACTCCGGAAAAATTTAAAATTAGTGAGGTCTTCAGCTGTATACTGACATAACCTGATAAAAATATCTATTTGGCTGCGTTTGAACTTGTTTTGTTTTGTTTTTTTCTTGCTGCTTGTTATACTTTAAAACTGTGTTTTTTGGTGAAACTATGCGTGAATTTTGCATATGAGGTGTATGAATACGTTCTTGTTCCAATGATAAAGCAAAACTGTTGTACCTCATCATACTTGCTTCAGTCTGAAATGTGTATTTTCTGTTATGAAAACCACAAAAATGACGTTAAGGAAATCCTATCTCTATATTAGAGTTTGGAAGTAAGAAAAGGGCATAATGCAGTATCTGGTTCACAAGAGTAAAGCTTGTAGAAGTTCTGTCATATGGGGAAAATCACATTGTTTTCAAATGGATGTTTCAGTGTGCTTTTTATTTACAAAGCTGTACTAAGAGGTGCATCTTCATTTTGAAGAGTGAAAGACAGTAGTTTGTGTACAGACAAGCTATTTTAACAAGCATGCCTCAGTTATTCTTGTCTTTATCAATTCTGTCACTAAACAGCCCTGTTTGCTGTTGTGAATAAGGCAAGTCTTTTTTTCATTAGACATGTTTTGTAACTGTCTTCATAAGCACTAGGAAATTAAGTGCTCTAAAGCCTATTTAATCACATTTTTGTTTATAATCTTGTTTGTAACTGTTTGTCAAACAAGAGCTATTTAGTGACTCTTGCACTAATAGTTTGCTAATTAGACTAAGAAACTAGTCAATAGTTGGATATTTGATTTGTTAAGTTTAAATCTACCCAAGGGGTAGTAAAAAACTCTTCTCAAAGGCTGTTATAAAATACGTGTTTTCTGATTGGGAACCCATGCAGTGATAGCCTCAGGAATTTTTGTGTAGATTAAAATTAGCTGTTGTATGTTTATCTTCATTAAAAAGTCGAGCAGCTTAGTCTTTTCAGATGTCTGTGCTTAGTTTACTGAAAGTAGAATTGTTGGACTGCCTGTAGAGTTAAATCAGACACTGATTGAAGAAAAAAGGAATGTTTTACAATCCCAGTCACTTCCAGTAGGTGTCAATATAAGACAGTGATATACGGGAGTCTGGTGATGGAAATGTTAGTACTTGAAGAGGAAATGATATGAAAATTCACTTCAGTCAGGAAAGATTTCTTGTACTGCTCTGTATATTTCTGTCTTTGGAATTTAACAAGTTTGTGCATGTCTTGTGAACTCTGCAGATACACTAATATAGTTCAGTTCTGCTGAAAAGAAATATTTACTATGGAGTATATGAATTATTGCATTGTGTACAAGGTAGTTGTTTCATAAACTACCATCTAAATGTTTCATGTGAAGTGTCTTCTGAAGCATAACAGTGTGTCAATGAAATAAACATTAAAAAACTGCCAATGAAATATTGAAGACAAATTCTTGAAGTTAGTGTTTGTATAAAACTGCACTGTTTATAGAAGAATAAGCAAGGCTTTATTATTGAACTGTACTGTAGAAAATCAGTTCCTTTTATTAGCAGCTCTGTAATAGTAAGGCTCAGCATTCATAATCTACGTTTTGTGAATTTCGTAAAAGAAGAAACAAAAATAAACACTTCAGTGACATATTACAACATTGATGGAAACCAGGAAATCCAGGGTTTAGGGTATTTCTTCTTTGCTCCTTTTTCTTTCACTAATTTCTTTGTACTAAGGTGAGTTTTGCCAGGTGTAACTTTTTACTCATATTGCTGTTTGATTCTCTTACATTAAAATTAGCAGCATACAAGGGCGAGATGTACACACTTAGCATTGTGTTATCAGGACAATGTATAATAAGTTTTGCCTTGTTGTTAGCAGGTTTATCTTGTAATATTTATGTAGCATTTTGACACTCAAAGTGAACGACCAGAAAAAAGATTTTGAAGGGGCTGTCATCTGCTCTGTATTCTTGCTAAAATGTGATTGTTCCCTAAAGTGTGTCTTATATAAGGTATACCCAAAGATTCAGATAAAATTGTAAATTACCAGAAACAGTAAAAATCATGGTAAAGCTAAAAATTGATAGATCTCTTCTGAGAGACCAGAGAGGCATTATTGCTTATAAAAATAAGTAATGCAGTATTGCAGTGTGTGTTTGCAGCCTAGAAAGCCAACCACATGCTGGGCTGCATCAAAAGGAGCATGATCAGCAAGCAGGTTGAGGAGGTGATCCTGCCCCTCTTCTCTGCTCTTGTGAGACCCTGCTTATAGTACTGCTTTCAGCTCTCAGTCCCCCAACACAAGAGGGACATGGACCTGTTGGAGTGAGTCCAGAGGAGGCCATGAAGATGAGCAGGGGGCTGGAGCACCTCTCCTATGAAGACAGACTGAGAGAGTTGGGTTTGTTCAGCCTGGAGAAGAGAAGGCTCTGGGGAGACCTTGTAGCAGTCTTCCAGCACCTTAAGGGAGCCTGCAAGAAGTCTGGAGAGAGACTTTTTACAAGGGCTTGTATTGACAGGACAAGAGGGAATGGCTTTAAGATGACAGATGGTAAATTTAGGTTAGATATTAGGAAAAAATAATCTTTCTTATGAAGCTGGTGAGATATTGAAACAGGTTGCTCAGAGAAGTTGTGGCTCTCCTATCCTTGGAAAACTTAAAAGGCCACGTTGGATGGGGCTTTGAACAATGTAGTCTAGTGGAAGGTGCCCCCACCCATGGGATGGGGGCTGGAGCTAGATGATCTTTAAGGTTCATGCCAACCAATGCCATTCTGTGATTCTATGAAAATGAAGTAGAAAATTGTGAAGTTTTCTCAAACTTCCCCACCAGAAGTCTCTGCCAGACAGGTGAATTATTATCTTGAAGTATGTCTCCTGCCTGTAGAACTTGCAGTGGTATTTTTGAATTGCTGACATTGACTGAAGCATTCATCCACTGGAGAACAGATTGACAATCATAGCTAGTAGCTGAGAGGGTATATTCTCATTTCTTCTGTGATGACTTCTTGAGAATAACCCTCTTTAAGAATAAATAATTCATAAACCCCCTTTATATAAAACGTTTGAAACCTCAAATCTAATCCAATGTGAGTCTTCACACTTGCAGCAATACATGGTAATTTAGGTGAGTTTCTGACTTTCTCAGCTGTGAAGGGAAATGTGTCAGGACATGTATCTTGTGGTTCTTGTTTGTGAATATGTGGCTTAAAATGCAATTCTCTCATCTCCTGATGTTTAATTTTTTTATGGCTAATGTTAAGTTTAGAAAACCACAGGAAGTTAAAAGCACAGGAATGTGGAAGTCAGCTAAAATCCTCTTTTGCTGTGATACTGTGATTGTGTTCCAGAGGACATTTACATTATGTTGAACTTTGAGAGTAACAGCAAAGGCTCTGTTCCGATGAGATTTTGAAAAACATATAAGATCATGGGGTGGGTCAAAAAAGGCATGAAAGGCTCTTTTGAGAAATGGGTATCTCAGTCCTGGTTCCAGTGAATACAGCAAAGAGCTTTTAAGTGCGCATGAATTCAGGTTGAGTTAGAAAATAAATCATTGGCACTTGATCACATTCAGGTATGAAATAAAAGTAACCAAGTGTAGATGAAGAGAAGGCATTACAGCAGCAATGTAGTACATATTTATTGGACAGTGAAAGGGAGAACAAATGTTAATTCTGGAAGCTTGTCCTGAAGAAGGCTGCTGTATTAAGCTAGTTGTTGGCTGAAAAATGATGCAGCGCCTCTGTCACCAAAAGCATTGCTAAATTATGCAGACAATTTCTTTATTTAGATGAGAAAGTTAAGTCCAGAATCCTCAATATTATCATATAAGTCATATAAGGGACATTCTAATTAGATCTAGATCTACCTTAAAGCCTTATAGAACGGAGGAGGCCAGAATTAAAGTGTACCTTGGATATAATGAGTGATACCTACTGAAATACAATGAGACTAAAAGTGCACTGGTAAAGAAAAAAAGAAAAGGCTATTTTGAAACAGGAGATTTAGTAAATAATATCTAATGATAAGCATCTTATGACCTTTTTAGCAAACAACTGAGAAGTGTAAACGTTAACCACTCCAACTCCTAACACCCACACCTTGTTTATGTTGAAAATAACTGTGCAAAAAATGGCAGCCGTTCTTATTTTATGAGATAGTGTACATATAGAGGTGGAATGAAGCGTGACATGGATGTATGGTAAATAGAACAGCATTAATGCACTTCTAATGAAGACTTAGAGCTTAAAGTGCAATGCAATAGCATGATGGCATTTATTGACTGAAAGGACAAGAAAACCTTATAATTCAGAGAAATGTGAATTGGCTAAGAATGCAATGAACAGTCACTGAACATTTAAAATTAATGAGATGGACAGAAATTCTTTTGGGATATGGATTAAAAATTGTGAAGCTGAAAGCTGGTGGGAGAACACTTGAAATGATAGGCATCTGGGAGTCTTGGGAGGTGGAAGTTGATTTGTTACTGGCATTTATTATAGAATAATCACTGAATGGAAAAAGCTCTTAATGGCTTTAAAAGAGAGGTAGGTGAAGGCACAAAATAACCATCCACTAAGTCAAAATACATGAAAACTGGAATATGGACAGCAAATGAAAATCAAGTTGGAAATGCAATAGACATAATCATAGAATCATAGAATAGTTAGGGTTGGAAAGGACCTTAAGATCATCTAGTTCCAACCCCCCTGCCATGGGCAGGGACACCTCACACTAAACCATATCACCCAAGGCTTCATCCAACCTGGCCTTCAACACTGCCAGGGATGGAGCATTCACAACCTCCCTGGGCAACCCACTCCAGTACCTCACCACACTAACAATAAAGAAGTTCTTCCTTATATCCAGTCTAAACCTCTGCTGTTTAAGTTTCAAACCATTACCCCTTGTCCTGTCACTACAGTCCCTAATGAATAGTCCCTCACCAGCATCTCTGTAGGCCCCCTTCAAATACTGGAAGGTCTTCACGCAGCCTTCTTTTCTCCAGGCTGAACAGCCCCAGCTTTCTCAGCCTGTCTTCATACGGGTGGTGCTCCAGTCCCCTGATCATCCTCGTGGCCCTCCTCTGGACTTGTTCCAGCAGTTCCATGTCCTTTTTATGTTGAGGACACCAGAACTGCACACAATACTCCAAGTGAGGTCTCACGAGAGCAGAGGGGCAGGATCACCTCCTTTGACCTGCTGGTCACGCTTCTTATGATGCAGCCCAGGATACGGTTGGCTTTCTGGGCTGTAAGCACACACTGAAGCTGGCTCATGTTCATTTTCTCATTGACCAACACCCCCAAGTCCTTCTCCTTAGGGCTGCACTGAATTTCCTTTTTGCCCAACCTGTAGCTGTGCCTGGGATTGCACCGACCCAGGTGTAGGACCTTGCACTTGGCATGGTTAAACTTCTTAAGGTTGGCATGAGGTTGACACACAAGCCTGTCAAGGTCCCATGGAATTTAATTTTCCATTGGTACCAAATTGCACCTTTGTATGTGATTTTATCAGTGACAGATGAGGACAGTTGGGGGCTTTGGTGTATAGGGAAGATGTCAGTTTTTAAGTGCTAGCCATCAGTGGGATATTGGAGGGGTATTTTCATGTTTTGGTAACCTAGAGAGAGATGAGATTCTGAGAACCCTCATCTTCTTCCTGTGGAAAGGATAAGGTGTTTCATGAAGACAAGCAATTGCCACAGATGTAGAACTTGATTGTGATTTAAGGTGGAGCTCAGAAGAATGGGCTGAATTTCAAGGAGAAACTTATGGGTAAAGTATTGGGAAGACCTGATAGCGAGATTTAGGAGCTCACTAGTGCTTCCCTTGCCTCTCCCTCCCCAGAACCCATGTGTCCTCAGCCATTAAGAAAAAATGTTTTGGTAAGTCCCCAGGCAACAGTTTAGTTTAGTAAGCTCTTCCCAAGCATAAAGGAACATGGAGGTGATTTTAAAGAGCCAGCATGGATTGTAAGTCATGTACCCAATCTGATTACTTTCTGTGAAAAAGTTGTTGATGTTTCTTTGGGTGAAAGGAAAGCAGTAACATTCCCTGTTTTCAATTTAGAAAGACATTTAACAGTGTCTGATAGTCAAATTGGGTATATACGGACAACATAGATGAGCCAAAAGGTGGGAAGAAAAAAACTGGTTGGACTGTTCCTCAAGGCTTGGGGCTGAGACTGGTACTGTTCAGTATTGTTACGAATTCAAACAGTTGGACAGAAGGCATCTTCAGTAGGTTTGTAAATGATACCAGCCTTTTGGAGGAACAGACAATATGTTTCCATTCACTGGGGCCTCATGTAGGAGGGGTAGGCTGACAGGAACCCAATAAAGGTTCTAAAAATCCCAACCAACCAAACAGAAAAAAAAAACCAAACAAAGCCCCTCTCCCTCAAAAAAAAATAAATATTTAAAGTAAATTCTTGCACCTGTGAGGGAGTAACCCAATGTATTGGTATTGGCTGTGCTAAGAGGATCATAGCCATTAGATAGAGAGAAGTGATTATTCCCGTCTATTTAGCACTTGGCATGGTTGATTTCAGGCTCCCCGGTGTGAGAGATACTGAAAGACTAGGGAGAGTTCAGTGCTTAGGGATTGGAGTGATGTAGAAGAGGTGGAGTGAGCTGTCTTCATTTAATTTTGAATGAAGAAGGCTCCAGGGGTTTCTAAATGCTGTCACTGTCTGTGTGGTGGGTTGTTAAAATAGCATATGGTGATGCAGCCAGGCTCTTCTCAGAGGTGCCCTATGAAAGGAAAAAGGCAGTGGGAACAAACTGCAGCACAGGAATTGGTGTGAGGGCAACAGTTCTGCACAGAATGTGTAGCTGAGCACTGGAAGTGGGTTGCCTGAAGAGCCTGTTGTATTTCCATCTCCAGAGGTATTAAAAACTGTAGCGGATAAGGTCTTTAGCAGCCAGACTTAGCTTTGAAATTGGCTTCTGAAATTGGCAGCAGATTTGACCTCCAGAGGTCCTCCAACTTGCGATTTTCTATGATTCTCTGTGCTAGTGCCCTATTAGTTTATGAGTGGAGATTAAAATAGTCAAAACTATAGTGCAGCAGGTTTCAGCTGTGACTTTGTTGCCTACTGTTATCAAAAGGAACTTAATATTTTTACCTCACGTGAAAATTGTTACTACTCTGCTGATTTTTGATCAAAATCTGGGCCTGCTTTGTGTCTGCTGTGTAGCCATAGCAAGTGTTCATTTCTGAATCCTTTTGCTGTAGTAACTTTGATGGTATCAATGTGGTGCAGTCAGGCATTTGTGTATATCTGGATTCTGTGGCTGTGATGAGAAGGCATTTAAATATAATCTAAAACTTCCTGTCATCTAACCTGCACTCTCCCACTTTTGCATTTTCAGAAGATATTTTCAGAACTCAAAAAGAACAACATAACCACTTAGCCCCTGTCAGAGAAAGGTTGTGCACATCTTGAGAGATTATACTGAAGTAAATGTAACTGTTTTGCCATTTGTCTAGTTATGATCAGACTAAATGAAAATGTGTAATAAATGGGTATTTTATTGTAAAGCCTTTTTTTTTTTTTTTTTACAAAAGGCTCTGCTTCCTAGTGGTCTGTGTATGTGTCAGACTTATCTAGAAATAAAATTGTTTCTCTAAGGTGAGAGAGCAAGGAGAAACAAAATGGGAGAGCACATAAAGCTTTATAAATTGGGTATTTTTAACTGCTGCACCAGTCATTCCTATTTGCAAGCAGAATGCAGCTCAACAGGGGAGAAGATGCATTCTAGGATATAATTTTTTTAATAGCATTTCAGTAATATTTTGGAAGAGAGAAAAGGAGAGAGAGGAGATGAGTGAAATATTTCAGACCATGCTTTTAGAATCCTCTCACATGTAATGGCAAGTCTGATTTTTGAGCTGAAAATATTTTACTATTGCAGCACGACTGCATATGAATATAAAATATGAGGTAGTTCTTTTAAAGTGTGATGTAGGTGTAATGGGAAAATTGACTTCCATGAACTTCATGTGTTTACAGGAGCTGGATCAATATTTGATATGAGACCATCTTACCGTAGTATTTTACCACAGTGCTTTTTGATTGCTGCCATTTTTCAGGGAGCAATTTTTTTTCTTTTATCCCTTAGGGCTCAATTATTCTGCCTGAATTCATAAAATCCTGAAGCAGTAGGTGCCTAAAAGAGCGCAGTGTTTCACCAGTTCCCGTCTAGAGAACTGAGCATCTGTCTTCTGCTTCATGCAGATCATTTGACCTGATTCTCAAGAAACCTGCACTTGCTGTGTAGCTGAGAAAATCATGCTGTCCTGAAAAGAGTTCTGCTTTTCCTTTTGCCTTCCCCTCAGTTTTTAATCAAGACAAACTGCTATGAGATCTCATGTTCCAAAGTTACCCTACAAGCTTCCTGTTTCGTATGCCCTGCTTGCAGACCTGAGTGGTGCTCTAGTTGCCCTGAGATGTTTTCATGCCAGGCACTCTTGATAAACTTTGTGGCAGAGCATTTCATTTCAACACAGAAGTGGTCTCATACAGCTGCGTAGTTGAATGTGGGTGGAAGATGCCACTGGCATTCCTGGTAATTGATGTCCTGTGTTGCACTACAGAAAGTAATATTTCATAGTCATAGTAGAGCTGTATTTACTGGTGGTTTCTCACGTATGGTAATTATGGTAGGTGCTGCAAGTGAAGTAAGAAATCTAAATGCTGCTGATGCTGTAGATACTCTTCAGTGGCTGATGAGACCTGTATCTGTGGGCCCTGTGTTGTGCTAACAGGGGAAGTGTCCTCTGCACTGGTATTTCAGATTACTGACCTGAAGAGAGCACCCGTTCTGGGGAGAGAGCAGAGACTTTGGTTTACAATGGTTGCTCAGTTCTTGGCATTTCTGCTGAGACTGCTGACCAGTTAGTGCTAATTGTGCTGGGTTTTGGGATGTGGTCCTAGAACAGTCATCTGAGGTAACTGATTTCTGTCACCTGCTGTCTTTGGATTCAGTTTGACCTGTGCTTTTTTCTTTCCTCCTTTTTCTTTTAAGGAAGAATGCATTATTGTTGTGGTTTAAACCCAAATCGCACACCTTGTGCACTCAATCCCCACCCCTTGCTCCCCTGACTCCCAGAGAGTTAGGAAGGCGAATCCAAAGAATGTAGCCCCCACGGGTTGTGATAAGAACAGTTTAATAGCTAAGGTATAACACAAATCACTACTGCTACCACTAATAAAAACAATGATAGGGAAATAAACAAGGAGAGAGAATAGGATACCACCCGCCGAAATGAGCCCAACCTGGAAGAGAGCTAACTCCCCCCCTTCCGGCCAACTTCTAGTTATCTCCCCAAAAATGATGTGCTGTGGTATGGAATACCTCTTTGGCTAGCCTGGGTCAAGTGTCCTATCTCTCCTTCCTCCTGGCCTCCCTCCTTCCCTGGCAGAGCATGAGGCTCAGAAAAGGCCTTGGACAAACCAAACATTTGAGCAGTAACTCAAAACATACTTGCTATCAGCAACCGTTCACAGCCTGAAAGTCAAAACACAGCACTGCACCAGCTACCAAGAAGGAGAAAAATGACTGCTACTGCTCAAACCAGGACAATTATTACCCCTGAATTTCTTTTGAATGTTCTGTATAAAATACTGTATCTCTCTTGGTTAATATTCTTGCTTATTGTTTGCTACAAAGAGAAGTACTCATTTGCTAGAGGTTCCATCATTGCAAACCAGTTGGAACAAATGCCTTCCTCCTCTTTCTTTTTTCGGTTACTGAAAGCAAATTTTAAACTTTGAAGTTTAAATGAAAGTTAACCACTTCTTAATGTTTGGGCTTCTCTGAGTTTAGGATGGAGGCATGAGAAAAGTTACAAATTACACAAAATCAAATCATCGTTGCCCCATGCCCTCCCAGTTATTTATTAGCAAACACAACTTTTCTGTTTTGGAAGAGGGGAAAAATGGGGCCAGAAAGAAAAAGGCCTCTTGGTGGAATTTCACTTCTTTGCTATGTATTTGCATCAGGAGTCAACAGCAGTCCCTCCACTGTTTTCGCTGAAATGGTGAAATATCTATTTGCAGGACATTACCTTTCATTTCATATAGCCCAATAGTGCAGTGATAAATTAGCACTCTACAAAGCAAAACCTGAATACACATTTTGCAAGTGTTCCTGATGGTTAGGTGACTGGAAAGAGGGGTGGAGGGGAGGCATGTTCTCAGCAAAAAGCATTAAAAATGGCTTTGAATTACGATGTCAACAATTTTTTAATTGGAAAAAACTACAACAAATCAACTCATGGATTTTGTGATTGTGGAGAAATCTTTGGAAGTTGTCTTCAGGTTCTGAGGACTAGCAGGCTTTATCCTGTGAATTTATCCTGTGTTTTTCTATGCCTTAATAGGTGTAGAAAAACCTCCTATTTAAACTATTATTCAATAATGTGTTTAATTGGAAAAGTTTAAAATACAGTCTAGCTGTCTATACTTCAGGAGTGCTTTTCCTTTACTAAAGCAGTCCCATAAATTGAAGGGACCAAAGCTATTTTCAGCTATGGATTAGCGTCAATTCAGTAGAGGAAAAGTGTCAGAATAACGTTGCTAAAACTTGGAGCATGGTTTCATTTCTGTATTCCTGGTAAGTGATTGTAAAGGAGGGTAGAACTGTAAGCTGCTTGTTTAATACAACAGCTGTTTGAGCTTGTCTATGGCTGTTAACTTGTTCTGTGGCATAAAAGAAAACATTCATTTGGGAATGGGAGTAGTTGTTGCTACATGTGCTGATCCACAGTAGTAGTTGTCAGTAATGTGTTCAGTGGAATGATCCTGTAGTGTGGCTGAAGAACAAGTCATTTTCTCTGTTCATTTATAAAGAACCTCTGGTTTTAGGTTGACAGGCTTTCTGTTCATACTAGAAGAAATGTGCAAGAACAGTTGCATGGAGATTCTGTGCAAAGAGTAAACAACGGAAACAGTGAAAACTGAATCATAGAATGGTTTGGATTGGATGGGACCTCAAAGATAATCTAGATCCAACCCCCCTGCTGTGGGTGGGGACACCTTCCACTAGACCAGGTTGCTCAAAGCAACCTGTCCTTGAACACTTAGGTTAATGGGTGGTTGGTATCATAAAAGGCAGTTGAATTTAGGAATAAGATGAGGTTATGCTACAGTCTTAAGACAACTGTATGATGCACTAGGTTAAATAAGTTAATCTTTAATATTCAAGATTATTAATCAGAATTTGCAGAGGCAGTAAAGATTTTGTTAGTGAGGAAATACAGGCTTTAACATTACTGACGTCCAGTGCATTCTTGAGAAGGTGTATGTTCCCTGGAGGCTCAGGTTGGTTGTGCTGATGATTAATGAATATTATTCTAGGAAAAGAGAGGAATTATAGGCTGAGCAAAAATATTAACAGCTGCAAATCAGAAGAAATGAAGCCCTCTAACTCTGTTAATTTTCAGTATTTAATAAACTTGGCTGTCAGCATGTTCACTGTAAGACTCTTGTGCCAGGTAAGAGCTGCTAGAAATTATGCCAGTCTGTGTGCAAACAACCTACAGATGTTCTTTGAAGTGGTAGTTAAGGGCCAGTTTGAAAATAAAAGTGCTTCAATGTTACACAATATATAGGTTGCTAAAGGAGGGGAAACACAATCACAAAAAAGCTGGAAACAAGCAAGACACAGCCCAAAATAAAGCTACTGAAAAAGTAGGATTTTACACAAATGATATATGCATCATGATATATGTATCACATATATGATCGAATGTTTTTTTGAAACAAGGACAAAAAAAGACCACATATATATAGAATGTATCTCTCTTGTATGAATTCAAGGGAAAGGAAACTTAATTGGTAGTTGTTATGATATTGTGAATGGCAGATCTAGAACAGAATACAAGAGATTTTTAGTCAGACACTGGGATGGTGTAAGAAGGCTCTAGATGGTGTTTTTCAGGCTTCAGTCCAATTGTACAGGACATGTGAAAGGTGACTGTGATTTAAATCATCTTAGAAAGCCTACAGCATAAAACTAAGTATAATCACTTGCCTTGCTTAGCATTGCTTAATTTGATTATAAAGTATGTTTAGATTTTATGACTGTTTTGGTACTGTCCCAGTGTCTTTGCAAGAGATAAGTCTTTGGCAATGACATTTGTGTAGTGACTTGGGGAAAAATAAAATGAAATTAAAGACACTTTAGAAAGAAAAACAGCTGGCTTAGTTTATAATGATGGCATGAATTTCATGGTCTTATTGTTTCACCTAATGGTGATTTCCTGGGATGGTTTTTGAAGTTAGAGACAACACACTGTTAGACTGAGTGCTGGCAGCTGGTAATTTCTGTACTTGGAGTATTGAGGCTTTAGTCCATAAGGCAGCCTGAAATTTTTGCAGACAAGGTGGCCAGAGTAAATAAACCTATTGGAAAGAAAAAAATCCATATGAAAAAGCATGACTAGGCACCAAGCTATAGAAAACACTCATCTGCCCAGTTGCTGTAGCACTGCCTGTTTTGTTCCTGTGATACAGCATTTCAGTAGATGCTTTAAGGTGAAAAACGATAGTTTGCTTCTGAACAAAACTGTAGAGAATACAGTTGCTCTCTGCTGTAGAAATAAATTAGTGTCACTGCAAGAGAAGAGTGAGAGATTGGGCTGGATGAAGCAACTGCTCTGGAGAATTTCTCAGTTCAGAGAGCAAATGAGCTTTGGTCCCTAATCATACTTGACATTTGTGTTGGTTTTTTATTTCCTTTATTTTTTTTTTTTTACCTTTCCTCCTCCTTCCACGGACCACTTAAAGTTCCAGCAACAGAAAATGAAAGCTTCTTGTTTCTGATACAGCCCCTTTTCAGACTTTTTCAGTTTCTGTGAGTTGACTCTTTCAAGCAGCAAGGCTGTCAGGTTTTACACAAAGTACTAAGAGATAAAAGATGCTGCACCTCCTTTTTGTTAGCTTTTATGTTATAAATCTATGCAGATACGCAGGCCAGCACTCCCTGCGGCTTTTTATGTAAAAGAAAGCACACTTTAATTTCTGTCAGTGGAAGAAAGTAGAACAAAAAGAAGTAAATAAAGTGCCGTTCTATTTGTTATTCTCTGGCTACTTTTATTCTTTATAATTTGATCACAGCCCTAGGAATTAGGAATGCTGATTTCCCTTGTTACTGTAACTGCTTCCTGGCAACATCCTTTGTGTGATCATTTGAAATTAATTTTCATACATGCTCCAAGGGAAAGTGGCGACTCCCTCTTCCCTTTTTTCACCTTTTCCTTCCCCTGTCACCTTTGTAATTGTTTGCCTGCCAAATGTGCCAGTTCCAGGTCAGCCAGCCTTTGCTTTTGGGCCCTGTGGTACTGGCTATTTTATTTCTCAGTTTAGAAAGGAAGGAGAGTGACAAATCAAGTTCAGTGGCTGAAATTAAGGCCTTTCAATGACCATCCATGGCATGATATTGGTGGCATATGAGGAAAAAACAAAAAGCTGAAGTGATGCTGGAGTGCTTCCAGGATGATCCCATTTTTGGGAGGAACGTTGTTAACCTATATACAGCTCTCTTGCTCAGTGCTGTTGAAATGATGAAGTCTTCACATGGCAGCAGAGAGCTGAGGTGCTGGTAGATGTGAATTCCACTATACACATCAGTGCTCAAACCTGCAGGAAAAAATCTCAGTTTATCCATGAGCTTTTTCCTAAGAGAGAATTAAAAAGATTTTTTTTCCTGCTGCCTTCTTCAAGTGAAAATGTTGAACATGTATTCAAGGGCAAGCTGATTTTTCAAGTAAAAAACCTTAAATGTGTAATTCAGGGGCAAGCCAGTGTTAACACATGTTGCTACAAAGCTCAAGTGCAGTTTTCAGAGTGCCTATCTGCTTTCTGGTGTGCTTGTCTAAACCAGCATCTACCGGCTGCTTCAGTCTCTTGGGCCTCTAGCCAGAGAAAGGCTGAATGCATTCAATTAAAAATATGACACACAACATGCGTAAGAGAAGCGATGCTACATAAGATGAAATAGCATCAGTTGAAGTGAAATGCTGGACTCTTAAGCTGCATGTGATAACTGGTTGTAAGTGGGTTTTATGTCAAATTTCTTCACGTAATTCAGAGGTTGGCCTTGTGAAGCTGGAATTGTTTGCTATAAAGACAAAGCCCAGAGTAAAAAATCGTAGTGGTAGTAGTCAGTCAGGTAGTTTGATTTGTTTCTATGAAGACATCACTGTACCTAAATTACTACTTCTGTCCTGATGAGTGGAGAAAGGAAAAAGTCAAGAACATTAGTCATTTCATGTAACTTAGAGAAAAGATTGGGTGTCTTAAACTGGTATATTTAGTGTCAATGGTTATTGTTCCCTTCTCTCTCCCTGTGCCTTCTGCTTTCTCCATAGTCTTTGTTGATCCCCAGATTTCTTTCTGGTTAGTCACCAGAGTTATTAATCTTTCACGTGAAGAAAGTTAATTTGAAGTTTAAGATCAGCTTTCAAATGTTACCTGGCAGAGGTTGTGTGATGCACTGGGAAGTTCTGTTTCGTAAACTGTCATTGGCCCTCCTAAGTGACAGGAATAGGCTTCATACTCTGGAGAAGAGTTTTCTAAATGTTCACTTACTGTCACTATTTGTGGTTGTTTCATCTATTAATTCCCCTCATTTAAAAGACCATGTTGTCAGTGGATAAACTCTTAGAAATCCTTCTTCAGACTGCTAAAATGCTCTTTGTCCCTTCTAGCTCTGCACCATTCCTCATCCCCCATCTGAAAAAGAAACCAAAAATCCCATTCCCAACAGGAGCCAGTATGCCTGTGTAGCAATATCAATGACTCAAAAATTTGGGTCCCTTCCCAAATCTTTGCTCCAGCTTTTTCTCTGCTGTATGGAAAACAAATGCTTCAAATCTGTCCTAGATTTTAAAGAAAACCTGCTGTGCCTACTACGGTGGATGTCTTAGCAGTAGTCTTATACTGCTATCAACTCTTTATTATTTTCAGTGTAATACCATGGCTTGCAACCATGAATGTCTACAAAAGGGTCACGTGATACTTAACAGTGAATGCATTGAAATGTCACCTACCAGCTTCTCTGCAGCAGGTAGTACTTGGGGTCCACTTTTTGATGGAGGAGGAAGCCCTCTTCTTCATCAGCACTTTCCCAGATGATGCAATGTGGGTGGAGATGTAACTGTAAACAAAGTAGAATGAAACATTTCATCACTCTATTTTGGAGAAACCTAATGATTTTTCTAATGATGAAAGTACCATGGCATCAAAGTAGTTGTGTCCTATATATTCTCCACTGTTATATTTGCTTCTGTCATCATCTAGTTTCACTAATAATTATTTTGAGACTCTGAAGAGTGAATATCACAAAAGATTTTCATATGGCACCACTGATACGCAAAGTTTTTTAGGGCTAGACTGTATATAAAGTATTAAATTCCACCATGCCTGTGTAATCACAATGAAGCTGTGCACAGAAGGCAAAGCTGCTTCCTTATCCAGTCTTGTCTGTCATGATATTTTTATAGGTTTGTGAATAATGTAAGCTACATATTTCAGTCTGAGTGATAAAATGGATTTGATTTAAAATGAAGCAGTGCTGTGGAGGTATATGATATGACTGCACCTGAAAGGACCTTTAAAATTACGAATAGATTTTAGCAAGAAACCTTCCTTAGAACATCTGCTCCCGATGATAGGCAAATATGTGCTAAATTTCTACTGGAGTTCCGAAAAATATAATAATATTATAAGTATAATAAGTTGCGTACTTGTCATTCTGCCCAGCATTTCTGTTTGACTTTTTAATATGTCAAAGATATTTTTTGTTAAGATAGAACCCCCAATTTTCTGGCTTGCATATGGAAAGATTAATGAGCTATTTGGATAGATATATATATATAGGTCATGTGTTGTTATAAATAGCATTGGAGATACACAAATTTAGGTTTAAAGTGAGTGACTCTGGAGGATATTTCCCCTTTATCTGGGGAGCTCAGTTATACATATGAGTTACTAAAGAGAGATCAAGTAGACATTTGAGGTGATGCTGTATCTTGATGTTTCTCATACATAAAAGAAATACTGTGAGTGGTAAGAAAGAGTGCAGATTGGGGAGCTCAAAGACACTATTGTGTCACCTAATTTTAGCCCAGTGCTGAGATCATTTATAGCTAGTCACTTCTAAGGTTATTTATTTGTCCCATCTGTTTTTAAACACAGCTTTTACAGGTTCTTTTATGACAAATTAATTCAGCTTTTTGAAGTCTTTACTATTAAGCATTTTGTTGATATTTCATTCTGATGTGTAAGTGAAATTTTCTTCTTTATAATTGAGAGAAATGTATGTTGGGTCCTTCCTCAAATCACCACATACCTAAATTTAGAGTTGGAGAGTGCATTCCCATGGTAGTTGCCACATTATATATTGAAAGAGCATTGCAATTTCTCCTTTCTCATTGCTTTTTAGACATGTTATCATTTACTCTGCTCTTCCCAGGGTGATTTGCTGTTCATTTAACTATTTTCATGAAACTCCACAGCAGTTTGTCCACTTGGAGTTCACAGTATGAAAGGTGGTGGTGTTCTTCCACTTGGTTCTGATTAGCTTTGTTCATTCACTTTCAGTATGGGACTCAATGGTGCAACACCTAAATCTGTCTTTGCAATGCCACCTTCCTAGTCATTACTTTTCAAGTTGCATTTGTTGTCGTGGTTGGTGTTACTCAGTTATGGCACAGGCACATTTGTCTTGGAGGTGTGCCTTCTTTCTCTTTTTTTTTCCTGGAATAATTTTCAAAATTCATAGAATCGTAGAATCAGAGAATGGTTTGGGTTGGAAAGGACCTTAAGATCATCTAGTTCCAACCCCCCTGCCATGGGCAGGGACACCTCACACTAAACCATATCACTCAAGGCTTCATCCAACCTGGCCTTGAACACTGCCAGGGATGGAGCATTCACAACCTCCGTGGGCAACCCCTTCCAGTGCCTCACCACGCTGACAGTAAAGACTTTCTTCCTTATATCCAATCTAAACTTCTGCTGTTTAAGTTTCAACCCATTACCCCTTATCCTATCACTACAGTCCTTAATGAATAGTCCCTCCCCAGCATCCCTGTAGGCCCCCTTCAGATACTGGAAGGCTGCTATGAGGTCTCCACGCAGCCTTCTCTTCTCCAGGCTGAACAGCCCCAACTTTCTCAGCCTGTCTTCATATGGGAGGTGCTCCAGTCCCCTGATCATCCTCGTGGCCCTCCTCTGGACTTGTTCTAACAGTTCCATGTCCTTTCTATGTTGAGGACACCACAGCTGCACACAATACTGCAAGTGAGGTCTCATGAGAGCAGAGTAGAGGGGCAGGATCACCTCCTTCGACCTGCTGGTCACGCTTCTTCTGATGCAGCCCAGAATACAGTTGGCTTTCTGGGCTGTGAGTGCAAATTGCCATTTTTTTTTTTTCTAATGCTTAGCTTTTTCCCAGCATCTTTATAGCTGCTCCCATTTTAGTTACCTTTGTAAACAGCATAAAAAAAAAAGTTGACTTTTTATTATTCTGTTGTTAATGAAAATATTCAGAAGTACTGGAGTCAAGACAAGTCCCTGTGCTATCTCTGTTTATATGAAACTTGATAATTAAATGTTTGCTACTAAATATCATTGCATCTAAATGCATAAAATATATTTGCATCTGGGACTGTCTTGTAAGGCTTTTGACCATTAGTGAATTCAAGATAAATGACACTTACTACCACTCCCATATTCCAAGGCTTGGTATCCTGACACTGAAGGAAATTAAGTTAGTCTGACAGTTTGATTCAGATTGATTGATGACAAATAATGTAGGCTGTAGGTAATTTTCTTGTTATGTTTAAGGTGTTTATGATGTGTTTACTACTTTTTTTTTTTCCACAGGAATTGAAATAAAGATTATGGACAGCAAATTCCTTAACTGCTCCTTTGGCCCATAAAGAATTTAAAAAGAATTCTATTTGCAATTTTCTGCCGTCTTCTGGTTATGCTCAGAGATAACTGCTAATAGCTCTTAGATATTTACAGCCTATTATTTAAGTATCTTTTGGCAGATTTTGTAAGATCCACCCAATTTGAAGAAGTCAAATCAACCTAATTACCCTTTGGCCTCTTCTTACCAGTTGAAGGTCAGGTTTATGCTACTTCATCTCTGTGGTTGACTAATTCCCTGAACCACAATATTCCTTACTTGTGAGACTGGAAACAAAGGAATGTGTTGACCAATCCTTCTCCTCAACACAATTTTTTAATAGCTTCCCTTTCAGTTTTGTCACTGGTTTGAATGCAAAATTACTGTTTTCAGAAAGTAACTTCATAGATACAAATGGGACTATTTATTTAACAGGAGTTATTATCTACTGGCTTTGTCTCTCTGTAGAGGAAATCAACCATTTCCTTAGTGGGATGTTTAATCTAAAAAATGATGTAATGTAGCAGTTTTTGGTGAAAAAAAGCTCACTTTTGTGTTGTGAAGAAGATGCATGTGCAGAGGGTGAAACAATCTTTAGCAGGACAGTATAGAACTGAGTCTAGAAATAACTTCTGACTGCTTCTTCCTGATCTTGTAAAGGTACTGTAGATTTAGAATTTGAATTTAGTTTTTTAAATGCATTACTCTTTTGTATGTACACTGTACCTAGCAGATGTGGGTGCTTTAGAACTGTCCTTGTCACCTTCCCCACACTGGTCTGATGTGTTGGGTTTTTTTGGGCATTTCTTCCTTTGGTTTTGTGTTTTTTTTTTCCAAGACTGTAAAAAGTGAATGTTGTATTTTGCTCTTTGGTGCAATGTTTTTCCTTAGAATCTAGACATCCCTACATTATGTCAACTAGGAAAAGACCTTGTTTGGTTTGTCATATTCAGATGGAGTCCTCAGTACAATCGCTGAAGTTGTTTGGGTAGGCTTTTCTATCACAGAGAGATGGTGGCTCAGCCGCATGACTGGGCTTAGCAAGTTTCTACTAATTCAGCCTACTGAATCATAGAATCATAGATCATAGAACAGTTAGGGTTGGAAAAGGACCTTAAGATCATCTAGTTCCAACCCCCCTGCCATGGGCAGGGACACCTCACACTAAACCATATCACCCAAGGCTTCATCCAACCTGGTCTTGAACACTGCCAGGGATGGAGCATTCACAACTTCCCTGGGAAACCCATTCCAGTGCCTCACCACCCTAACAGTAAAGAATTTCTTCCTTATATCCAGTCTAAACCTCTGCTGTTTAAGTTTCAACCCATTACCCCTTGTCCTGTCACTACAGTCATCACTCACCAGCATCCCTGTAGGCCCCCTTCAGATACTGGAAGGCTGCTATGAGGTCTCCACACAGCCTTCTCTTCTCCAGGCTGAACAGTATAGTAAGGATCTGCAGTACTTGCTGTGTGACTGCAGTCTATTAGAAGTTTTATATTTAGAGGTCAGAAAACATCTGAGTAGCATTTTACTTTAAGGAAGGAACAGACATTTGGTTATTTTTAAAGCACATTTTGTCTGCTTTTGTAGTTTTCTGTAAAAGGAAGAAGAATGAGAAATGGATGAGCATGGGGATAGAACTTGGAAGCAATATTGTCCTCCCTTTGGGTAACTTAAAATTATAACAATTAAGAGTGTTGCTTGGTTTAAATTTGTATATGCCATATATGTTCATTTTCTTTAGCATATTTCTAACTCTGTAAAACTCCCAAATAACTTAATTTGATTTTGTTGCTAGGCAGTATGTCTCTCTGCTGCCCTGTTTTAACATACTCAGACTTTCCTTTATAGAGTGTATGCAATGGAATTAGTGTGTATTCTAGACACCTTTATCAGTTTTTGAACTATCTTCATTAAAAAGAATTAGTTTATGATGGTGGAAAGCAGAGAACTATTTGGAACAAAGTCCACCCCTATATTTTAGGTCAAGGATTTGGCAGTGTCTTCATACTTAAAGGTAAATGTGGAAATGAATGATGTCCAGTAGCAGTAAGAGCTACCTATTGTTCTTCCAAGAAAGGTTGATGATATAAAGGTGAAATTGCAATGTAATGTCCAGATGGCATGGAAATGTAGGCAGGGATAATGCCTCAATTCCATCCCCAATGGGAAAGATTACACTTTCCAAACATTTTCAGCTAATTGGAAACAGAGCTTGTCATGGAACATATGTGTTCACAGTGAATGGCATGTGGAAAATCAGCATAAAGAAGGAAAAAAAAACCCACAACAAAAACTCTGTTCTGATCACTTTAGGCATGGAAAATTGCAGGGTATTAAAAAGGATTATGAAATTGTACATTTTACCTTTAAACACTGTGAAAGGCTTACTAAGTAGCAAATTGATTAAGCAGATGAGAAATGTTTGAAGGCAGTGTATCTTCATTTAGGTCTTTTTAAAGAAAATTAAAACAAAAAGCTGCATGGTATTTTCACAAACCAGTTTTTTTCTGGAATACAAAATACAAATCTGACAAGCACAACTATTTAAAAAATTATTAAACAATAAAACCCAAAAAACCAAAACTTAGGCAAATGCTAATTCAATACAGAAACGTGATAGTAATGAAAAAAAAATAGAAGACTGGTTTACTGGTCTCTTAAATCAGAATTACACTTGCAGATATGCAGAGAATGCCCTCTTCTTCTGGAGTAGGCAACCTACCTTTGATTTGTAACTTGTGAAGTATAATGGAAAATTTGTTTATATTTAGTGCAGCATTGAAGCTAAGGGAGGATTACAGGAAAATATATTTATCAGAAATCAGAAACAGCAAAAAAGGAACAAAATATTTATTAATTTGTTAGTGCAAATGCACTATAAAAATGCCTTACTGTTATTGTTGGGTGCTTCCTGCTTTCATCTGTTTTCAGCTTCACAAGCTGGAAGGCAACTTTTGGCGCATCTCAGAGGAGGGAAGTCTTTGGTTTTGTTTTCAACAAGTATCAGTTATATAAACAACTATCATAACTTTGAAAAGCTTATTCTGCTAAAATATGATTGTTGCTAGTTACTGCTGCCTCTCATGCAGACTCATATTGATGGCCTCTCTTACTCTCCCAGTTATCTATAGCCATGTTTTACTTTCTGCTTGGGCTATGGCCTACTTTGAGGTGCTCCTGGGGGTCAGGTTAACACAATTGTTAGTCATCACAAGCTGATCATACCTTGCTGAAGTCTTAGACTTAAACCATGGAGTGATTCCAAGAGCAAAAGCCTCTCAGAGCCTGTTTGTTGGCATTACTTACCAATGTCTGTCTGTGGTCTCCCTGTTTTTTTTGTTTTTTGTTACAGGGGGTGGATGCTTAGTGTCTCACCAGGTTTAAGTCAGTGTTTTTGTGCTTTTATTTTCTGTGCTTTCCCTCTCACATTTTCATGTGTCCATTTATAGCACATCTGTGTTTTCTGTGTTCTCAATGGGAGAGGACATTTACCAGATTTGAGACAAGTACGATTTTCCAGCTTGAAGTGGTCATCATTTTCAGCCTTATTAATTTGCCTTGTTGACACTGTCATCTTCTGTTGATTTAAAATTTTGGTCTGTGATCTCATGATTAAAAAGCTCAGCATATAGCAAATCCAATATGAAAAGCTTAAGAACTATTTAGCTCTCTTCTCAACTCAAGTTCCTTGGTTTGTGCACTAAGAGTTGATTTATTGTTTTGTTGGTTTTAAATAACAGTATAAGTAATTATGTCTGAACATGTTGAAAATAATGACGATAATGAAGTCTTAAGCATGTATAGCTTAAATCAACTCTATGGTAAATGCATGGGGTGTTTACCATACAGATAAATGTCAGTTATTTATGTTTGAGGTGTCACTGGAGGTCACTATTTAGCATCTATTTAATAAAATTTACCTTTTTTTATAATCATTCTGCCTCCCTTGGGATAGGTATTTGTATTTGTCTGAGCAGCAGCCAGGGTTAGGAAAGCTGAAGCCCTGATAGAATTAAATTTGTCCAGTGATGTCAAGGGCAACAAGGAAACCTTCTATGTGTATGTTGTTGGTAAAAGGAAGACCAGAGAAAATGCGGACTTTCTCTGGAAAGAAATAAGAGACCTAGTTACTCCAGATGTGAAGAAGGCTGAGGTACTCAGTGATTTTTTTAGCCTCAGTCTTCACGGGCAAGTGCTCCAGCCACACTGCCCAAGTCACTAAAGGTAAAGACAGGGGCTGCCTGTGAGGTTTGTGAGTCACTGGAACAGATTGCCCAGAGAAGCTGTGGCTGCCCCATGTCTGGAAGTGTTGAAGGCCAAGTTGGAGGGGCTTTGAGCAACCTGGTCTAGTGGGAGGTATCCCTGCCTGTGGCAGAGGGGTTAGAAATAGATGAGCTTTAAGGGTCCCTTCTGACCCAAACCATGCCATGATTGATTCTATGATTTTTATAGCTTCAATAAAGAATAAAGTCATTCAAAAGGTAGGGTTGAGTTATGTAAATATAAAGCTTTTCTAAAACAAATAAACAGGTCACTTAGAATCATTAATTTAAACTATCTTTGTCTCCTTTTCCTCTCCTGTAAATTTTAGCTGTAATAAAGCAGGGCATTTTGCTAAGATGGCATAGGCTTGCAATTGCCAAATGTTTGCCTGCATGTTATGTTTCTCCTTCCTACTGTACCATGAAACATTATTATTTAATATCCAGGTAAAGCTTTGATACTGCTCTTACCAAAACAACCTCCCAAAGTTATTGATAATTTTTTTCTTTTTAAAACTATTAATATTTTAAATAAGAAAATAACTTTTCTCATTTAGACCTATAGCTTTACAGTTACTAAATACACAGGATCTTGGAGGATATGAATTTCAAGTATGTGCACTTTCAGATTCTCAATTTTCTATCCCACTGCTCCTGGTTTATGTAGGTAGATTTCTCCTTAAGACCTTTCTGGTAGGTATTCAGCATCATCAGACTTGTCATAATGTGAAAAATCACTACTTGGGCTATTGTATGAGTTTCATATATTGTAGGTCACTTACAAGAGAGCAGGAGTTAGGTGACTTACTAGTCCCATTATAGTTGACAGTAGAGTAACTTAAAAGACCTTAAGTCCAGGGATTTCTAGGAATTTCCTCACAGTTATATGAGTAATAGTGACGGTTGTGTTGGATGAAAATAGATCTTCAACTGAAAGACTTTTGATAGAAGTTATTTTCCCAAAATTCCTGTAAAATTAAATTGTAACCCCTCCCTTTCTTTTTTAATAAATGTGTAGGCACACAGCATGTGTCTTAATATACAAAACTTAGTTTAGTAAAATACAGTAGTGAAGGACAAAGGTGATCCAATGCCTAATTATAAAGTCTCTCTCTTCTGTATTGTTCAGGGTGTAATTGTATGCAATGATTAAACAATTCTGAAATGTTACTAAACTCTGGTTTTGGTATTTAAATA
Source organism: Melopsittacus undulatus (assembly GCF_012275295.1). Classification (NCBI taxonomy): domain Eukaryota; kingdom Metazoa; phylum Chordata; class Aves; order Psittaciformes; family Psittaculidae; genus Melopsittacus; species Melopsittacus undulatus. Next base: position 82,234,160 of record NC_047529.1, on the reverse strand, counting down.
CTTGGTTTTTTTTCTATATTCATGGCATGTATTCATTGCAAAAGCCTCTGCAATATTAACTAAAAAGGCTGAAAAAAAAAAGAGAAAAAGGAAACATGGTATAAATACCAGTTTGTCTTGATCAGTATTGTCTTTCATCTCATGGCCTGCCTGCTTCTTCAGGGCATTTGAATGCAGGAAAATCTGTGGGTGAGGGACTGAAATGAGAAAGATGAGATGTGAAAGTGTATTGTACAGGAAGCCTGGGTGTGGATAGAGGCAAGTAAGCAGAAGGAGACAGACATTTATTAACAATGACTGGCTTAAAGCCTGGAAGTTGATTTGATTCAGAATCTCTTTAGATCATTTTAGGATCAGAACAGTCAAAGGGCTCCTGAAGGAAGTATTGCCTTCCTTGTTCATGGGCATTAAATGTGCAATGATTTTGTCCTGTATTTTAATTTAGTCCTAGATTAACTGTGTTATGCACTGAAGGGATGGAATTCTTATTCTTCTCTCTGCTTGTTCTATATATCCTAATAATGTAGCATTTTTAATGTGTTTCTGTAGACCCAAGGTTGTGGTTCTGCCACTGTGTGACGAAGAAGAATGGGAGGAAATGTTTCCATTTGAGAAGTAATAAAGAGAGTAGCTCTTTCTCACCTCTGTGTTCTTGTATTTAGTTTGTAAAAGCAGAATGTGAAATTTGCAGCTATCATCTCTGTCTGGGAGAAACTGGGAAATAATTTTGTTCTTGCTTGTTACTGAATGATTTTAGTTTTTGATGAGTTATCTACAGTAGTATCTTGTTATGTCTTTAATGACTACTGCTTACTTATGTTTGTCATAAGCTCTGAACCCTTTCAGAATCTAAAAGAAGCCATTATGAGACTCAAGGGGAAAAACTGTTGTAGGTGTTGTGACTCTGCCTACCAAGCAGGGAAGTTGTGTCAGCAGGTCCTGATCCCAAGAGCTGCTTGGAGCCACTCCTGCAATGAGAAGGGAGTCAGGCACTTACATCTATGATGCTCTTGGCTTTGGGAAGACAGAGACATGGTAACCTCTGTCATCCATTGTATTCAAATGATATTTCTTATGATAAAAGCTAATTTGTTAATATAGCAACTTTTAAAAGCACGTTCATTTGCATGAAGTTTCCTTGTGAAACACAGACCCCCCTACAGGAAACAAAGATGTGTGTAAGACTTTAAATACATGATTTGTAGTATGCATATGTATTTGCTTAGGTAAATTCTTAGCCTTTATCGAAAGTGTGCTAGTGGCATTATGTGAGCGAGGAGGCAGTTTCTGCCTAAATGTCTTTATTAAGTTAATGATATAGAATCATAGAATAGTTAGGGTTGGAAAGGACCTTAAGATCATCTAGTTCCAACCCCCCTGCCATGGGCAGGGATACCTCACACTAAACCATATCACCCAAGGCTTCATCCAACCTGGCCTTGAACACTGCCAGGGATGGAGCATTCACAACCTCCCTGGGCAACCCATTCCAGTACCTCACCACCCTAACAGTAAAGAATTTCTTCCTTATATCCAATCTAAACTTCTGCTGTTTAAGTTTCAACCCATTATTCCTTCTCCTAACACTACAGTCCCTAATGAATAGTCCCTCACCAGCATCTTTTTTCCTTGCCTCTCTGTTAAAATAAAATTTATAAACCAGCCCAATATTTATTTGAATTAAAATATTTTCTCTCAGGGAGTGAATGGATTAAATGTCCTCTGTGTCAGTATGGTTAAATGAACACATTGAGAATCTGCCAGCTTCCAGTTGAAGCCCTACTGCTCCTTTGTTTTATCATAAGTTCACTCACTAAATAAATAATAAGATTTGGTTTCTTTGCCTATTTTTTTGCATGAGCAGCATGCAAGTTTTAAATGTTGTCTTTAAGTTTAAAATTAGATCTGCATCAGGAAATAATATTTGTATTTTTAATATGGAGTGATTGTTCAGGAAATATTTTTGTTGCAGTGACCCAAGTAGAACAGTAGTTCATCCGATTCATCATCACTGTGTTTTTCCAGACAGAAATGACAGGTCATGATGATTACCTTCAGTTTGATTGAAAATTTGTAGTCTGCTGTCAGATAAGCAGTCGATCTTTGATACTTTTTTGCATAGTATTGTTGGAACTTGAAAACTACATGCAGACTTCAGGGCTCTCTGTTCTAAAGCAGCAGGTAAGCACAGAGTAATGAAAGGTGAGAGCTATATCTAGATGACACAGTGTGTATGCCACACTAGATTCAGCACTTGCATCTGTGAGGCAGTGTAGATAGTGGTATTGTGGAACATGTAATATCAGTTCACATATCCTGGTCTAGTCCAAGGAAGTAAGAATACCTTTAGGTCTTTTCATGTTTACAATTTTGTGTATTACCTGTCAGTGTTTAAAAGACAGAATAAAATGAAAATGAAAAAATACTGGCTCTCTCAGTGAGTTTGGTTTTGTTAGAGCCTCCATAAAGCTTTAGTGGCTTCTCTGTTTTTATAAGTTTTTAGTGTTAGAGATGTCTTAAAAATCCCCTTTGCTTTAATGCAGTGGTATTTTATTTTTAAAAGGCATGTGTTGCCAAATCCATTTCTCCTATTCTCTACTGCCCAGTTGTTAAATAGCATCCATTGATCTGGGTTTAGATAGCAGCTATTGTAACTGCCAAATTGCTTCTACTAAGAGTTGTTGAAGGTAAAGAGCTTTTAGCATTCTGATGGATTTTCTTGCATCTTTCATTAGTGTATTGAGTCATTTTGTCATTATGTTTCTTGATTCTTTACTTGTCTGGGCCACTCTGCAATGACTGCTGCTACTTAAGCTTGCTTTGGAGGATGAGACTGACACAAGAGTCCTTTCTCTTTCATGCCATCCCAGTGACCTGGATTGTGAAGTTATTGTGGGCACTCTCTTGCAGTTTTCCCTTTCTTGTGGACTCAGTGATGCCTGGCTGAGTTTCTTGCTGTGTCATTAGAGGTCAGCTTTATTCAAGGATTTTCAGCAACCTCTTTATCTTCAGAACAGTTTAAATCACAATACTTGGAGCTTTGGCAGTAAATTCAAGTGCTACAGACATACTGTAGGATGTTCTTCAAAGAGTTCTGATCTCTCCAGACAGTAGAGATATGGAAGAAGCCACAACTCTCATCCACAAAACATGAATAGGCTTAAAGAAATAAAGTGTCAATTCTAAGTAATTATGCTTACCTAGATATAAAGCAGTTTTTAATTTAGATATGTTTGTGTACATATGTTTAAGTGTAGGGGAATATTGACTTTGTATACCAGGCAGTCATTCTTACCTATGTCTGTTGCTTGTCTTGACAGCAACCTCTCTTTTTAATTTAACAACATCTCAAGAGTTTGCTGTGCCTTAGGTATCTGTTTGTCCTGAGCCTGGCCAGTAGGTGGTAATGCTCAAGAAGCCTCCAGTTAGCAGTGTGTTGCCTGGCAGTCAGTGAGTTCAAACGGATTCTTTCATTAAGTTTTGATGTTCCTGGGAGCACATTTTGTGCCACCACAGGCAGATGTCTGTGGTATGACCCGAATCAGGATGTCTTCTGCACTGGCATTCCAGAGGTTGAGAGGTCAATAACACTGAGCTCTTTAATGATTGTTATCAATACAGTTTTTTTCATCACAGTTATATATTATTACAGAGTGCAATGCCCTTATTTTCTGGTAAATCTGTTCTTTTCAACCTTGCTGATGAGTTGAATTAGGTATACAATTTGAATGCAGTTCTGTATGTACAGTTTTATAAGATAGGGTGGTAAACTTACGGTATTTGTTGGAACAAAGATAAATAGGGGCAGGGTGTCTCAAGCATACCTGAAAACTGGAAAATTTAGTACTTGAGCTGTCCAGTTGCTTATTAAAATCTTTTTCTGCCTACTTAGTCTTTGATAGTTTGTCACGACATAGCTTGGAAGTGTTCTGTACAAAAAGTGATAGGAGCTTAAAGAAAAAGGAACTGGAGAAGGCTGTCTGAAGACTGCCCTTGAAGTCACCACTGTAGGAGGTGAAATAAGCTGGCAGCAGCAGCTAAGCATGAGTTTGTGGGCTATTTGCTGCTTGTGGATTTTACTGATGACTACATTTAATTGAGATTTGGCAGAATCCCTATCATTTGCTTTGGTTCCTTCTGCACTGACACCAGTGTGGGCTGAGAGTTGCTCTCCTTTTTAAATCTGAGCAAGACTTGAGTTAAAATAGAGAGGTTTGTCTTGGCTTTTTTTTTCATTTCAGAGTTTCAGTAAGGCTTTTGAAACACATACTTGCAAAAATCTGCTGAGAAAGTTTATGACACTGCTGTATTTACAGACACTTGTGAATAATATGTGTGTGGGGATGTGTTACTGTTGAGCAGCTGTACCAGAAGATCCTTGTGTATTTTGGCTTATACCACCATGAATCTGTGTAAAGTGGTACAGATAGTTCATTGCTGCTGAAGGTCTAATGCTTAATCTGTTGGAAAAGCTAATCTCTCACAAAATTGAGTTTTAAAAACGTTCAATCTGTAACTGCTATAGTTTAGTACTTTATTCTTTTCTGTAACCTGTAGGATAAGGATAAAACAAACCAATCTAGAAATACAGCAGGCATCCTAGATACTGTTTTCCACCAAATCACCAGACCATGATGTTTAGAACAAATTAATCTACTTTAATCCACTTGCAGTTTTATGTTGGCAGTAGATTAATGGTTTTAATTATCATTATGTAGCATTCATAGTGCATGATAAACATGGCACTTCACAGAAGTAGAAATTAAAACCTGAAGAACTCGCAGTTTTAAAGCAAGTGATAGATGTTGTGAAGAGTGATGAGAGAGAATGAGTTTTAAACAAGCAGTATATGATTCTTCACTAGGTTGCAAGTTCATTTTTTGCATTTTTTTATTTTACTATTGTTTTCTTAGACAACAAAAATAGGTGATGATAGCAGTAGAAAGACCATTTTAAGTAGGAAAGTTTAGTGCATTGGAAGAGAAACCTTATCTAGCTATCCATGCAGCAGGTAGGTGTAATGAATAAAGTGGAAATTGAAGAAAGTCTCCAAACAGTATGTGAAAGTGTTTTGAAAGTAAAGTTCAGACAGTTGATGGTCATGCTACTTTGAGCATTAAAAGAAAACTATTTTCTGCCAGGATTAAACTGAGTTGAGATAGTATGTCCAGAAAGGAAGAGGTATTGCAGCTAAGACAAGAAAGAAGCAATGATATAGGATTGTTTTCTAGCAGCTGATGAGGAATATATACTTCATAATATATGAGGAATGTTTGCTTCATGGATAGCCTAAGCAGATAGAAAAATATTGATTTAGAACAAAGGTATAGGCACAGATATAGGTACAGATAACTGAAAGGATGATGAGATCATTGTTTATGGAGTTGCTGGGTGAAATAAGGTGATTGGTCTGCATAGTGTTATTGCAACAGCTTTTAGCTACACCTTTGACCTCTGTGATAATTAAAACAATACAAAAGAGGTAATCATTTAAACTATGCTTGTGAAGAGAATTAACATGAGTCATCAAACACTGTTCGTTATAGAATACGGTTTTCAAGCCTTTTGTGCTTGAGAACAGAAATTCACCCTAGTAGTACCTGGCTTTCTTAGTCCCCTAGTAAGTATCCTACATCTTGTCACCTCTTGTGGCACTGCTACTTTTCACTCATTTTTATGTGAAGAATAATTTCTCAGTAAATTACTTGCTATTATCTGTTGGGCAAATAGTTCCAAGTGCTGCATGAACAAAGGAGTTATGCTGTGCTATGAATTCAATTTATTTCCTTCAAAGCCTCTAGGAGTAATTACTTCCAGGCCTGGTCAGCTAAATATCTAATTCAGAACTATTCTGGGAGTAAACAACTTGTTAAAATCTTAAAATTAAGGATAGTGTAATTGCCATAGAAGTAAAAATTGCTGTAGAAGTAAACCCTTTGCCTTTAAACTATACCCATGAAGTGAATCAGTTAATGCCTTCATCTTTTTTTTTTTGTTGTTGCTTCAACTCTTTCAATATTATCTCTGGTTTTGTTTCCCCCTTTTTTCTTATAATAAAGCACCATCTGTTCAGTTGGCAAAAAAGAAAAAAAAAGAATAGAGGAGGATTGTATATTAACATCCATGATGAAATTTGGGATGTGGGCAGTTAAAAAGATAGCAAGAACTATTGTTAATGCAATTTTATTCATTATTAACCAACTACATTTTCCCCATATAAAATGACTCTGGCGTTCAAATGGCTAATTTTACAACTGGTGCAAAAACCCACGGGAAAATTAATCAGTTGTATATAATTGCTGCATATGCAAAGAATAACTGTTCGGATGCATGTGGGCTTTTTCTGTAGGTGATTGTACAACATTAAAATTCAGCAATGTTAGTTTAATGAGTGTCATCTTCTGTACAAAGGATTTTATGGTCTACCTACTGTATCAGATGAGCAGCAGAATCCTTGAAAAGTTCCACTAAGGAAGGGAATGATCCTGAAAACTGTGGGAAGTTGGGTGAGGGTGAGGTCTGGAGCTGTTAGCCGCTGGTCAGTGCCAGTGGGATGTGGTGGCTGTATGTATCAACAATTCTGTTCAGATCAGAAATGGTCTCTTGAAAAATATCTCTCAAAGCAGGCTTGTTCCTGTTTTTTGGTTATCCAAAAAGCATTATTCTCTGTACTCCAGTGAATTTGGAATGCAGAAATGGGATACTGTTCTTAATGATGTGTGGATACAGACAGACCTATATATTCAGAGTGGTAGGAGACAGCAGCCTTCCTCCTTGTTGAAGCAGACAAATAGGATAAATAATCCTTTAATGATTCTATACAATGGAAGAATGTCACTTTCCATAGTAGTACAATGGCACAGATCTGTTTCCTGAGATTTGAATATGGGACCTACTTCTTGATCACCTGGGTGAACTTCAGAAATGCAAATCATCTGAGGCATGTGTCTGTAAGCAGAAATACTGATGCTCCCTGACCTGCCTTCTCTCCCTGTCTGGTTCCCCTTTATTCAGGCTTTGTGTTGGTGAAACAACATCATGACTAAGTATTGTAGGGTGAGTCTGAGCATAAGCTTTGCTGCTTTTCATTTTGCGGTTGAAAGGAAGAAACTATAGACGTCAGAGGATTGATTCAATCTTTTTCTTACTGACTGTGAACTTTTTATTGCAAAAAAAAATACAAGGAAAACTTTTTTAATATTGTCATGTTAAATATTTAAGTTAGGGGATGCTACAGTTAAGGTCACTTATGTAACCTTAATTTGCCACTGTTGTGTGCATGCATTATGATTCAGTCCTTAATTAAATGTTTCTGCTATCTTTCCACTCTTTCCTCTTGCTTCATTTAGCATGCAAAATCCAGTACTTGCTTAATGAGCACCTGCTCACTGTTTTCTGTTCCTTGTTCAACATGTAGCCTCATTCCTTTTCAGATCATGCTGTTTGAACTGTTTCGTTAGCAGTATTTGTTAGACAAGCTTTTTTACAATGCTACAGAACTTTCTGCATGACACTGTAGTATTCAAGTGTTTCATATATACTAGCAATTTTGGCTACTAGGCTGAGTAGTATGGCCTTACCTCAATTTTGCATCTGGAAACAGAGAAGTAAAGTAGACAATAACAGAGAAGTAAAGCTATCCAATAGCTTCTGGATACTTGTGTTCAGCATAGGTTTTCTTACTTATTTTTAAGTGATTGCACTAAGTATTTTTCTTGTTCACAGAATAACTTTCATTGACTTCATATGCAACTGCAAGTTCTTGACAGTCTGCAGACTGCTAGGGTCTGAAGTCTTGGCATCCAAAACATGGGGAACACAGTTTTGCTTCTTTTGCTGGGGGAGGGTGGATGGGGGGGGGGGGGCATGGGGAGGGATGGGAGGGAGAGGAAGGTGAAAAAATTATTTTGACAAATGTTCTGCAGGATTTTTGTCACAGGTGAAACAAGGTGTGGATAAGGGATCTCAATAATAAGGGTCTAGCCCAGTGGTGTTAGACTAACACTCCCTTCTTGTGCTTACAAGAAAGTGACTGAGAGACGGGTGCCAATACCTGTCTTTTGTTGCAGACTTTGCACAGCATTTCTTGTTCATTCCTTTCTGCAAATGTTGACCTTTTCAACCATAACCCTCCCAGTTCCATTTCCTTGCTACTTCTGTCTTTTCTCCTTGCTGATTGGTTCCTATCCCAGTCATCTTCCTTTGCATGTCCAAGACTTGCCGCTGTGGATTCCTAATTAAATCTATTTCTCTTTCAGTTGTGCTTTTTTTCCTCCCTCAGTTTCTCCTTACCTCTGGGTTTAAGGTCCTGTTTTCTCTTCAGGTTCCTTATTTGGTTTCCATTCTCCCAACCTGCTCTTTTTGGTTTTAATGTTGCAGTTGTTTCCAGCCTTTCTTATGAGTGCTGTGCCTCCCAACTATTTGTTGCTCCCTTCTTTGCCAGCCATCAGTGTTCATTTTGACACTCTGGACTATCACTGCAACTCATTGTGGAAAACTTATGACCAGACTTGAAATTCATAGAGAATAGAAATAAATTTGTGAGAATTTAGGCTGCTAAAGCTTTAGTTTCTCCTGGCTAGGGATCAAGCCTATTAATTTATTTATATATACATTTATTTAAATCCTCAGTGGAATAGTCAAATTTTGGCGTATATTGTGATGGTGATTTGGTGGTGTCAGAATGGATAGAGGAAGCAATCCCTGCTTCTGAGGCATGCAGCTATACTCTCAGTAGTGTTTTTAAAACAGACTGAAAACACTTTTTGTTCCTTTATTAGAAAGGAAAAAACAGCTATAAAAGGGGGTAAATTTAGCTTGATTAAAAGTTTGGTAAAATGATGAGCAAAAGTCAAGGCTTTATAGTAACTGCAGGACCACCACTCTTCTATTAAAGTCTTATTGGATAGCTCTTCAAATAGCATAACTGAATGTAAATCTGGAATCAGCTGTGCTTTCTCAGGCTTCCAGAGCTGGGGGCTTTGTTCCAAAATTTATATTAGAAGAAAATATGTAATTTGAGGAAGAGAGAAGGTATAGTTATTTCACTAATGATTTCTGTTGTACATTATTTTTTTGCCCGCTGCCATTTAAACCTGTATATGCAGTTTCTCTGATCTGATTTTTTTTGGAATGTGCATACTTTGTAGTGAAATATCAGAGCTGTTACAGATCTATAAAATACTTTTGTTCTTTAAGATAAACTTTTCCAATAGTAGAATGTAATTTGGCAAACCATATTACTTCCCTGCTGTTTATTTTTGCTTTCTACTACAACAGTTCATTTGGTCTGAACATTAATGGACATTAGTTTTTATTTGCATGTAGCTGTGTGAAGGTAAATGACTAAATCAAGCATTGGAAGGATGATCTATAGCATAAAGGCAGTTACATATAAAATACTCCCCTATGAAAGCATTTTTCTGTATTGCAGATTGTACCATACTATTTATGCACATTTCTTAAATGCTTTTTAAGTAGGCATTTTCTAGAAGGGGGATAAGAGAGCTTGAAGATGATGACATACTATAACACTTCTGTTAAAATAACAAATACATTTATCACTATAAAATGTGAAATGCTTGAGAGAACTGTTGGATTACCAACGTGGAATCTCAGTTTAAATAAAGCTTAAAGAAAATCATAGTTAAATTTTGTCCATCACAATTAGCCCCTTTTATATGGGTAATATACTGATGTTCTTGTTACTATAGCTCTTTAATATTAATCTTGATTATTGAGTTTTAGTTCTTATTTCTGTTGAAGCGTGAAGCCTTTCCATAGTCATATGCTTCTGATACAAATAATTCTTGTCCTGGTCTTGCTAGATAAAACTGGCAGCAATTGTTCTTGGCATCTCTTTATAAATGTAATTTCTGCACACCTGATAACATTTCTGCTGAATAATTACCCTACTCCGTAAAGAAAGTGTTCTCAATCTGTCTTTTGAAAGAAATGCCAGAGGCAACCTGGGGAGGGGGTTAATTTGTTATTTTTTGATATCTCAAATCTGCTGTTTTCACTGCAAAGTGCACCTGCACCAAAGATCCTGTGATCTGGTTCTGCATAGCTCAAAACTGGAGATCAAAGAAAAAGTTTGCAAGAAGAAATGTGTTTCCCTGTGACATTATAAAGCATCTTATTAAGTTGCTTTATTACTTTGCTGTAAGGTTTTTGTTAAATTTATAAGGAAAAAAAATGGTGGAGGCTTTTTTTTAACTCAAATAGTCATACAGACATTATTGGCCATCTGTCAGCATAGATGCTCTTCTTTCATCCACCTAAGTGCCATTTGCATAGCAATAATTCTCTCTAGTGGCCATTACCTGTTGCAACCACTTCAACAAATAAATGCAAGAGCAGAATATGTGGGTTTGCCCCACTAGACTCTAAGGTTCCTTTTTTCCTCCTGTAGCTTCTTACTCTCTTAGCATGTAGGAGACCCAGGCATAGACTTTTGGAGGAAAATGGACACTGTGCTTGTGCACTTTTGATGTAATAACAGACTTGGGGAAGGTGTTGGGGTTTTTTCATTGTTAAATAAATTGGGAAAAGATGAAGACCTCCAAACAAAACAATATAAAACTGAACAGCCAGTCTACTTTTAGTGTTTGAATTTTATTTTGGAGCAACTAAATGGTATGCGTAGAGAATGTATAGGTCATGTCACTGATGACAGTTAAAAGTTCTGATGCTTGTGATGCTTTACAGTTGAGAAGTAGTTATACCCATGGACATTGCATGGTTAATGCGAATCAAAGAATAAGGCCATATATATATGTGAAAAACGTATGCATCAGAACTTCTATCTGTGTTAATTTTTTTTTTTTTTTTTTTTTTTCTATACATCTCTATATGGGACAGGTAGGCAAAGCTTTGCATACATGCAGCACTGCATTTGCGTCTTCATATGACTGAAGTGTGAGTGAAAATAAGTGTAAGTCATTAATGGGAATCAGTACCAGAGGTATGAGCCTGGAACAGACTCGGGTACTTCTGACTGAGGACATGGGGGCAAGACTGGTAGTAGGGAAGGACTCAAGAATGCAGCTTGTTCTGTAGACTGGGGAGCAGATTGCTACCCATGATACAGTTGGTTTACTGCTGCTGGTACAGGTGTTTCAGAGCAAGCAAGTTTAAATGGCCAAGCAGAATGGTATGTGTGTATCTGCTATGTGGAAAAATGCTTCTTCATTTGAAATTAATTCAGTCTGAGTTTTATTTTGTAGGTGCAGTGGTATCCCATGGACTGGTTTTGTTTAATTTCAGGTGGTTCTTCTCTCCCCCAGAGAAGAATATCAAATTCTCCTCCAGAATTTGATATTGGCAAATAGAAATAATCCATTAAAAACTCTTCTTCATTCTGAGCAAGCTTGAGGGGCACTGTCAAACTGCAATCTGAATAGAAGCAGTTTTATGAAGTAGGTACTACACGTTTTAATGGGTAGTAACCAGACTACTATAATGAGGTATTCTCATGCAAATTTTATAGGGCATTACTGAACTGGTGTTTGTGATGTACAGCATTTTTACATCAAATGGCCTGCAAATCCAGCTATGGTGAAGTGGCAAATGTTATGATAGTTTTTAAGAAAACTACTCCAGTGTTCTGGAAGTTAGACCAGCAAATCTGATTTTCATACCAACAATAATGCTGAAGCCCATAGAATGGGACAGAATTAATAGGTATTAAATAGCTGTTATATATTAAAGAGTTGTAAGCTTTTGAAGAGATGCCATAAGATAAAAATCTATCATATAAAGAGTCAGGAGGCCACTGTACAGAGCGATTCAGTCAACACAGTATGATTATGTTACCAAAAGCTGTTGATGGGTCCCTATATTAAAAAAAAACAAAAAAACAAAAAAAACCAAAAAACCACAGGAGGGGAAGCCTTTGTGGTTGATGTTTTTATATTTGAAAAAAAAATAACCAAAACCAACAAACAACCCCCTTGAGCTGTTATGGAATAAGAAGGAAATTTTTTTTTATTGTATTTCTCAACGAGCGCTTATGCTTCAATCTATTAGTAAATGATTTGTGAAAAGAGAACGAATAGTGGGATGTTGAAGTGTGCTACAGGCACATATGTATTAAAGACACCAAAAATGAAACAAACTGTGAAGAAATGTAATGCTGTCTAAGGTGATTAAAATGGTGTATGAAAGACTGTCAGAAGAAATGTTCCTAATTATGTGTGAGCAGTAATTGGTTCTTAATTGGTTATACTTGAAAAATAAGATCATCAGGGTAATTGTGAGTTGTGTTAATTTAGATACCAAGTTGTCTAAACAAAAACAACAGCAACAACAAAGTGAACAAAATTTCGGGAATTAAAAGTAATTAATAGTTTCCAGTAAAAGAAGAGAGAGTGAAATGGAAAAGCTTATTTATGGTAGTGTGTGCCCTTGGTAAATGTTATTACTGGATACTCTGTGATTTTTCTTTTTACCTTACCTTCAAAAGCATAGTGTTCAACTACAAAAGATGCTGAGAAAGGCAAGCAGAGCAATTAGATATCCTGGATGGCTTTTGAATGGGATGAAAGTAAATAAATTAAGATTCTCAATACGGGAAACCATGTGCCCTTACTCATCTCATTGAAGTCTATAAACTCTTTGAATAGCAGGGAGAAGTTGAAGAGGGAATGATTTGTTCCCTATGTCTCCTAAGGTGAGAATGAGGAGGTATCTAATGAGGCAGCAAGTTATTAAATAAAAGGAAGTACCTTGTCATATGACACATAATTAAATTAGAACTCATTTCTGCAAGATGGCAGAATGGCCAAATGTAAAAATGAACTTAGTGTTTGGACAAAAACATGGCAAAAGAAGTAGTCCATCAAGGTTATTAAGCATAATATTTGGGTAGTGTCTAATCCATAAAGCCTCCTGGCTCAGAAGTGGTTGGAGACCGGGAGACTGTATCAAAGGAAGGATTCCTGCTGTTGTATACTGTCCTGCACTCTTTAGTTTAACCTTTTATAGCTGTCCTGGAGTTACATTCCTAGCTATGTGTCTTGGTTTTGGTCTTGAACCAGAAGGCAGAAGCATCCATTCATCCACCCTATATTTATTTAGAAGCAGGTGTAAAAAGCACATTCTTTCCCTGTAGAGAGACTGAATACTTATTTTTATGAGTGTTTGTTTGACCTTTTCAGGTTTTCCATTGTTTAATTACTTTTAATTGATAGTAGTGCACTATTATCAGAATGTCCTATTTTGATCCTCTCAAAATGTAAACTATGGCTTCTACTCAAAACTGCTTTCTGCTCTGGGATAATAATTGGTCAAATGGAAGTCTTTTAAATTTCAGGAGGGGTTGCCGTGTTTTAGGCTCAGAAACTATTTTTGTCCTCTGAAGATAAAAAGGTCTTGATTGACATCTGTGAACTAACCACCTGAAACCCAGTTTGTAAGACAGAAGGGGAAGGAGAAAAAGGATTTGTGTGGATCTAGAAATGTGTTTACAGGATAGATAAAAGAAATGCTTTCACAGGCACACACAAGTAAATAATTAATTATTCGCTTGCTAGAGCTGCCCCATTTGTTGCCTTACACATGGACTCACACTTTTAAACAAAGTTAAACAGAAGAGCTAGCAAAACTTGTTTGAACTTGGCCAGTTGTGGGGTGTTATTTGTACCTTTTTCTGTCCTCTCCAGACAAGCAAAGAAATTCCTAAGCCCTCAATCACTAAGTGGAAGTCAGCCCAGTGTATCTAGATCTCAGGGGCCTATTTGGCACAGGGGCGGAGGGAGAATGTGTGGATACGTGCATGCACAGATATTTTCAGTTAATCCCTTTCTAATTGGGTTACTGCTGAGCTCCATACTGCCAGCACCACCATGAGTTTCAAAACATTTGCACTTTTCCTATGGGAGCATGTTATCAGGGTCATAATCTCAAGGTTTTTTATTTAAAAGGTGCAAAGGAAGAAAAATTATAAAGGGAACAAAGTGCATCCTATGAGCCCTTGAAACAGAAGGCTATTAAGCTTTTATGTTTGACTCACGGGTTTTGAATCTTTAGTAGTACTTGACATTTGCAACCCGATAGAATAACCTCCTTCATTGAATTGCTGGAAATCAAAACTGAAATTGTGGTTGGTAAAAGTGATATTAAGTTCTGAAAATGCCAGTGCTCTCTTAAGCATAATTTAGCCTTCTATGTATTGTATTCCCTATCTTCTATGTTCTCAGTGAGATATCCACTGACTCTTTTGAGAGGGGCAAAGCAGTGATTACTGGTGTGGGAATTTTCTATCTTTTGTATTGTTTTCTTTGTCTCAGTAGTTCAGATTAAGGAACAAATTTTTAATGAACAAAAATTCTTCTGATAATCCTCCTATTACAGTTCAGTGCATAGAGAATGTAGATTTTTTAACTTCTCATCGTTCAAAATGACAGCAGTTTAGTATCTAGCTAAGTTACTACATAGGAAAGGAATAATACAAATTAAGTAGCTAATCTATATAGTAATTTTACCCTGGTAAATGCTAGCATGTAAAAGAAAACAGACAATTTTTTTTTTTGCCTTTATGATGAAACACAGCAACAGTTTTGTGTCCTCAACTGTAGATTGAAGTCAGAGATTCTGCATCATAAAAGAAGTTTCCCCAAGTCTTATATTTTCTTTAAGTACAAATATTCTGTTTAGATCTGTGCATATGAGCTACTAAGAAAGTAAAAAGTATACTAACATATCCTGTGGAGTGGGGGATTTTTTCTGGCTTGCTCAAATGGCTTCCTGATGAAATAGTATCACCTTTTTTTTACAGTTTGCTGAGTTCTTTGTTCCTACCACTCCCATCAGAAGATTATGCTAGTATCTCTTTCCTCTGATGGTTAGAAACCTGAATGATCTATAAATCATGGTCTCTCCTATGTAGTTATTGGGAAAGAGAGCAAGCACCAGAAAAGGATAATTCTTATTCAGTACTTAGGAGCCCAACTTAATTGTTCTGGATTGCCCAGAGTATTGTATAAGTTTCCACTGGCTAAATAAATAGGCTGTTGGTTTAGTTTGTTGGGGCTTTTTTTTTGGAGGGCAGTGGGGAGAATTACTGGAACAGAGTGTTCAAACTTGTCTCTTCCTTAAAGAGACATGGATTTTATAAGCTACAAATATATCTATTACAGAATTATGAGAAATGTGGTAAATAGTGTTTTTCTGGAGTACATACTGCCCTAGTCTAACTTCATGCCAACTTCCACAGATGCCTCTAATGCAATAGTTGCTTAATACTTGTGAAACACGTAGTCCAGGAGAGATACCACTGGAGTCATTAAGCACCTACAGCTCCAACATGCTGTTCATTTGCTATGTTTAGCAAGAAGAATATTAATGTTTCAAGTGCAGGTACAGTGATAATAGTACTTCTGTTTGGCAGTGAAATGAAGATTTGTCCTTCAAACTGTGCAAGGAAGTCACATTAGGCACAACAAAAAAGGAGTTGAATGCTTAATTGCTGCTGTAAGAAATTGCATATCTTTCACTAAAGACTCCCAAATTATTAAATCACTTTGGCTGACATTAATCATCTCTGCTAGACTGTGACAATCATTATAAATAGGCTCTTGGTCCCTCTAGGGGTTTTCTCTAATTTCACTGCTGACTATATACAGGACCAGTGAGGAAAAGACTATCAGCTTCAAGGGAAATAACAAAATCTTACACATTGTCTTGAGTACTTTGCAAGTGTTATACAGTTGGAGGGAATGTATATATATTTTTTGTCTCTCAATTTTTATTTTGCACAGTATTTTAAAATGTTTTTAGTTTCAAATCCTGACAGAAGGAAACTTAAGTATTCACAAAAAAATTGAGCCACATGAATGTCTTTTCATGCTGATAACACTTTTGTGTGATTTCAGTAAAGTCAACCTCTGCTGGGATTGTTTAGGTGTCTTTAAAATGTGAGGTTTATAGAAAGTTCCCTCTAATGTAAGGCTATTGTGAAAGTATGTCATGAGTTGGTGTGTATATATATATATTTATAAAAGGATGCTCCAGCTGGCTGGCTGGCTTTGTTTTGAAGTAAAGAAAGCTTTGTGAGATCATCAGTTTCTCTTCCTATTTTCCTCTTTACTGCCTTCTATGTAACAGCCCACCATCTATCAAACCTGTTGCCCTATTTATGGAGACTTATTCTATAGGAGTACTTTGGCTACTGTCTTCTGGTTTACTTCCTTAGTATTGATTGGTTTGTTCCCTGTTTGGATAGATCTTTGAAAAATTTGCTATAGACTGAATTTTCATTTATTACTAATAATGATTTTGCAAAATATTGGCCTGGATGATAGAGCAGCTTTTTTTTCTAGTATGAAACCGTAGACTGGGGAAAACCAGTTATTGACTGCAAAGGAGAGGGCGATGCCTGTCTTTGTCATAAGTTACTGACGTAGCAAGCTAATGGTGAAAAATGAATACACAGGTGTTCTTTAAACAGGCATACTTTTACCAGTTAAAGAGGTTTTTGTCAGAATTACCATTTTTCTCTAGCAAAACTATGGCCAAGCTTCCTAAGACTGTGAAAAGTGGACTTTGACTCAAAAGACAAGAAGTGAATAAATACAAGTGTGGGTAATGCAGGTGAAGTTCTGTTAACTCCAGTTCTTTCTTGCAGTAGTTGCCCATTCAGCTCTCTTCTGCAAAAGACAGTGCTTGCATTTTTTGAAGCCATGACATTTGTTTGGGTATATTTCCACCAAAGAATTTCTTAGAGAATGAGCCATCTCATCAAGACTCTAATCAGGGAGTAGCTGGGCTCACTAGTAATGAGATGCCTGCTGGGAAGCAGGCTCCCTTCATATGTCCCTCATAGGCCAGATTACTGGGTCCCTTATTGCATCTGGGAGGATGGGGATTGAGAAACGGATGCTGTTAGTCACTGATGTTCCACATCCAACCCTGTAAGGGCTGGAGAGAAAAGCAGCAGGCATGGCATGTTTGCTCACAGAAAGATGCTTTGCTCTTTTGTTCTATGCTGAGCCTCTCCTGAGACATGAGCAGCTTTCTCAGAGTGCTGTCCTCTTTTGGAGCCAGTGGTTTACGAATACAAGCCTGTGGCAGCAGGAACTAACCTGATCAACGAGCCTTGAGGAAACAGAGGTGCTCACTGAATAAAACCTTTTGAGTACCCTGTAGTACTCCAGTTTTTTACTTTTTCATAAAAATCACATTAATTTCGAAGTAAAGCAAAGAAACCATTAGCTGCCTGTGAGTTGGTGTTGGTAAAAGAAGCATTTTAAGGAAATACTCTTTAGCTCCTTTGAGTCATCTAAATTGAAATAATACTGAATGGGAAGTGCCAAGGATTTTAAGTCATCAGCGATGAATTGGGATTTTTATTCAAATCTAAATCTTTTGCCAAATTGAATTTGCTTTTATGTGATGGTAAAGGCCAAATGAATCACTGAGGGTTGCAGTGTGCATAGTGGTTTCATTATAGAAACTCATGTAAATGTCTCAGTCTGTGGACAGTTATTAATGCTGCTATAATCTAGAGGTCTGCCTCACGTAATGAAACAGATGCCTAATGGATGGTGTATTAATCGAAACTCTCCAAGGGCTAGTTTGGATCTTAGTCTCGTTTGTTTTGTATGCGTGTGTGTCAGCATTGTGAAACAATATTGTAAATCTCGTGTGGGGAAAGCAGCAAATATATGTTTTCAGATGCAAGGACAGGAATTTCCCATATTGTAAAACATCTTACATCTTCTGAAAACTGATTTTGTAGAGCAACACTGATCAGCCTAATTAAGGGAACGGAAACTCCTGACATGACAGGATTGAGTTCATGTCTTTTTAACTAAGCTAGTTCTGATATTTGATTTACCATTTTTATTTAATGTCTGATGGAAATGAGAAAAAAAAATAACGTGTCTGCTGGCATACTGGACAATATATCTATTAATTCATTAAAGCAGGCTTATCAGACTTTTTTCTTGGAAATTCTTACTGCCCATATATTTTCTTAATTAAAATGTCTTCATTTCTTTATCTGAAATAAAAATCTAATAACTGGCAAAGAACATCAAATTATTTAATTTTGCCCTCTGAAGTGTATATGCCTTTCTATATTAACAGAAAGAAAATAAGTGATTGGGTGGAATATCTTGTAATTAATTGAATTGATATTTTAATATCTGTAATATTCTTGCAATTACTGTAGTTTGTAGTGAGTAGAAATTACTGCTGGACTGCCTAAGAGGCTCAAGTAAACACAGGTGGTGAGTAGGTGAAGCGAGCTGCCTTCTGCTCTACTTGTTTCCTGTCAGTGAACTGGCTGTGGCCTTTACTTGAACAGTGGTGGAAGCTGACAGTCTCCTTCATTGCCATTTTGAAAGGAGGGGTTGGATTCACATTTTTAGGAAGAAACTTTGAGCAGCCATCTTTATTCCACATGCCCATACTTTTTGAGAGAACCAAGCACTTGCTTGGATAGCGGTGAAATGCCAGAAATCCTCTGTGAAAGGAAGGGAACCAAGAGAAATAGTACATTGCTTAGCTCATTCATGTTGCCTTCAGTTGATTCCTCTTCCAGACTTTGTGTGTTCTTTATCTTATAATTTATTC
Organism: Melopsittacus undulatus; assembly: GCF_012275295.1. Lineage (NCBI taxonomy): Eukaryota > Metazoa > Chordata > Aves > Psittaciformes > Psittaculidae > Melopsittacus > Melopsittacus undulatus. Next base: position 82,215,581 of record NC_047529.1, on the reverse strand, counting down.
AGGAACTCATTTATGGTACTATATTTGTGGTGCTGCATGTAAATTGCTTGCTATATTTATACCTCAAAAAAATTTGATATGCTGCAGGCTTCCAGTTCTTGGCCTGATACAGAACCAGATCACAGTCATATTTTGGTTGTTTCTCAAAGAACCCATAAAGCTTTAATTTATATTATTTTTTTTTCTCAAACAGTATGAATTTCTTAGTTATATGCACAATATAGATATGTTAATTGCTGTTTCTTTTAATTTCTACTAGCATTGTCTTACCAGCTAATTTTGAAAGGAACATAATGTAGAATTGTTCCTATTCATGTTCACTGGAAGTATTGTCAAAATCCTAAGTCTACATACTGTAATGTTCTGCAGAAATGAGAAATTCCACTTAATTTAGAGTTGGTGAATTATTTTCTCCAAAATTACACTGTAATTATGTTTTTGTATAGTGAACTGGTTTTCAGTTCACTGGTAATGCTAGATTGTCAAAAATACAAGTTGCTTGCAAAATGAATGGTAGAAGCGGGAAGACAACTAATTTACAGTCAAATAAGCTGTTATTCTGTATTTCTGCAAAGATGTTTTTATATAGCTTGAAATTTTACATGTTGATACACAACCCACTGATTTAATAAAATGAACTATTTCTCTTCATGTCTTCATCATCAAAAGAATGGCAAAAAAAGAATGTTTACTTTTCCCAAGCACTGCAGTTGCTGTCCTTATTGTAACTCTAATGAAATCACTGGATAAAAACTTATAAAGCTGTATCAGCCTGATTAGTAAGTGAAGTGTAATAGTCACCCAGTTGGGTTTTAGCATTGGTTAACTGAATTCTTCAGGAGAAGTTTATGTGGAAGTTAGAAATATCTTTTGTATTTTCTGATTTAAATGAAACTTTAAGTGGAATGACCAACTCTTATGTTTCTGGAGCAGAGAGACCTCCTCAGCTAACTTAAACTGGCACAGAAATGGTGAGGTATGCTAGCTGAGAATGTGTCTCATGTCTTAAACAGAACTGGATTTGTTTTTGCAGCAGGAAAGAGGAGGATTCCCCCTCTCAAAGTGCCAGTCTGGTGTTCTGGACCCAGTCCTACTCCAATCACAGTGCTGGTGTTGCTTATAGCCAGGGTGTAGCTGAGACCAGAAAGTGCTCTGTAAGCTGTATCTTATCTTCTGCCAGTGGGGAGTGCTGTCATTAGCAAAAGACCTGCTGTAGAGCGCAAAGCTAGCTGTCTGTTTGACATAACTGTGGACCTTATTGCTGAGATCTGTGGTTGTTTCCAGCTCAGGGTGATGGACAAATTGTGTTCATTCATACTAGAAAGGTCAGCTTTTGTGCTTTTGCCATTCCACCCACCATGACTCACTCCCATATCTTTGGATACTTGATAGGTGGAGGTATCTGTGTTTGACATTTCAGAAATATTGATTGTTAATGCAAGTTCACTGAGAGAATGAGGAATGAAAGCCCAAGCTTATCCTACTCTGTTCTTATGACTTATTATCTGTGTACCATAGACTGCTCTAGATGTCTGCCCTCTGTCTCCTTCCACCTCCTTTGAAATATGATTATTTTCTGAAGTGGTGGTTGAAAAGATGCTTGTAAACAGATGTTAAGAGCAAGGAAAGGTTGGATCTCTTACTGAAAGCTGTTCTGAAATCCAGTCTCTCTTGTAGAATATTTTTCTGTCCGAAGGAGCATCAGTTTTCTAGATCAATGCTACCAAACGAGACCAAGAGGAAACAGAATTAATTTTATGTCTTCCTGAAGGAGACAAAAGACATGTGAAACTGTGTTTTTCTCCCTAACAAGATGGTTTGTTCCTTGTGAACCAATAACCCTTCTGTAAAAACACTGCATGGTCTTTAGATATTTTTTTTTGTGCAGTATATAATACATAAGCAGACCTCACTTGAGAAGGATGGAATAAGTCTCTGTCATACTGGAATTAGATGTAGGACTGTCCAGTGGGTTAAAACAACCTTTTCTCTAGGTGGCAACCAGCTCTTGGAAGATTTTGAATGCTCTCAGAAAAACCTTGAGCAAAAATATGTAACTTATCCTAAAGTTTATACAACTTCTGTTTTAATAATTCACTACAATTCATATTATTTTCTGGAGTAAAGACTTAGGAAGTGCTTAATTAGCTAGGTGTTGTTTATAGTTCAGAAAAAAGGAGCAGCATATTACCTGATCAGATGTATGCAAGGTGTTCTCTCTTGCAGGAGATGCATAGGTTCTCTTTCAGAATAAAAACAGAAGTGTAAAAAATAATATTATAATTATTGAAATTGTAGCTTCTGTTTATTCTGTTTAAGGTGATGCCACATCTCCGATGAAGTGAATGTGTTTTTTCTGCCTATGCCTTGCTTGCATACAAAACTACCATGAAAAAAAAAGATATCTTTCTGGCACTGATGGCACTAATGAAAGAGGAAACCAGACATACTGCCTGAGCTTCTAGTGTTGAAACAATGGGCCTAGAAGATGGAAAAACTTTTCCTCTAAGCTATGGTACAGGGTTTTAGAACTCCACTGGATTGCTGGACCCTACAATAAGGTGCATGAATATGTGCAAGATGTTTACTGAGGGAAACAAACTGAGGAGGAGAGAGCCAGAACTAAGCATTGAGAAGGAAGAAACCAACCAAGCAGTGGACGATATCATGCTAAATAGCATTAATACTTTCCCATGAAGTAGACAACCATTGAATAAATACTGCATTAATCAGGAAATATCAGATACACTATGTATTGATGACAGTGTTTCAAATTACAAGCCTTGTATTGGGATTTAGGGAATTCTATGGATTAACAGTATTTCATAATCAAGATAGGTGGCTGTAATAATATACTGGTATCAACCAGGACATAGCCCTTCATTGGAATATATAATGATCTAAAATATTAGGAATAATTTGTTTTTAAAAAGAAAGTGGGAGGAGGAGCAGCAAAAATATGAATCTTATGCTTAATACCTAAAGCATTTATTTTATAAATGGGCAAAAAAATGAATAGTTCTAATACTGTGTTCATTTAGCTGCACATTCACATCTGTGGAAGGTGAATTTTGGGGATGGCACATTGTAAGTAGCTTATGAGCTTCACAAGATATGATCACATTTCAAACAATGCTTATTCTGTGGAATAATCTTCTAAAGGACAAAATATTTTTTATGTCACTGGTGGCAGAGACTGTATGTTCTAAAAGAGGTATTTTCCTTTTAATGTTATTCATAATCTTATGCATGGGATTTCCACAGTGACAAGGAACAAGTTTTTCTATTTTCAGATTTAAATTAAATGCATTAGGAACATTCAAAATATTCTTGGGGATTTTTTCCTTCTCATCTGAAATGCTGACGTTGTTTTGTAAGATCGTGATCTCGCTTTTGTCTTTGCTTGATCCCTGGTATAACTGTCTGGGGCTGCCTTTGCAGATGCTCATTGCCTCCACTTTACATCTTGCATTAGCAGTAATGTTTTTTCTCTCTTTGTTGACAAAATCATTATAACTCCAAATGGCATTCTCCTCAATGATATATAGGAATGCAAAATACTTAGTCTTAGCAGTTCAGTTGTGCTTTGATGTAGGCAACATTTTTGCTATAGACATCACTCAATAGGGTCATTCAGCTCCTCACAACTGTTAACTTTCCTGCTCTGCCAGCCTGTACTCAAGGCAGGTGAGCAGGAAACGGTGTCTAGAGGGGGGGCTGGGAGGGATGCTTCCAGGCTGTCAGTGCCCAGTACCCTAGTGTGAAAGTACCCATGTGCTGGTGGGGCAAGGAAGGGGCCAAGAGTATAGTTCTGGTTATATTAATTTAATCAAGATAAATAAAGAAGGAGGTTCTTTATTTTTTTTTAAGTTGTTATAATTAACATACCTCCTCCCCCCAAAGAATCATAGCTGGCTTTGTGTGATTGTGCTTATTTCAGCAAGCAGTTAACGTGTGCAGAGTATAGAAATTACTTGATACCTGATTATGTCTTGTGGCAGTGAACTGCGTTTGTAAGTCTATTATAAATTCATGCATTTCTTACAAATGCTGATGTATGATCAATTGATTTGGCAGTGGTTTATGGCATTGGTAAATCCACTGCTTCTAACCAGGCAAGACAGCAAAATTTTCCAGTAATAACTTAAATAAAGACCACACTAGAGCAAGAACATAGTTTTTCTTTCTGTTTCAAATAATTTCTATAATTCATTTTTTATAACCTCCCCATACACAATTACTTGGTTTATAACAGTTTGCAGTGTAGTATTTTATAAAGGCTTGGTTTTTTTTGTTTTTGTTTGTTGTTTTTTTTTTGAAATCTTACCCAAGTAGAAAATAATAAAAAAGAAACCTCCTCCACTACTTACTGCCTTTTCTCTTTTGGATTTCTTCCTTCTTTGCCCTTTGCTTTAACCATAAATCAGTATGCTAGCTGTTTCTACTGCTTCATTTGTTTTAATCATCTTGGGTATTATTTCCATTTTGCTCATCTCTGTCTTTTAATTATTATGCTGTGCTGCTGGTACTTCAGAAAATAGCTTAACATGAGCTTAATAGTTCAATATGTGACCAAGAAACTTTTCTCTATATTTCTATTAAATGCAGAAGGAACTTGAGATATCAGATGCCCTCTGTGGCCCTATTTTCATGTCAGTAGTTTGGTTGTAGCATGTAGCTCACTAAATGATGAACCTGATTTCTTCTAAACCAAAAAAGTATGGATGACTTTTGAATTGGTTTTGAGTAATACATTCCCATAAATAGCCTTTTTAAAATGTGCTTGTATGTGTACAGAAAAGAATGCTTAAACCAGGTGGTTAACACTGAAGAATCTCAACTGACACTATCATTATCTCATTTAAGATTTGCATTTTAGGTTTGGTGGTTTTTAGTTTGAGAGAGCTTTACAAAATTAATCTCATCACAAGAATCTCCTTTGAATTGCTTTGAATTCAATATATTTATGCCTTCATCATGAGCATCAGTTATGTTAGGAGGCTCATCTTTAAAAGGAGACGACTATATTTTCTGTATTCCTTGTTTAACTGGAGAACTTTGAAATTGTTACTGTTGTTTTTCTCTGCAATCAGTTTCAAAGGAAATTCTTTCTTGAAGGGGATTTGTATCACAAGATCATGCATCATCTTCAGGACTGATGAGAGAACTCCCAGGTGTTCTCCCACTATTGTGAATGGATGTAGTACTGTAATAGCTTGCAGAATCTGGAGACAGATGGCAGATTTTTCTCTCTTTTCTGTGGAAAATATAGATCTAGAATTTATATTAAAAAATAAATTGTTGATAAGTAACTGGTTTGTGTTCGTCTGAAAGAGACCTTTAATGTCTGGCTGAGAACTGTTAGGTAGAAATGCTTTCCTTTGAATTAACTTACATTATCATCATTGGTATGTTCCCAAACCATAATCCCATCAGCAAGAAACAGAATCCTATGCCTAAATCTTCTATATGTCTTAAATCTACCATAATCAAAAGAGTGCAAAAGATATTATTGCATTGTGATTGGAGGGGTAACCTGACTTTCTAAAACCCCTTTGAAAAGTTGGCTACTTGATTACATGAGTAATTCCTTCTACTCGATTCAGTGTTGCAGGATTTCTTTCCTCAATTTCCAGCTGGGGTCATTGATGGCTGGCTGATATCTTGAGCTCATGACATTTTTTACTTTTCCTTCTGTTGTAATTCTACTTTAAGTATCAGATTACGCTTCTCTTTCTGGATAAATGAGACAATATTCTCCAGAGATAAATAATTCTCCTTGCTTTTAGTGATACTGGGCCCTTGGCTTGGATTCAGTTACATCTTTTCTACCTATTAATTGATCTCACTTCATCTCCATTGTGGTTGCTTCCAGCAGCTCTAAGTGGTGAAGCTTTTAGCCGCTCTTTTAGCCCGCTCTTGCCAGGTGGCATTGAAAGGAATCACTGTAGGTGTGTTCGATGCAGTCTTCCCAGTTTTGATTGAAACATGACTTACATCATTAGCTTCTAATGAGGCATTTGTATTCCAGCCTGTGGTCAGTATTGCTCCCCAGATTCTGCAGTCTCTCCTCCATGGTCATCAATCACTGTGGTTAAACAAGGAAAAGGACAGCCAAGAAAACTCTGCTCAGTGAATATTGCACATAACTATGTTGGGGCAACTGAGACTTTAAAAAAAAAAAAGCTTAACCAGAGGCTGAAAAGAGAGGCAGATGCTTCTCATTTTATTAGGAATTCAGATCTTAAGTGAACTAATTTGTATGTGCCACTTAATCATCTGTGTATCCTTCTGTCAATATCCTTTCAGTTGTCAGGAGATCATGCTTCTTGAACTTTCTCTCGCTTGCTGAATTCTCAAATTTATTTCAGATCTGATGTGCTGCATGACCTACAGTGTATTTGCCATGCTAAGATCAAAAATTTTCCAACAGGTGGAAGATATTTGGAAATATTTTGAGATTTGTAAATGTTAAATAACATGTTTTCCTTTACCTCAAATATTTCCATGTAATTTTTTCATGTAATTTATTATGCTTTGGAGATTAATATTTTACAATTTTCACTTCCAAAAAGTAAGACTGGTAAGTGAAAGACTGCATAAGATACTGTGTTACCTTTCAAAAACAGAAAATGAAGCCACTTCTGAGATGTAAATTTGTAATATCAAGGGTCTGCATACAGAGCAGATCTCAAATGGAGCTCCTTATTAAGATTCTTTTAACTTCTTCTCTCCAAAATACACTTTTTCTTATCGTTGTTTTAGTTTTGAAAGCACATGTGTTCAGTTCAAACTTCAAGTTGGGAAGTAAATATTTGAAAAGCAGGTCAAATATAGCATCTGACAGGCTTTCTTTGTTTCTGTTCCAAATAATTTAAATAGACTAATACAGTTACTTAAAAACAGTAAACAACTGTGATTAGACAGTTTTATTTTAATTAGGCTTAATGTTTCTCATGCTCTTTCAGTTATTCCTCACTCTAGAGAATTTCTACAGAGATTTCCAGTAAGATCTTCCCTCTTCCACTATGTCTGGCAGCTTCTCTGTTGTAGAGGGGGAGGCTAGCTGGATGCTGCTCAAAGTGATCACTGCAAGAAAAGCATTTTTTTCATCTCTCATAGGATTAACTCATCATCTGTGCTTTCTGATAGTATGAGTCAGCCTTCATTCCTCCTCTCTGTTGTTAGACACAATGGGAATTGGTGGCTGCTTTAGGCAGGACATTTCTGTCTGATTAACTGAATATAATTACATTGGGTATGTTTTGGCAATTTAAGTCTTGAAAGTTTTGAAGATCTCAGAAATGAAAGAATTTAAAATATATTGTAAAGTATGGTTAAAACTTGATCCAAACCAGGTCTCTTTGATTCAAATGCAGAGATATGGGTACCTAAGAGAGTCTACTGTCATTAATAAAAAATTATTGTTGGTGTTGTAGTATATTTTCTATGTGTGCAGTGCTTATTTTGGTCTGGTTTTGTCAGTCTTAGTATATACTTTAAATTATATGGATTTTCAAGTAGATTTTACTCTATAACTTTACCTGGGGAAAGATCAAATGGGCAGCTTCTGTTAATAAGACAGCCTAAAGCTACAATCTACAGTGTTCCAGTATTTAGCATGTTACTGCCATTAGCCTAGGAGGTGCAGCTACCCCTGTGCGATTTACTAAAATTCTGTGTGTTACTGAAAATAGTCTCATTAGCTGGTGCTATGGGGAGAGAACTGTGAACACAGTGAAGCTGGCTGCAAGAAATTTAAAAGGCACAATTTGTACTCTTTCATTTCTTCCAGATGCTAAAAAAAAGATGGTGTGAAGAAGGGGAGACTCCTTTGACTCCCTAGTTTAAACATATGAACCCCCACCGTTACTCATTCGAACTGTGATTTCAAGAGCAGTTCTGGAAGTTTCTGCTTCTGTATTGGTATAAGACCATAACTTGAGTCAGTAATAATTATCTAAACAAGGACCATATGATGAAAATGGCATCAAGGCAAGACAGCTTACAGGAAAAAAAAAAAAAAGTTTGGCATCATTATCTCAAATACAGCTTTTATGTTTTATATTGCAAAATTGTGCAGCCTTTTTAGATTATCTATACTTCTATATTTGACAGGTTTAATGGGGTTTATATGGTTTTTAAATTAAAATATCAAGCAAATTACAGCAAGGAAGAACTGTGTATTTGAAATGCAGCTTTACTGCAAGTGTAATTAATGTTTAATAGGAGCAATATAGATCTATTGTGAGTATACTAAAATGTGCACAAATGTAATAATGATTAAAATTTCTAAATAGTAGAAAATAATCTGAAGATATTCAGAGAGAGATACTTTAAAGTTCCTACAAAAAGTATACATTTCAGTTACAGCTTGTATCAGCTACTTATGCTACTTTGAGTCAGTATATGTGACTTTCCATTGATTCCTAGTGTGCCTTAAAGGATATTTTGTTTCTTTTCACAGTAGTTGTGGTACAGTTGATTGCAGATAGTTTCTGCATCTTATATTCAATTATTCCATTTCAAATGCTAAAGAGGAAATTTTTCCCAAAATGAGCAAAAGTTCTTGATTGGGACACAATAGTTTTAAAGGTTAGAAGTTCAGTTCTTAACTCCTGAAGCAAGATGTTTTTATCATTTTTCCCATTATCTGTCTGGAAAATTGCACTGTTTCCACTTGTAATTTTTAAGTAAGTTCAATTTAACAATGTGTAATAGGTTAATAATTTAAAAAATAGTTAAATTAAGCTTATTCTGGTTAGGCTGTTAATTATCAGCAGGATTAATTTCAGCTAAAATAAGATACCTTTAAGCAGAGACAGGTATTTAAAAAATGAAAACAGTAATGGCAAAGATTTAGGAGTAATTGAAAGATTTTGCATAAACAAGGTGATAATTTTTTGGATGTAGCATCTAAAATGGATAAAGGACTTTGATAGAGTTATCCATTTAATCTTCTTCAGAATCTGTAGGTTGTTACAATAGATTGTAAATGTGAGTTTCTTATTTAAAGGTAGTAATAATTACCAAATACCTTGCATATTCAAGAATATTGCATGGAAATGGATCCTCACAACCTGTCTTACATGTCAAATAATATTGTGGTTGGTTTCTGCCTTTGGTTCAGTACAGATATTTGCTAGGTTGATGTCCTGTTTAAAAAGAATTAGCTTTTTAATTTGAAACACTGAAAGTCAGTCAAGTTAGCCCACAGTTATGATGTCCAGAAGAGGCTTTCCAGTCACTTGTTTTAGGGAGAATAGCATAGATGCTATCGATGCAGTGATTTTGTTTATAGGTTAAAGGTTTGCCAGCTGAGCTTTATTGCTTTAATATCTAACTTTTGGTGGACTTGATCTGCTTTTCCAATCCTTTTGTTGTGTACTCACCTTTGGTACCTTAAAAACACAGCTGTATTTTTCAGGGGGTTCAATGTGCCTACTTTTTAGTCATGAATTTACAGTATCTCAGTTCCTGTAACGCCGTGATGAGAAGATTCTTGTTGCAGTTGTGCAGCAGCTTTTTCCACACAGGATGCCTGTTTTGATCAAAGCTGCCATACTGTGGACTGTGTTTTAGGTGAATCTGTTAAAGATGAAGAATAGTTTAGGCTGATTTTTGCTATTGCTCAGCATGTTCATAACTCGATTAGCATGGGCTTTCATTTAGAAAGCAGCACCAATTTAGCATTTTTATTCACTTTTTAAGGATTTCTTTTGTGTGTGTGTGTGGCTTTGTTGTTCCCATGGATTTTTGCAGGTGGATATTTTGAAAGCCATTAACAAAATCCAAATAAAAAATCTTGTTGGTGATTTAGAGTAGACCAGATGCTTATCTAGCCATCCAGAACATCAGCAGATGATGACAAGGGAAACATGGTGTTTATTGATTGAGGTTTATGCAGCAAGGGTGTGATGTTTGGATGTTTCATTTTCATTGTGGCAGGACAGCTGCATATCAGCATAATCATCTTTTCCATCCTGAAAAAAAAAAGCAAGCAACAATCAAAAGGGCTTTGTGTGTTCAGTGAGTATTGACTTTAGCAAATTAACAGTCAGGAAAATGCCATGCAATACTTGCAGAAGTATCAAAATGTAAATTGAATACAAGAGAAAATTGCAAAAAAAGAAAAAGTCAACAAGCATTCCTGTTTTCCAAGGGTCAGGGTACTATGGGTATTTGCATTTCCTTGTTGTTGGTTTGTTGTTTGAGTTGTTTCTTTTTTCTGGAATGTCATTGCTGAAAGGTGTAAATCTAATTAAATGACATTCTGGTTTGGTGGGATTTGCTGCTCTCTTTCTTTGGAGTCCTTTGGTTTTGATATTAGAAAAATCTTTTGGATGAATTTTACTTTCTTTTACAAGTCTACCATAACAGCAAGCTCTTCAGACATACTGAAAATGTAGCAAATAAACCCAAATTGGGTATCTGAGCCTTCCTGAACATCTTACTTCTTCATCTCCTTATTTAATAAAGGTAGCAATAGTAGTAATTCTTCCATTCATGAATGTCAAAGTACTTTGCATGTGATAATGAATTGTGGTATCAAATTGTCCTTGTTTGATATATATAAGTCTTGAGGATCAGGTGTTGACCTGAGGTAACACAATATCTCCCAGCAAAATGATTTCAAGCACTGAAGAAGAAGCAGGTATTCATTCTTCTGTCTCCTCTCTCTTGTTTTTTCTGTTCTGCATACCTTCACCTAGTGCCTTGTTTAAGTCTTTTCCCAGCTGGTGTGGCTGTGTGTTGTTTAGATTTTTTGAAGAGATGGAGATGTAAATTGTCTGGTGGACTTCTATCCTGGTATCCTCATGCTTACTGACCTTTAGACTTAGTTTTTAGCTATACACTAAAATGTTCCATAATTGCGTGTTTTTCAGACATTATTGCTTTCTAGCACCAAAGCTGGTATAAACACTGTTTTTCTTTTCCTTTTATTATTATTCCTACTTGAGCCTATTTGAGATCAGTACAGCTTTTCTCTACTTTTTTGTTCTTTAATAGATATTGAGAGGCAACAGCTAAAATGGGTATAAAATCTTCTGAAATCACACAAAAAAATTAAGTGTGCTTCATAAAATATTCATGGTCCCCTTCCCACCCCACTTTTATTCCTTGTAGCAGTTTCATCAACACTGTTATATTAAATAAAACCAAATCCAAACTGATTTTAGACGTGTGAGTAACTTGACTTGCCATATTCTTCACTTGGAAAATATTCTTAATGAGGGGAAAAAAAGTCCTTATATTTCATTAAAATCACAAAAGCAGTTACCTAAAAAAGGTTAAAAAAAAAAAACCCAACAAACGGGTGTAGTGATTTTTATTCGGTGAATGTAGCACCCTTATGGGAGATTGACCCTTTTATGTTTGGATAAGAGTATCTAAGGATACTTTTCCTTAGATTCAGCTGTTAGGAAATGCATGTGTTCATTTTCAACTCTTTTTGCAGCAACTTTTCAGATCTATTTTGTATAAGTTTAAAGACTAGTTTATCATTGTACAGAACTTAAGATACTGGTTTCGGTTGAAGAAGAGGTTGCTGGAAATCTGTAGGCACTTGAAATAACAAAGTTAATTGCTGTACTTCCTATATTTGGAGCATGCTTTCCGTATGCTTGTTTGAATTGAGATGGTAACACCCACATTTTATGCAGGGCTGCTTTGTCAACTTCCAGAAGCTGGAAGAATTTCATAGCCAGGCAAGAGATTATCTGCATGTTCTGAAGCCAAAATAATTTCTGAGTGGTGGTGTGAGATTCTCTGACCAGAGAAGATGTATTTAGTTGCTACAACCCTCAGGCATGGATGCTAGCTCAAGTTGAGTAGCAAGTACTTTTGGTCTTGGGTGGTGCCTGTGGTGTATCACTTAGGAGAAGGGTGTTTGCTCCCTTAGTCAATAAAGAAGACTACTGTTAGGCTACTTTAATATAGAGACCTGGCAGTGCACGCTGAAAAAAAGATGACTGGTGCAAAGTCTTGTGCATACAGGAAAAGAGGATAAAGAAAACTCAGGCTAGTATCACTAACAAAGGCTGCAAGATTACAGGCTAAACTCTCATTAGGGCTCAAGAAAGCCATGTGGAAGTTTAACTTGAGAGAAATTTATCGGGAGCCATGCGTCACTGGGTCCACTGCTTGCAGATCACCTTAGCTTCAAATGAGTTAATCTGCAGATTAAATGAAACTTCATAAATTCCCTTTTTGGCAGAATTAAGAGCCCATTGACCCTGTCAGAGCATGAAATTTCAAACTTCCTTCTTAGATCACCAAACTGTATTTTTTCCTTTTCACTGAAAGATTACTGTGTGCTTTCAGGTGACATTGTAGAATAGAGCTTAATCAAGGAGAACTGTCCGAGCTCAGCGTTCCTTTCTCCTTTCCCCTATGCTCAAGGTGATTTTAAATGCCTTTTGAGTACACTGTGTAATGGACAAGGCAGCAATTATTCCTTGTCAAATTTATGGTTACTTGATTATTTACACCAGCTGAAAGAGGCCAAAATCAATGTGAGCTCTTTTGTGCTAACAGTGGAACTTCATTTTATCCCTGTCAGAGACTTAATTTGCCTCAGCAACTGCTATTGTCAAAGTAGGGCAGAGCCTCTTTCCCCGAAGACCTTAGACCAAAACTGCTAATGTTGCTCTCCTCTCTGCCGTCTTAGACAAACAGAAAACAGCCATATAGAGAAAATGAACTTTATAAATTTACTACTCATGAATGATGTCTGTTATTTTCTGGTTCTCTGTAACGTAGTTCCATCACCACCCTTTGTGTATAGGTTTTAAAGTTGATTTCAGCAGGACCCTGTTGTAAGCTCAGAAATTCTTCATTCAGTTTTAAATTAACATATTCCTTAGCCTGTGATGGCTGGAGCTACCCAAAGGTTCTCACTCCCCAGGAGGGCTGTGAGAGTACTGGAGGAAAATGCACAACCCACTATAGAGGAAAGATTTCTTTAGAAAGTGTTAGCTTGCAGTAATAACAGTGAAGGCTTCTTTGTTTTTGGAAGTGTCTGACACAATGAAAAGAAGCATTTGTCATTATAGTGACTTTTTGGACCTATAGAATATAATTCTTTGGGCTTCATTTCCTTTCAGGCAGGCTTTAACTTGTGTTTGCTTTAGTTATATAAACACTAGGCTTTGCTGAGATGCTTATTGCATTTAAGGTCCACAGTCACAAGGGGAGTTGCAAATGGTCCAAGCTTGTTTTTAACTAAGCTGCTCCTTTACAAGTTTGTTTGCTATTGCACGCCCTCTTTTTATGTATGTGTGAGAAGCACAGAGGGAAGAGAAACCACATATGCACAAATACGTAAGTATTGTTTGTTCCTTGGTAGCTGTTGAGGAGTCTCAGAAGGCAGTCAGGAGTAGGTCTGGGATGATGACAGGTAGCAGATTTGGGAAATGCAAGCAACCTGAAGAACCTCATTCAAGGCTAGTATGTCTAAATATCCCTTGCCCCTGTGTTTGAGAAAACAGTAGCTAAGCATGAAAGGTCGTATTTTTCATCTTGCATTATAAGCACACAGTCAATTTTGGGGTTTTGCTGTTTTTCTTAAAGTAATCATAGAACAGTACAGAACTGATGGACAGGGGTAGAGCAGTTGATGTCATCTACCTGGACTTGTGCAAAGCGTTTGACACTGTCCTGCATGACATCCTTTGTCTCTAAATAGGAGAGACATCAATTTGATAAGTGGACCACTGGATGGATAAAGAACTGGCTGGATGGCCACATGCAGAGATGTGGTCAATGGCTCAATGTCTGGCTGGAGACCAGTAACAAGTGGTGTCCCTCAGGGATTGGTGTTGGGACCGATCTTGTTTAACATCTTTGTCAGTGACATGGACAATGGAATTGAGTGTGCCCTCAGCAAGTTTGCCGATGACACCAAGGTGTGTGGTTCTGTTGATACGCTGGAGGGAAGGAATGCCATCCAGAGGGACCTTGACACGCTTGTGAGGTGGGCTGATGCCAACCTCATGAAGTTTAACCATGCCAAATGCAAAGTCCTACACCTGGGTCGGAGCAATCCCAGGCACAGGTTGGGCAGAGAAGAGATTCAGAGCAGCCCTGTGGAGAAGGACTTGGGGTGTTGGTTGATGAGAAAATGAACATGAGCTGGCATCAGTGTGCACTCACAGCCCAGAAAGCCAACCGTATCCTGGGCTGTATCAAAAGGAGCGTGACCAGCAGGTCAAAGGAGGTGATCCTGCCCCTCTACTCTGCTCTCGTGAGACCTCACTTGGAGTATTGTGTGCAGTTCTGGTGTCCTCAACATAAAAAGGACATGGAACTGTTGGAACAAGTCCAGAGGAGGGCCATGAGGATGATCAGGGGACTGCAGCACTTCCCATATGAAGACAGGCTGAGAGAGTTGGGGCTGTTCAGCCTGGAGAAGAGAAGGCTGTGTGGAGACCTCATAGCAGCCTTCCAGTATTTGAAGGGGGCTATAGGAATACTGGGGAGGGACTGTAGTGATAGGACAAGGGGTAACGGGTTAAAACTTATACAGGGGAAGTTTAAATTGGATATATGGAAGAAGTTCTTTACTGTGAGGGTGGTGAGGTACTGGAATGGGCTGCCCAGGGAGGCTGTGAATGCTCCATTCCTGACAGTATTCAAGGCCAGGCTGGACAGAACCTTGGGTGACATGGGTTAGTGTGAGGTGTCCCTGCCCATGGCAGGGGGTTGGAACTAGATGATCTTAAGGTACTTTCCAACCCTGACTATTCTATGATTCCATGATAATACAGTTTAACATGTTGGACAGCCACTTCCATTAACAGAATATATTTTTATAGGTGAATGAAGGACAAACAAAATGCAATGAAGGGCTTTAGAGAGGAATGCAGCTTGCACATTTGCCTCGTTCTTTCTGCCCTGAAATTTTTATTGCTTGGTTTTCCTGAACACAACAAAGGCAGGGAGCTTTTATCCAGCTGAATAGGCTTTGAGTTCTCTGCATTTCCTCCTGACTGGTGTTTCTTCATTTTGTGTATTTTACCTTGAGTTACCTTTTGCCGTATTGAACCTTTTTCATGTTATCGCTGAATAGCTGATCAGGCACAAACTTCTCAAGTGGAAACTTTAGCACCAGAAGAGACCTGGACAATTCAGTTCTTAGCCTTCATCCAACTGCATGTCGTAAGTGGGGGAAATGAAAAGGGCAAGGGACCTCTGCCCTTCACATCTGTTTGGATCAGCATATTTGAAATGTGTGTGTTCACCATGGGTGCTACATGCCATACTTTGCTGGTGCACTCATTCTTGCTCTTCTGTGTTGGTTTTCTGTAGAAAGTGCATTTCCGTACTTATTTATTCCACACAAAGATGAACGTGCAGTGGTTCTTCCACCACAACAACTTAACAGATCTTTTTCTGTTTTGTTCTTTCTGGGTGTGCTTTCTCTCCCCTTCCTTCCCTCACTGGCCCTTTAAACATGCATAAAGGACAACAGGATTTGATTCTACATGGATCAAACACTAGCTCATGTATAATGGGCTTGTATATTTCTTCTTTAGCAGCATGACTGCCAAGTCTATTTTTCCTTACTCATATCAAAATTTTTCAGTGCTAGCCAATTTCTTGTGAAACCCCAAAAACCAAAACTACCTTCAGGATTTTACTACTTGATCAAAAGCCAAAGTGGGTTGAATTGCAAATAGTATAAGGTGAGCTAATGTTCTTGTGTCCTTGTGAAGCTGACTCTAACCTTCATTTTACACTTTTATGTGCAAATTTTCATCTTCCTTCCTCCAGCACAAACTCAAGAGGCATCTGGAAAGTGGGTGGAGTCCTTGACTTTTAATGAGAGTTGAGTGAGAATAAAAGCATACAGTAATTCAGTAGAAATGGTGCTTCTGACCAATGTTAAACAATGAAAGCTCTGCCTGAATAAATTTGGGAAACCTATTTATTTCTTGTAAGGTAACTAGCAGTAAAATGGGGCTAGAAAAAGCTTTAGGCTTATTGTGTTTAAATATGCTTCTTGTTAAAGCCAGAGCTAAAGCTGCACTTACGGATAATGCGGCTTATATTTTATTTCAAGAGTAAATATTATATTATCATAATTTCAATTGTAAATGCTCCTTACTTCTGTCAACAGGCCACTGATAAGATCTCTATGTCAGCCTCTTAGTTGATAAAATGGCACAGCATGCAGAAAGATAATAAACCCTTCTGTGAGGAAATTTGGTTCAGTGCTTAATAACTTTAGTCAGATGGGATGTTTCAAAAGAAAAGTGTGCTTGCAGCAGTAGCCCTAAGAAACACACCAGTAAGTTCTGAGAACCTCTGCATGAGCATGCTAAAATTCCTCAGCAACCTTCCTTCTATCTTGCATGATTGTCTGTTTTCCTGAGCACCTTGTTTTCTGGATTTGGCTTACCTCAGACTAAGGAGTGACAGTCCAGCATTTGTTACATGCATTGTGTTGCACGGAGCTGGTGTGTGGCTGGCAGACATGCTAGACATAGCCCATTTTGGCCTTTGCTCATTGCTTTGGTTTTGAGCATATACAAGAAGATGATTAAGGTTTTCCCATTCTCTGTGTTCCTTTTGTCTTCCGAATTAAACAGATCGGCAGCAGTTTTTAAGCTTTCTGAGGGTGCATCCTTTAAAACATTGATTACTACCAACAGCTTGAGTTGGAGAACATACTGAGAATATTCATTCTCATTCATCCCACAACAGGTTTGGGATTCCTGGAACAGAGCTAGTCATCATATCATATTATAGAATACCAGGTTGGAAGGGATGGACCTCAAGTGATCATCTGGTCCAACATTTCTTGGTGAAAGCACAGTCTAGACTGGGCCAGATGGCCCAGCATCCTATTCAACTAATCCTAGAAGTGTTCAACACTGGGGATTCCACCTGTTCCATAGGGAGATTATTCCAGTTGCTAATTGTTTTCAGTGTGGATTTTTTTTTTCCTCTACTGTCTAATGGGAATCTCCCCAGGTGTAACTTGTACCCATTACCCCTTGTCTTTTCCATGGGACCCCTTGTAAAAAGTGTCTTTGTAGTCACCCTTTAAATACTGGAACATGATGATAAGGATTGTCCTGAGCCTTTTCTTTCTTAGGCTGAACAAGTGAAGCTCTCTTAACCTTTCACCATATGCCAAGCTTCCCAATCCTTTTACTGTCTTTGTGGCCCTTCTCTGTACCCCTTCCAGCCTGTCCACATCTCTTTTGTATAGCAGGGACCAAAACTGAACACAGTATTCCAGATGTGGCTTTCCAAGCACTAAGTGGGATAATGACTCTTTTATCTTTGCTGGTGATGCCCTTGTTGATGCAACCCGGCATCCTGTTGGGTTTCTTTGCCACAGCAGCACACTGTTTACTCTTATTGAGCTATTTGTAGAGTGGGAGGACTGACTTCAGAAGTGCCACAGATGCTAAAGGTGAATTCTACAGATGCCATCTTTGAGATCCATCTGCTTTTCTGGGTTTTGTACTGAAAATGCAGAAAATTAGTTTGGTAAACTGACTGTGGTTATTGGAATAAGTTATCAAATAGAAAGCATGACTATGTACCAGGCATTAAGGCAGACTGGGCTTTTTTTTGTCATGTTCATCTAGCTGTGCTGAGCTCAGAATTACCTCATGAGAATAAGAATGGAGTTTGGTCAAGTACCTTCCTGTCTCTCCTTCATATTCCACTGAAAAAAATTAGGCATCATACTGAAAGGAAAAAACAAATTAATAGAGGTAAAATGTAACAAAAAATCTTTTTTTTTTTCTAATTTTACACTTAAATAAGCAAACACAGATTTGCTACTAGAGATCATATATAGTAGCTTTTGAAGAAACTAGATAGGAACTGTATGGTGGGGTTTCGGAAGGTGCATCTAAATGGGTGCTTTTTGCTGGGACTTTACATTGATTTCTCACTCTGGTAAATGCTGGGAATTATTTTCAGAGGTTGGCTTATTGAACAATAAAAAATAAAACAAAAAACAACAAAACAAATAAAATGAACAAAACCAAAAGAAAATGAAAAAGGATGGGAGTGGAGATTAAAACAGCCTGTCTAAGGCAAAAATGCTGGGTCAACCAGAGAACGCTTCTTGCTGTGGGAAATGCCAGAAGAATAAGCAGCATGACAAAAATACTGCTTTCTTCTGTCCTGTTACTTAAGAGCATATGGTAGTCCCTTGGAAGCCCTTAGATAATGGTTATTGTAAGTTCTAATGTGGGGATAAGATATAAATCCAGCATAGGGTGGTGCTGTATGTTCCCTCCGATACTGTCTGAAAAGTGAAGTCTTTTATTTACTGTTCTTAAGTTTTAAGGCCTTTGGATGTGGCTTGTCTCTGCTAACTGTAGGGCTTTATAACTGCCTTGGAACTGTATTTTCAATCAGAAACAGGCATTTTTAAAGGTGACCTGGGCAATTTGGACTTTTACCTTTATTCTTTGACCTGAAGTGTTGTATTACATTGGTTCATTTTTCCCTTACTGATTAAAGCAGGATTAATTAATTTCTGATTACATATGCCTATAAAGTTCTAAATAGCAGAACTGTTGCTTCTGCACATGGAGATCTCTGTCATGTTCCTTCTGTGTTTTTGAGTTCTAAGCAACGAGCATCGGAATGATGTTTCCCCTTTTCATGTCAGCTGCAAAATAGAATGTTTTCATCTCTTAACAGCATTAAGCATTTGCAGTCCATGATCAGAACTTACATTTTAAGGCCTTTTACATTAGCTGTAACACTTAGTAGTACTTACGTAATTTGACCTTAAAAAGTTTAAAAAAGAAAGAGAATTGTTCTTTTTATGTGTTCAGCAGAGATAGAGATAAAATGATATAAACCAGAGAAGCTAAATTAAAAAAAAAATCCAATTATTTAAAAAGTTCAGAAACAAAACCCAAGGAACCCTTAAAGCCTTCAACTTTCCTTCCACTTCTGATGCACAAAATAGTTGCTTTTGCTTGGTAGCTCTTGAAACACAAAAATTTAGTCACATTTATTTGCATGTTAGTTACATTTTAAAAAATCTAAAGGTATGGCTTGCATTATCTGACAGCTTTAAAAGCTGTTTGTGCTGCCAAACTGATAGAATGCATTCACTTAATCATCAGTGGTTGTCACAAGTCAGCTCCTATAATGCACATTTGTGAATACTTGAAAGCTAATAAACTTCTTCATTTCATGAATATTCTATACTAACACAGATTATTGTTGGATTGTTTTCTATTCCCTTACCTTTCTACCCTGCTTTTGGGATTCTGATGCTGAGGAAGATGAAGAGTAAAAAAGTGAAGAGAGAACAAATGAATCACAAAATGTCTTGCAGTTAAAATGTATACATGTATTGAGTGTTATGAGCATGTTTAGACAATAAGATCACCATTGTTTTCATGAGGTGACATGTATGAGTTTTTGTGAACAAAAACCCAAGTGTAAATTTCCTAGAAATAGCAAGATGGGAATTTCATGCACAGCCTCTTCAATTCTGGCAGGGAATTTAAAGTGCTACAGTGATTTTGTGCATCGTGTCTCTAGAGCCAGATATTGCTTCTGTGTGTACTGTATTTACAGTGACGAATCTAACTTCAGCAGTGGTTTAGATGGAGGACATGAGGCGGTTTTGTTGTTGTAAAAGAACTTTTTGCAGAAAGAATCAAACAGTGTTCCCAAGGAGATGCAAATCTCTTTTCTGATTAATCACAGGTTTGCTGTGATTTCATTTTCTGACCCCTGGTGATTCTGGAGTTTTATGTCCTAATCACTTGGTGGCAACTTCATTAATGAAATTTAGCTGAACTATTTTATTTATCAATAAAGCATTTACTAAATTTGGTAATAACCATATGAGTTGGTTCTTATTTATAGGGCTTAATCTTGAGAGAGGATTCTGAGATAAATATGATTGAGAGCATTCGCCTAGCTGTATAATGGACACAAAGTAGATAAAAAAAGTAAACAGAGGCATAGATACAAACTCAGAAACGAAATGGAACACAGTCAAGTTAGATGGCTGAAAATGCTTGAAATATCAATTCTCTCACCTTAGTTTTGTAACTGTATTTTTCTGTAACCCCTGATAGCTATGCAAACTTATTACTGCGTCCAAATTCTTTAAAGGATAAAGTAGAGATGATGGGTGTCATCTGCCAGAGCAGTCACTGGGAGCTTACTCCAGGGAAAAGATTTGCCTAATATGCTAAATAGGATGAAGTTCAAAAAAGGAGAAAAATAACAATTATTAGCATACTGGGCTCAATTATACTTCTCCTGTAGTAGAACTGTTGTAGGTGTAGGGAAGTACTGTGATGGGAGCATGGGTGCCTGGAGGCAATTTTGAGCTTGGAAATCATAATGCCTGCCAGGTACTGGGGGACAGGCAGCTGAGCAGAGGAAAGGATTTGCTGTAACTTTTAAAAGACATGCTAAATCTCCTTTGCTTGTCATATTCATGAGAGGAGGGTGGCTTCTTACCTTTTCATTCCCTATTTAGAAGTGCTTGCTTTGAACAGATGAAGACTTTCAACAGCACCTACAGCACTATCTATGGAGGAGCTGTAGAAATTCAGTTCTCTGCACTCTTGTCCTTCTCCAGTCTTTGTGGTACCTTCTCTTCCATTCCTACATACTTTACACAGCTAACTTGAAGCACCTTGCATCAGAAGAGTCACAACTACGTTTTAGATGGTTACTTCCTGAAACTTCCAATCACTTCTCTTCTCCCTTAAGGTGTACCTGGCAGCTTCAGTGCTATCATTACACACTAGATGTAGTAAAAGAATGTAATTTATTCATTTAAATTACATAACCAATGAGTTGGATGAGGGGATCATTGCACACTTAGGGAAAGGAATTAATACTCTTTCTGAGCTACAAAATTTAAACACTAGTCTTATGACCAGTTTTTAGGATTTAATCCCATTGTTTGAAAAAGAATTTAGATGACAAGGTTGTCTATGGTATTAGTCATTAAGGCTTTTAAAGTAATCCTCCCATGACTTATTACTTTACTTTCTCCACTCACAGCAAAAAGTTCAGTTTAGTCGATGAGGCATTGTGGGTTGCTGCTTCCATGCAGCATCCACAGCATGAAAAAAATTAAATGTTAATGGAACATCCCTGTATCCAGGGTCATTGATCTTTTTTTAAGTGAACTTTGGAAACAAACAAACCCTCAGTCTTCCTGGTAAATTACTATGTTATACATTGGTAGTCCTTGACAGATTAGGAGATTGAACCCCTGTGGTTTGATGGAATTATTTAGTAGATTTCCATTTGATATATTCACAAGAGTAATTTTCCTATGGCTG
Organism: Melopsittacus undulatus; assembly: GCF_012275295.1. Classification (NCBI taxonomy): domain Eukaryota; kingdom Metazoa; phylum Chordata; class Aves; order Psittaciformes; family Psittaculidae; genus Melopsittacus; species Melopsittacus undulatus. The sequence goes on along the minus strand of NC_047529.1, from coordinate 82,194,276 downwards.
TTCCACTGTGGCATGTTAAAGTTGATATAAAAGCACGATTCTTTATAAAAGTTATGAGGATTCTGACTGCATAGACGAAAAGTTATTTCAGATAATATCAATTACACATTTTATACATCTTTTTAAATACAGATTATCATCTTGCTAATAGTTATGCTAGAAATTCAAAATTCATTTTTTTATATAGCAAATATCTGGACAATATTCAAATATAGAATTTCAAGTTCATGGCTGAAAACCTTACAGCTGAATCAAATTTTTAGGACTCAGATTAGAGTTCACATTGGATGGGGAGAGTCCAATTCCTTATGGAGTTTAGAAAAAAAACAACAACAACAAACCTAAAAACCCCAGACCAACTAGATACATGTAATGCTTCTCATTCTTGAAAGATAAGGCCACGTAGTTAACTGAGAATATGAGGCAAGATAAGAGCATAAAATAATACACAGGCAGACTGAGACAAAAGGTTGTGCTTGGGTACTTGGAGTGTGGCGAAATAGTAAATTATGCGGTATAATTGTAATTGCACTGTATCCCTGATTGGTGCTTGAATCTAGTGCCATTGCTTAGAGGTAAAGTAGGAAGAGACTATGATATGTTATTTGAATGAGACTTAATCCACAGGTATTGAGTTAGTGCTATAGGTTTTGAGATGCTTTGTGAATTATTTATGATAAACTCTGCAATTGAAATATGATTTTCATGGTCTTTCTGCTATTTGGGTTTTTGTCTAAAAAATAGTAAATCAGCTTTTCATTGGTCAGGTTTTTTTTACACGGCTTGCAAGATATGTATCCTTTACCAAGTAATAAATATATACATAAGCCCATCTTGTAGCAAGTGATTTTAAAGATGTGTATTTAATTGACCCATGTATTATGCATGGATTTAATGAGGCTTTTCTTGGACTAAGCTGTCAGGGAACTAGAAAACTGTTCTCATCACTGTCAAGAAAATCTTAAGGAAAACTCCATTTTCAGGTTGGACTGAAATATTTGAAGTTCCATTTTTTTAACTTTGGAAACTGCATGCTTACTGTGGGTGTGGGTTAACACACTCTATAATCTTTTCCTCAGGTGTGCTTCCTTGGCACTCTTGTCATGTTACATCTCCACTAAGACAGTCACCCTCTTTTAAGTTTCACCCTGTTTAATAAGTGTTAATAAGTATATCTAAGACAACTTGTTTTGTTTCTGTGTGAAGAGAGCAGAGTTAAACATGCTATTAAAGACAGAAAGACCATGAAGTGCCTTGTGGCTTGCCGATTTCCAGTGTGATTATCTTCTACGTGAGGAGTGAAAACCAGCAGGAAAGGCATCTAACAATCTTGGAAGGTAACTTCCCCAGCAAACTCTTTATAGGCTGTTGATCAATAGGAACATTTTATTAGCCACCAGTAATAACTAGGAAGTAACACCTGATGATGAAATACATGCTGGGCATGAAAGCCAGATTTCATCCATACTCCCTTCTGCCTCCATCATTCTGTCAGTTAAGATCAGGATTAAAACTGTCATGTTCTGATCAGTCCCACGAGTGTCAGTCTGTCATATAGTAAACTTCTTAATAGCTCCATGCTTGAAATGGGTGCAGTGATGGTGCTTCCCCGCATGCTTCCCTTTGACATCTAATCTCTTCTAGATATACACCAAGTATGAGGTGGTACTTTCAGTTTTTTGTGTTCTGAGTACATTTTGAATACTCTGGTTTTAGGCTGCGTGTTTCTGGGAAGTTCAAAGAAATTAAACCACAGCTTACATTCAGGCCAAAAACATTAAAAAATCATGGTTGATTCATAAAGCTGAAAGCCATGTGTTGTGCAAAGAAGTTAAAAGTGAGATGGAGGAGGGAAAACACCACAAACCACCCAGTCCTTTACTAATCTTTCATGGCAATGAAGCATTGCCTGTCACCAGGACTACATTATCTCATCTAGAAATTCAATAAATTTTGTTCTTGAGTTTGAAAGTCTTGTCTCATACCCCATTTTGTGAGGAAGGCTACAATCTCTCTGTGCTTACCTAATGCAGAACTCTGTCTCTGAATTGGCAGGTATTTCACAGGGCAGGCCACTGAATGTGATTGGTGAATCCACGCAAAAATACCTCCCCAAGGCAATCTGATACTCTCTGGTCTTAAAGACAAACATGAAGAAAAAGTCAAACTGGTGCACTGCTTTGACTTTAAGGTCTTGTAACTCTGCCAACCCATTCATTTAATTCATAATCTGCATTGCAGTCAGCACTGTAATAGATACCTTATTAGTGATTTGGGCAATCATACTTACATGACTTTTCTGTTATCTTGCTGCTTATTTCTCTTTATTGAGCAAGCTTGATTTGTCCATCTGTTTTGATGAATTCTTGATCCTTGGAGTACTCTGTTGCTTGAGTGATTTGGCTTCTGGCAGAGGTTATCAGCAAGCCTGTGCTGGAAGACTTCTGCTTAGTGAAACTTAAGTGTTGGTTCAATTGATAATGAGCCTCAGTATAGGACTGACCTTTTTGGAGCTATGTATTAACTCGGTATTTTAAATGCTGACCTGCTGTAGAAGGGAGAGGGCAGCTCTCCCTCCTGGTCTGATCAGATTGACACCAGGTATTTTGCAGTGCAGGAGAAGATACTATGGTGCTTGTGAACAAGCAAGTTTTTGTATTCTTGCCTGAAGCTGCATGTCTTGAGTGAAACCTGGATGTATTGATTTACTGTAACCACCTATTGACCTCTGTGTCCTTTACATCTGAGTTGCACAAGGAAACACTATTCTTTTAATCTTTTTGTTGTTGTTACTGGTTGTTGTGAGTCAGGTAAGATGTCTGTGTATAAACAATCTGGTACATTCACTCTTAAAGCTGTTGCTGATGTTTATTTTACCACTTTTCACCTAGAACCCCCGCTCCCCCCCAACTTGTTTTCTCTTTCTTTAATTTGTTTCTAGAGCCAAATCATGCTTAGTATGACAGTTTCCTTGCGTTTTTTTTTGCACATCATCCCAAGAATGAAGCATATTCTTTATAGCGTCTTTGTATGCACTTAATCTTGTTTTGAAGATCAAAGTCTGAAAGCCATTTATCATTTCTGAAATTGAACTTTAGAGGTGTGTATAAAATCATCTCAAAGTTGATCAGATATTTTTCTTTCCAGAGGCAATGGGATAACTTTTTTTCCCCCCTTTTTCCCTGGTTTTGGTTTAATTGATTCTTCTGGTTCACTTGTTTCCAGTAGCCTAACATTCAGTTACTTCTGAATTTATACTTGATAAAAAATAGGGGGAATTATTCATTTTTTTATAATACTAAGTTCTTAGATGTGAAATTTTACTCTTAGTTTTATAATTCCTGTATTGCTTTGCTAATTGATGAGGCTCTTAAGCCTCAGTTGGCAGGGTGCACAGTTTGGAACCCACACATGAAACCAAGTTGCTAGCAAATGTGATCATAGTTGTGTGTCACAGATATGCTGTGCTGGCCTTCCTTTTTCCACCATTAATAAAAGTGTTCTTCTGTTCAAGTGCTCTTGTATTTGCAGGCTGCTGTTAGTAACTTTGACAGTGACTATAAAGTGCTGCTAGCTGGTTGTATTATTTTTATCCAGTTTGATGTTGTTATTTAAGATGTGAGAAAATGCACCAAACTTCTCTAATACCAAAATGTGATGAGAAGTTCCATTGCACATGGATCTCCTGCAGCAGTACCTTGAATGTATTGGCAGTACATTGCTCTTCAGTGTCTTAAATTCGCATTTGCGGATCTTAGTATCTATAAGAGGATTCTGGAAAGAGGCTTAGCACTGTTGGTGTTCTGCTCCTTTTCAGGTGTAGATCGTGTGTTTGCACCAGGGCTCACATATTTGCATGAGGACTTAGGCTGTCAGAATGTGAATTTCTTTGGACCCTAGCATTCAAATATTTCATCTGTGTGTGAACTGTAGTTTTCACTGTAAAATTTTCATTGCCAGCAATGGGTGTAGAGTCATCTTAATGGAAAATTATGATAAAGCTGATCAGGAAAACTTTAGTAGTAATAAGTAATGTAAAGCTGTCATAAAATGTACATTGTATTTCTGGAGCTTATGATCCAACATTGTCATGTCTACAGAACTGTTGCCTTTACAAAGACTATATTCGATATGTGTCAGTATAGAGCTTATTTCAGTTACTTTTTTTTTCATCTACAAATTCAGAATTTCTCGAGTACTGCAGTGTGCTTTCATGTGAAAGAGACTGACAAAGTTGTTACTCAGTACAGTTTTCAAAGCTGTTTTACTGGAAGCATTGATCCAATGTTGTGTATATACATTTCATTTCCTTTTATAGAATTCTTCAAAAATTGTATCTATCTACATCAGAGGGCATTTGCACCTAATACTATTGAAAGACCTAGAATATGTGATTTTTGATGACAAAAGAAAATTGAGAAGCACTCTAGAGAATAAAAGCAAAATTAATGTTGTATATTTAGATACAGTTCTGGAGTTACAAAGCCTCATTATAATCCAGCCTGACACCCATTTTCATTTTGTATGCACTAGCACCTCTGAAATGGATTTAAATGCTGTTTTCTTGCTGTATTGCAAGGCTTTTTTTCCTGCAAGAGCAGCAGAAAGAAGCCTTATTGTGTATGGGAATCAGGACCCAAACATTGTGTCTGTCTTGAAGGAGGAGATTCTCAAATAGAGATTGTGGTTAAATCTCTTCTAGTGTGTTGTGGTTTTGTTTTCTTCTGTAAGTGGTTAATTAAAAATAACACATTTTGAATGCAATTTTAGATACTGTCTCGTTAAAAATTGGGCTTTTTATTCTGTAAGCAGTGGAATAATTTCAGACAGTCAGACAGTTTGTGTTGACCTGTCAGTTGGCGCTAAAGCTGGTGAAGTTCTACTACCTTTGTTTGGAAAACTCCTTTCAGTTTATTTTGCAAACACTTCTGCAGTTTGTGTAGTATGTCCATGTAAAACATTCAAGTACAAACAAAATAAGCAAAAATCCTGCTAATGCCAATATTTCTTTATTTTTTATTTTCTTTTCCTTCCAGAGGTTAATTTAAAAATCCCAACCCATGGTGGCTATATCAGCAGAGCCCACCAGCTGAGAATACTTTTAAAGACAATTTTGCCATTGATGACTTTATTGATACTTTATATGACAGCTGGGTGAAAATAAACAGAAAGTAAAAGCAACACATGATACCCAACATAGTCATAGGAGAACTGGCTGTAATGGGTTTTGCAAGTGATGGGTCGTTGGTTTGGTTTTAATTATGCATTTTCTGGCTTGCTGGCAACTCTTGCTGAAGCTGGTTTTGGTGGTTGAGTAATGCGTGGTTGTACAGAAAGCATTAATAACAGCTTAAATAGGCTTTCACATGCACACAGGGTTTCCAGTGGGAATGGTTTGAAATGGAGCGATTTCCTAGTAGCCACCCTTGGGGTGTCAGGTTTCCTGCGGGCGAGCAAAGGCTCATGAAAACAATCTGCCTGCGCCAAGCCTGCCCTAGTGAGCAGCAGTGGGTGCATGCTGCCTTTGTGAAGCACCGGTTGCTTTTACAGCTCCAAAACCTGTTCAGTGACTAAACAGCTGCCTTCCCTTTCCAGGGGAAGGAAGAGGGGCGAGTGTGGGTTCTTGGTCCGGGGTTTCTGCAGCCTTAGGGGTGATGGTGGTGGTTTTCCAGCAGGGAGGCCTCCAGGAAGGGGGAGTGTGTTTGGCTTTAGAGCAGCACCAGGGCTGCTGGAAGGGAGGATGCTGATTACAATAATAAACAAATGCTGGGGATAGATTACTGCACGGCTGTCAGAGCAGACAGCGCCAAAGGAGGAGATCCCCAGCAAACGCTTTAGAGGTTGCAGCAGGACCCTTTGCTGGAGATTTTTTTTGTGTATATCCTAAAGGAAGGAAGTGACTTTAGATTTTGTTTAATAGGCCTTGGCTGTTCCGTGGTGCAGCATACCGTGGGTGAAGTGAAGCAGGCTGGAGATGGCTTGGTTACTGTCATAGTAACACCAGGCCAGCTGCAAGGGAGGCAGGGAAAGGAGAGGTGGGCTCCTGTTCAGCCACACTGATGTGTTTCCTAGGCTGAAGTGTGCCTCATCCCATTCGACTTCTCTGAAAAGCTGGCTTTTGGTGCTTCCTATAAACGGAAGTTTGGTTGGGGATTTTTCTTCTTATTCTTTTTTTTTTTTTTACTTTTTTATTATTATTATTATTTATTTTTTAACTTGGAATGGAGCAACATGGAAGGATTTTCTCTTCCTCCCCACCCTCTGCATCCACCATATACCAGCGGATTATAGCTTCTCTTGCTTGGGGTCATTGAGATCAAACTTTGAGCTTGGGGCCTGCAAGAAACCATTGCCAAGGTGAGCTGGAGGGAATCCTGGCTGGGTGTGGAGACAACGAGATCCCCACAGCACCATGGGGCCAGGTTAACTGCAAGGAGTATCACCCTGAATCAGTGGCTCTAGCCCAGGCACCCAGCCCATGGGAAAGAGTGGGGACAAGGATGATGTGACAATGGTGCTGCGTGAACTGCCCCCGGGGGAACACAGCCCAGGAGAGGGGCACATGCAAGAGCTCTTGGAGGGTTTTGTGACAGTGTAGGTGGAAAAAAAAGAGCAACATTTGGAAAGCTATAGACCTGGCTTGGAGGACGTACCAGGAAAATGTAGGCTTCGAGGGATGCTTAATGATGATTGGCCTGAACTTCAGTTTACGTGAGTTGCTGACAAAATTGGAAAAGGTATGATAAGCACAGTTTCATATACTCATGCCTTTGAAACAGGTTATGCTTTTGAAAACTACAAAATAAAAAAGGTAGGTTGATGTTGAGATTTCTGTGTTGCCGTTAAGGTCCTCATATGATCCGTTTGACTGTCTCTCACATATGGAAGTCTAATGTTGCTTCTCTTCCCCATTTAATGTCCTACAAGATTACTTTTAGAGCATGTGCTCTGATTGTGGTCCTCTTCGCTTTTATTTTTCAGAGGAAATTATAGAAATGTTTGGACTTTGCCAAGTTAAGGGCATAAGGGGACTTCCAGGATGTCTGTGACCTTACTTCACTGTTGACAGAAAGGAAGTGCTCCACAGTTTTCTGTTAGATTTAGTTGAATGTTAGCTTAAATTTTAGAACTTCTTATGGCTTTTATAAGTAGAATTGCTTCCAATGAATGCCCTACTTTTCCCAAAGTTTCATCTGTTGTTCTTCAAGCTAGTTACTCTTTCTCTTACCAGGACATTTGGTAACAGTAATGCTGAGAGTCAGGAGGCTTGGCTTTGCAATGATTGCACTAATTAGTGAGACACATAAGATTATTCAAAACCAGAATGTTTTCATCTACTTGTCAGCACTTCCAATGAAACCTGGATCTGTATGTTTGTAACCAGCCTTAGCTTTGCATACTGTATTTTCTTTTTTCTTTAACATTTCTCTATATAAGCTTCCTGGGCCCTGCAAGACCAGTCTCTAACAAAACATATAGTCGTTTATTTACACATTAATATAAAAAACATAAATACTGTGGTCACAAAGCAGGAGAGCAGATTTTAAAGCCTGATTCTGTGCTATTCTTTCCTAAAGCTCTAAACTTAAGTATGTTCTTTTTATAAAAAACATATAAATCAGCACTGGTATCCAGAACAGTAATATAATGGGTATTTACTAAGTCTCAGAAAATAAAATTAAGCTACTTTTTTTTTATTTATATAATTTTGGTTAATTTCAAAATCATCAATCTGGGTTGTCAGAAGACTGTTGTAAGCTGGTTTGGATTTGCTGTGTTGTTTTTAAACTCTTGTATTTATACTTTCCTACAGTAGCAAACTGGAGTTAATGAGACAGATACTGTTCAGTACCCCACCAGCATGACTCTTCCAAAAGTAGCAGCAAAAACAGTTATCACACCATTTCTTCACTCTGTCGATTACTTGCTCCTCTCTTGCTCCCAGTCTGACAGCTGGGCTTCACTGTTTGCTTGTAATTGCTACTTGGTAGCCTATAAAGATTAGGACACATGCTGGACACTTTGAAATGCTTCATGACATGGTTAAGACAGAAGTTTTGAAACCAATGTTTCTAATGTCTTTGGAACCATTCAGGCTTTGGCATTTGCAAATTCCAGCACTCCCCCTGTGATTTCAAATATTCCAGTGTCTTATTTTGTCTCAAAGGAATTGATCTGAGCTATTCTCACCAAAACAAAACTGACAGGTCTCTCAGCTCAGCTGTGTTTTTCAGCTTGACGTGTACTGTGTCATTTTGTTACCTACTGTGCTGAAATTTGTAGCATGAAGTAGGTGCTTTCCTGCTGGAGAAGAAAGCTAACGTTTTAGTTGGTGAGCTCTGACCAGAGATTCTAATCTGTGCTTATTTAGCAAGGTTGGGTTTTGTTTGGTTTTGGGGTTTGTTGTTTTGTTTTGGGTTTTTTTTTTTTTTTTGAGGATATGAGGGAGGTCGAGCAGGTTCCCCTCCTCCTCCCCTGCTTCATCTCTCCCTCTTACTATTCTCTACACCCCCATCCTGTTCCTCCTGAGGAGTTTGCTGCCAGGGGAAACAGTGTTGTGACTGATCCTGTCTTGCAAGCTACTTTCAGCTTTCTGGATTTGTTAATATACGTTCTAAGGAGAGAATTACAAGTGCTGTTGCTGTGGTTGTAATGCAGAAACCAGATGGCGTTTGCAGAAGCTTGCGCAGCACTCCCATCCTATGCAAAAGCAAAACTGCATTACACTGGGGTGGGCAGGGCCACTTTGGCTTTGTTCAGTTGCATTTCTGTGACTGCTGGAGTTAGTACTGACAGATTTAAGGTGACCATCAGATGTTGAGTTAATGCCGTGCGATGGAGCCACGGAGGTTGTTGAAGTCAGGCTAGCATTCTCAGCCTTTCTAAGTGCACCATCATTCTTGTGTTGAAAGGAATCCTTACCCACACACCACTTGTTGGCTGTTAAGGTGCTACCCATGAGGTTTAAGTGCATGTCAAGACAGCTTTTTGGAAACTTGGAAGTGTCAATGCAAAGCTTTTGGTAGTACAAGCATCTGAAAATTAGATGTGAAAAATACTCCAAAGTGCTTTTTCCTGAAAAAAAAGTTTTTTTTTTTTCTTCCTAGAATATTCGAGAGCTTAAGTAGTAATTAAATTTCTAACATATCTAAAGCCAATTGCTGTTTTGAATTGCTTTGATCTTATGCTATAGTCTCAGTGGCTATAGTGATATCCAGTGTGGTCTGTGTATAATGCTTTAGGGAAGTTTTATGTCTGTCTTTATGCACTCTCTGGCCACTGATGAATTTAGGATAATGGCAATTCTGCCCAAGGGTTTTGAATGCATACTGCTCTTCTGAATGTGAATTCATTATAAGCTGATTGCTTAGCAGCAATTGCCACTGCAAGCCTCTGAAAGAGCATATTGGGATGAGCCTTTCTAAAGCTGTGACTGTCCTCTGACACTAGAAGAGAGACTGTCTGGATTCTTCAGAGGCTTTTTTAAACTGTCTCTTTTTACAAAAGCATCCCCCTCTTCCAGCTACCCTCACCATTTGTAAAGAAGGGAGCAATAAAAGTCCTGTTTGCCTTTCACAATGGCCACTTTATCATGCCTTAATTTTTATTCCCTCCTTAAGAGTAATCAAAAAGTAAAAAGCTCAGAGTGAAGCGGGGGCTAAAGGGAACATCTGACACAGCAGTGTTCCCAGGGGCAGTTGGCAGCAGAAGGTAAAATGTATCTGGTTCAGTACAGACTAAACAATATGCTATTAAAAAAAATCCATTCCCTTGCTGCTTGCTGTGAAACCTCAAAGAATGATGTTCTGGCTGATGTTGATGGCAAACAGTTATGTTCTTTGGTTGGCACTGAGCATTTTTGTTCCAGCTGTTTCAGCTGGAAGAGTTTTCTGCAGTTACTTTGATGAGCAGTCATCACCTTTATTCCTGACTCAAAAAGTGATGAGTGCAGCATTCCTGTAACTATGTCTTTGCTGACTTGGACATTGTCAGTGAAGGCAGTGAGCAGTCATTTCTGTGGGACTTGAAATTCCGTGCACCAAGTCTGCAGTCCAGTCAAAGGTGTGATTTGTGTTGGGTGAAGTAATACAAAACTTTCTTGTCAAAATAGCCTGTGGGTAACCTTTGCTGGGGAAAATGCAGGTTTTCAAGCAATTTTTCTTTCATAAGGAGTCAACCTCAACCCGACCCTAATTCCTTTTAAGATCCTCATGTGGTTCAAAAGCCACAGAAGTTTGAATGTTCTGTGTCTTGTACCTTGGGATTAAAATTACACAGAAGTCTGTATGACAATCAAAAACCACTTAAAGTCCTGTAGCACAACATCAGCACTGGACCTGTACCTCCATTTCTAGCAAGTCACATGTTGTTTGCATGCCATAACTTGCCATCTCTGCTTTGTGGTCAGATGTTTATTAAAAAACCTGTGAAATTCTGCTTTGTAAAACATATAAATAATTAAAAATTGGGCTGGAATACAGAATTTGTCTGTGTGTAGGGAGTTAAAAATACATTGGAGTAAAATATTGATAAGTTCTGTATGTAAATATTTTACAAACCCCATGAAGTTATAATTGGTGTAGCATGCTATTGACCTTTTTCAGAAGAATCTAAGTTAAGTTTTGTGTCATACCATGTATAGTAAAAACTTGATTAAGGGATCCTGATAATAGAATCTATAATGTTATAGGAACATCTGCTTATTTACTTTACAGAATAAAATAACATCCCTGTTTTAGATCTTTGTATCATAAAACTCAGGTACTCGAGGATTCTTAATGGTGAGAATGGAATGGAGTAACATTCTGCATGCTATAAAATGCACCATTTCTTCTACTTTAATTTTGGTGTGGACATGGGGATTTTCATCCACCAGTTTTTACCTTCAGTGGAAGGGTTCAGGCCCTGTGTTGATGGCAGTGTACCAATGAAGGCAATCTAAACAAAATCTGAAAACAAGGAAGTAAGTATGCTAACCACTTAGGGGGCTGCAAAGTGAATTAGAGGCCCTCTGGAGCCAAAAAAGGCACTAGAATGCCCGTTGTCATGGGAATGCTGTTGGTTTGGGGTTTTGTGGGGGTTTTTGTTTTATATGTTTGGGGGAGGTGTGTTTTATTTATTTGTGGGTTTGATTGTTTTTCTGTTTTCTTTTGTTCTGATTTTTTTCCTTTTAAAAGGAGTTTCTTTTTGCCTTTATAAAGGATTAATAGTTTTCAAAGGACAATTATTCCTACTGTTGTAGCTGTTCAAATATGCTGGCAGTCTGAAAGAAAGAAAAATAAAGAAAAGAGGTTTGATGGCCTTTGGCCTTGGAATTGGAATCAGAATGCTTAGTTCTGTTCAAATCTTTGTCATATGTTTTCTTTTACCCTGGGCAAGTCACTCTAGTTTGCCTTTGGGCTTATCCAGTAGCAAATCCAACTGCAGTCTGCTACATCTTAGCGTCCTTTTCGGAATTGCCATCTATGTTAGTGTCACGTACCATATTTATACATTCTTCAAAGACAATTGTCATTGTATGGTAATTTAGTATTTTATTAAATTGGAATTAAAGCAAGAGATAGGCTTCTTATTATGGAGACAAGCCTTAAAATCAGTCTGGCTAGGGTGAAGTAGATGTGTACATGTCAATCTAGTTATTTCTTCTCCCTTCTATCTTTCAAAACTTTGAAACTTGCACTTTAGTTTATATGTAGGATGATTTTTTTTTTCTCAAAGAAGAGCTTTCTTCTAATTTAGGACCTTAAGCCTGCAAGCACTTGGGCATGTAAACAAATCTGTTGACCTCATTCCAATATATTTTCAATCCAGTTTAAAAGGTATCTGCACATAAATATTTGCAAAAAATATAGCATCTATATAATAATAGCCTCAAAAATTAAGTTGATAAAGCTATGTAACTATAGTTTAAGAACTATGAATTCCTTCTGGTGAGAAGTCCTTCTCTGTTTCCCATGTATTTCCTTAGGTTTCTTTATAGTTTGGATCACACATGCACACACACACACCTTTTCTTTTTTCCTTTGCTTTTTTTTCCATGCACCAGGAGAGCACTCTGGCCCAGTTCCCCTTTGCACTGGACTAAGAACGAGTGTGTTTCATGGTGGTATCCAACCCTCTTAGTGTGACAAAAGCAACAGACCTCCCCCCTCCCCTGTCTTGTCCTGCATCCTCCCTTGCGTTGCCCCTTGGATTCTGGATATGGAAGTTTCCATCTGATTACAGGGAAGTTTTTATAATTGCTTTTTAACTATTGAAAAATTAAAATTGGATTAACTCTGATGAGAGTTAATTCTAGTTGAGACCTGAGTGAGGATAGTCAACTTCTGTCATTCCTGTTTACATCACAGAGGATAGTGAAGAATGTAGAAAATCAATGACCAAGGAAAAGGCAGGAAACAGAAAAATAATAGATAACAGTGAACATGGATTAGGATGTGTACAGGATGGATAATGTTCTTTTTCCCACTTTGAAATAAGAAATTCTAGGGGAGGTTAACCACAACATGCTTACAAATCTCCTAAGAATGGAAAGATTGTGATAACACAGCAAGTAAAGGAGATTACTACCAGTTGCTACTAATTACAGTAGTCTTAGGACAAGATGGGAGCCCATCATCCTTGTTAGCCTTCCAGCAAAGCACCTATACCCCCAAAAAATCTTGAAGATCTTTTATATCACTGCTAGGAAATAGCTAACTTAATGTGTCCATCTGTTGCCATTAGCTGTCTTTCATATCCTGCATTCGTGCTGTACTTCTTTCATGTGCACATCAATGTGGGACATGTTATTTGCACTTGCATTCATTAACTTTAATATCAGTCTGGTTGGTTTATCCATCAGCTGACAGTGCTGGGTTTTTTTTTTTCCCCTGGAAAATGGAAATCAGAAAAGAGAAGTTAATTAGCAAAGTTAATTCTTTGAACTGAGCTGTCACAACATGGCCATCGCAGATTGGACTCAAGAATGTGAACAGCAGATTTACTGTGCCTTAATCAATGTAACATGATGAGTGGCAAATACAAGAATCAAACCCATTTGGAATTAAACATTTTTAAGTGCGCATGCTTGAGTGTCCTCTCAAATGTAGTGAAAGTTAACATGTTTTGTGAAGGCTCTCAATAGCTTTAGAATGAATATTGTGAGTGTAGAATAGAAGATTAGAGATCAGTTTTTTAATTAAGTTTTCTTTTGAAGCTTTTAAGAGCCATAGAAGTGTAATTGACATGATCAGGCATATTGACATGATATGATTAAAATTGTAACTGCTATGTGTGGTTATATTTCCTACTGTGTGGTTTAAGCTGGTTTTCACTGGGTCTGCTTGTGTGTTGGAGACATAGGACAGGAGCTCTAAAAGTCTTCAGATAAGCATTTGATTTCTTGAACTGACAAAGATGCTGTCTTATTTGAGTTTGTTGATCATCAGACACTTATATTTGTTTTTTCATTTTAAACACTACTATATCTGTTTTCAAAATTACTGTTTTTATCAGGATGGTTTAAAGAGAGTAGAAATGTGTTTTTACCTCTTTTAAAGTAGTAAAACTTATGACAAAGAGTAGGTAGTTTTCCAAAGTCACCTAGTGGCTCAGCTGGAAAGCCAGAGCTTTGCTGACACCTCCCTCCCTCTCCCCACTCCCTCTTCCCTGTCTCTCCTTTACTCACTTTTCCAGCTGTATTATCACTTCTTTTTGCTTTCTTCCCTAAATGAAGAAAGCTTTCATGTTGTCTCAAATTCACAGCTACTTTCCCACTGTTCCCAGCTATTGTTTGTAGAATGTGAAACAGCCATTCTAAGATGCATGACTATGTATCTTGAGTATGGGAAGATACAAGAGCCCTCTCCTTTCCTGCTCCTGGGAACAGATGGAGATTACTGAACAGTTGTCTGGAAGAATAAAAACCTTTCAGGGATTTCAGTTATAAAATTTCTTTTGCAAAATAAGTTTATTTACATCTGCATCAAGTTCCTGTCACAACCTTCTTTAATTAATCCCGTTGAGACAGCCACTACACCTCCTGGCTCTCCACACATTTATATCGCTCTATTAGAGTATACATAGATGTATGGTCACTAGAAAGCATTGGCGGTGATGCAGGAAGTTTTGTTTGCTCTTAAAGGTAATAATGTAGTTGTTTAGATGAAGACAACATCTATAATGTGTCTCTTGAGGCACATATTAAATCAGAAAATATGTTTAATTTCTAAGCAGAGATCAGTCAGCTGAATTGAAATCACAAGCACTTATTTTTCTTTTCAGTATTTCATATGAAATTCAGATTATAATACATCCTGCTGGTTTATGTCTCTCTCTCAATATATTACAGGCCATGGTGTACAGTATTTTATCTGTAAAAATGGGCTTGTGGAAGCTGTAATCATGTAGCTGCAATTTAATGAAAGCTTTTTTAGTTAAAAGCTTTTGTTGTGTATGACCTAAAGCACTTCACAGAGTTTGAATTTTACTAGGCTGTGTAAACTTTCTGCAACGTTTAATTTCAAATAGGAAAGAAACAACATAGCTAAGGCTGGATCTTTGCAGTTTCTGAGCAGGAAACCATTTCTAGTGCATTTGCAAATGCTGCACTATGTGAAATGCGTGGGAGAACAGTAGACAAATAGTTACCTTCCGTGCGACAAAAACTTGCAGAGAACTCAGTGTTTATAGTTCTAAGTCCAGTTTCAGTCAAGGATTTCAAACTCTTTTTCTCATGCTAAGAAAGCTAGACCTTTTATAATGATGTTAATAGGGTTGCAGGTTTTTCCCTCTGCATCTTAGTCACCCAAGAAAGTCAGCCTATGTGCTCTGTCCTAATGCTTAGGCCTACTAATAAGAATAAGCTTTTCCCTCCTTTATTTAGAGAACTAAGATGTTTAGACTTTTCTTCTTTGGTATTTCAGGACATCCAAGCTGAGATTGATGCCCACAATGACATCTTTAAAAGCATTGATGGAAACAGACAGAAGATGGTGAAAGCCTTGGGAAACTCCGAAGAAGCTGCCCTGCTCCAGCACCGTCTTGACGACATGAACCAGCGCTGGAATGACCTGAAGGCAAAGTCAGCTAACATCAGGTAAGTAATGAAAATGTCAAGACATGAATGGGGCACAGTTGCTGTCTTCTAAAAGGCTTGAGAAATGTGATCGAGGCATTGAAGTAAAATTTCTGTTTTCTTCCATAAAGGACCCCTGAGCACAGATATGAAAGATTGGTGCACTTGCTTACCATGAAGGCTTAATTACTACTCTTCTCTCCAGAGATGTGCAGTTATAACTTACCAATCTGTACTAATTTTTCCAGAAAGCATGTTGAGTCTTTCTTATTGTAAACAGCCAGCAGTATTGATGTAGTAGTTCTATGAATCTACAATTACTGTGAGAAGAAATCAGGGGTTTGTTGTTGTTTTTGTTTCTACCACCGAAGTGAATCTGACAGGACTTGCATCTTAAGTGTCTTGATCCATATTTATAGTAATTTTATTTTATTTTTATTGCTGCTATTCAAGTATGACATGTTTTAAAATGCGTATTTGTCAAGGAATTCATTTTATAATTTTTTGATCCCACCAGTGCCAAGCACACTGACTGTCCAACTGTAGTCATTGTTAAAGTCTTTGCAATGTCATTTTGGAAGTAGATACTACCATATTCATTAACGTAAACAAAATTCCACATTAAAATTAATTACACAGAGAAGAATTTCTGGAGCTTTGTTCTGCTTGCTTGTTGAGGGGTATTCCTGCCTGACCAATTTGATGGCCTTCTATAACAGGGCTATGGAACTGATGGACAGGGGTAGAGCAGTTGACGTCATCTACCTGGACTTGTGCAAAGCGTTTGACACTGTCCCACATGACATCCTTGTCTCTAAATTGGAGAGACATCAATTTGATAGGTGGACCACTGGATGGATAAAGAACTGGCTGGATGGCTGCACACAAAGAGTTGTTGTCAATGGCTCAATGTCTGGCTGGAGACCAGTAACAAATGGTGTCCCTCAGGGATCGGTGTTGGGACCTATCTTGTTTAACATCTTTGTCAGTGACATGGGCCGTGGGATTGAGTGCACCCTCAGCAAATTTGCCGATGACACCAAGCTGTGTGGTTCTGTTGATATGCTGGAGGGAAGGAATTCCATCCAGAGAGACCTTGACATGCTTGTGAGGTGGGCTGATGCCAACCTCATGAAGTTTAACCATGCCAAGTGCAAGGTCCTACACTTGGGTTGGAGCAATCCCAGGCACAGCTACAGGTTGGGTAAAAAGGAAATTCAGTGCAGCCCTGCAGAGAAGGACCTGGGGGTATTGGTTGATAAGAAAATGAACATGAGCTGGCATCAGTGTGTGCTCGCAGCCCAGAAAGCCAACCATATTCTGGGCTGCATCAAAAGAAGCGTGACCAGCAGGTCAAAGGAGGTGATTCTGCCCCTCTACTGTGCTCTCGTGAGACCTCACTTGGAGTATTGTGTGCAGTTCTGGTGTCCTCAACATAAAAAGGACACGGAACTGTTGGAACAAGTCCAGAGGAGGGCCACGAGGATGATCAGGGGACTGGAGCACCTCCCATATGAAGACAGGCTGAGAAAGTTGGGGCTGTTCAGTCTGAAGAAGAGAAGGCTGCGTGGGGACCTCATAGCAGCCTTCCAGTATCTGAAGGGGGCCTACAGGGATGCTGGGGAGGGACTATTCATTAGGGACTGTAGTGATATAGGACAAGGGGTAACAGGTTAAAACTTAAACAGCAGAGGTTTAGATTGCATATAAGGAAGAAGTGAGGTACTGGAATGGGTTGCCCAGGGAGGTAGTGAATGCTCCATCCCTGGCAGTGTTCAAGGCCAGGCTGGATGAAGCCTTGGGTGATATGGTTTAGTGTGAGGTGTCCCTGCCCATGGCAGGGGGGTTGGAACTAGATGATCTTGAGGTCCTTTCCAACCCTAACTATTCTATGAGTCTATGATTCTAATAGGACAGAACAATGTTAAACATTCATATGAATCTTCCAAAGGGCAGAAAAATAAGTTGAGCTTGAAATTCAGGCACAAGAGTTTAAAAAAGTGAGAAAGAGAGAAAATATGTGACCCTTGCTTATTATCTTTACTTATCCCATCACCAACCTGCAAAACAGTGAAGTGAAACAGATAAATCAGCTCCACAAAAGCCCACAGGCAAAGCTGGAACCCGAGGAACCAACACTTGTGGAGACTGGCCTCACCACACAAGTAGTTAAACACAAGAACTGTTAAACTTGGGCTGTTATAAACTCTACTCACAAATAAGTCAGTGTGGAAGAAAGATGAAAAGATGCTTAGAAGATAATAATTTAGGACATGTGGAGTTCTAGCATGAACAGTTCAGTTACTTGGCATTTCCTGTGGTGGCTACTAATTTGGGAGAAATGGCCAAACAAAAAGGTCCTTTGAGCCATTTGCCCTGGCTAGCTGTGAGTTCAAAGGCAGTAATACAATGATTGTGCAGTAAATACTCAGAAAAGTGGGAGTACTTGGTCTTCTGAGTACAGACCCATCTTTTCCCTTCTGAATGGATATGACACATGCATCCTACTGGACAGCATTAATGTTTGCAATATTTGTGTTATTGTGCTGGCACCTGCAATGCTGCATAGCTATAAGTAGAAGATAGGCAACGAAGAGAATACTGGAGCAAATATAAGACAAGTAAATAAACCTTTCAAATCTCAGTTACCACTTAGTAGAGCATAGCATTTCTGAGTTCATATATTTTGGCCTCTTCTTTGGTTGCAGTTCACTTCTCTAACTCATTCAAGAATGCTGAGAGGGTTGGAACTAGATGATCTTGACGTCCTTTCCAATCCTAGCTATTCTATGACTCTATGATTCACAGGGAAATAACAAAGCACAGAGCTGATAGGAAGTCAGTGTGTTGATCTAGCTGCTTGCCTTCAATTCTTGCTTTTTTGGTGTACCTTTTTTTCAAAGATGAATTGGAAGGCAGAACTCTATCGATGAGTCTTGTGAGAGCAGCATATAACCATGTTAGGTGCCAGGAATGGTGATTGAAAGACCTGATTGTTTTGTTATGGGTTTTAGTCTGGGATAGTGCTTCTAAATGAAGGTTTCTCTAAGTTTTTAAAAACACTCTCAGTTATGTGTACATTCTCATTATGCTGATTTTTAATTGCTGAAAGTACTGCTGTCCTGTAGAGGTAGTGTGAGATTTTCTTCATCACTTCAGTCCTCTACTGTAAATAAAGGGAGTTACAAACTTAAAAGCAGCACTCTCATGACATGCTTTTAAATTCATGGAAAGTACTTAAGCTTGTACTTGTAAAGACTGTAACACTACCAGAGAGCACTCCTTGAAATTACTTGTAGACTTATCTCCTTTTTCTCTCTTTATTATCTTATTCCCGGGAAGAAAACAAAGCTGCAAGAGCCAAATGTTTAGGAGAGATTCTTTTCTCCTGGGGCATGAGGTGTGAGGGTGTTAGTGTCTGGGGGAGGGTAGAGATAAAAGTATGGGAGAAACTTAGAAAGATATATTTAGACCACCCACAAGTCTTTTTCATTCCATGTGTTTGCTTTTTGCTTAGCAGGAAAAATGTTACCTCCATAGAAGAATCAAAAGCTGAGGAGGTCTCCAGCTGTGAAGAGAACCTCTCAGGGTCAACAGAAGGGGAATTATGTCAGAGCTGCTGTTCTTCTAGATGATTTTATTTAGCCTGGTTGGAGGGGGGTGCTCTCAGTCTGGTCAGCTGGATGGGAGCATCTGTTTTTCAGGCTCATCCAGGATTCCTTTAGGAGTTCTTTTGCATATCAGGTCATTGATGCTGTGTAGTGGTGTTGCTCAAACCAGTGCTCAAAACCAGACAGTCATCTGTAACAGACCTAAGATTCCTAAGCCGCCACCTGACTTGGTGAATCCCTTGAGATTGCCAGTTCTTTTTCACATGAGCACAAACACCTGATGCTTTGTTTCCAGGTTGTGTACCAATTCCAAAACAAAACCCAGCAATCATAACTTTGAAAGTACAGAAGCCCAAAAAACATTTCAGAGCTTCAAAATGTTTTATTGGCTCTCTTCAGTAATGCTTGTATGACAAATGCAAACTTGATATTAAAACTTTGAAATGCGATTGGGAGCATATCTTGGTTCCTTTGCAGCATTTGCTTTGAATGGGTTTTACTGAATGCATCTGTGTCCACTCCCCAGGAGAACTGAATATTTGTGTCTACTCTTCAGCTGCTGCTGCTGCTGTATCTCATTCTTACTTTCAGTATTGCTTTTGATAAGATTAGAAGGGTAGAATTCAGGAAAAATCCAGGCTGATGTGGTATGTTTTCTCTTTAACATCTTTCTGACCTTTCAAGAGAGGTTAGTTCACTTTGTCTTTTGGGAATTTTCAAGTCCCTGTTAGTGTAGTACATTTCCTCTACACTCCTTACTGCTCTGCCCCCACAAGTTTAGGTTGCGCTGGACTTTGAAACCATGTGCTAGTAGTATTTTGCTACTGTCATTAATCTGGTATGCACATGGGTACTCATTAGTGGTAGATTATAGCATTTAATCTAGTGTCATATGCTGCATCATTCACATAAATATCAAGCGAGTGGTTTTTCACTATTAAAATTATTGCACTGTATGTTTAATTAACAGTGAAACACTGTTCGATTGTCCTTTGACTAGTTGCAGGAGTTCCTTCTCCCTTGAAAGACTCCAGTTCATTTTGTATACAAAAATTCTGCTAAATAATTAGAGCAGAAACTTGAAACCTTAGAGCATGACAGTTTTTAGAGGTGAGATCTGTTTATACTTGCTAGATACGGTAATAGATTGTGATTAACAGAGATTTCACTATCAAATGTACAGAAAGCTGTAGATCTGAAATGCTTCAGTTGTGGTTGCTTCTAGAAATTAATGAAGATGGCTTATTTTTAACAATCTGTGTCTAACAGCAAAACTGTAAATTCAAATGTGGCCTTCCTCGGCTTGACTGAGAAATAACTCTCCTCTGTCTCACTAATAGGAGTAGAACTCTGTTTCCACTTCCAGAAAGGAGGGCTGGTTCTGAGTACCTAGCACGAATGTAACATATATGCAATGCTTTGTAGCTTGGTATTTCTGAAGGCATTTTTGAAAGAATGTCAAGCTAGCTGTGAAAAGAAAAAGGTAAACATTGTACATGGACCACCCTGTTCTTTGGGAGCATGTCTCTGTGTGTGACTGGGGCTTCAGGGGCCAGCTATAGTGAATACTCCAGCTGTGCACTCTCTTGCTGTAGTTAATATTGTCTATATGGGAAGCTGTTGATTGCCTTGGAAGTAGTTCTGGTTGGTGAGTATTAAAGAACAGAGGCCAGGAGAGCTGAGACAGTACATGTCACTCAGGAGCTGCCGGTCTGCAAACCAAGGCCTGCCAGACACTCTTCCTCAGTATGCATATAACTGCAAATGCAATAGCTCGCTTGTGATTCACTGCAGGGCAGGATGCTGGCTTGGATTCAGTGTTGTGAGAAAAGGTATCAGTGAAAGCAATAAGGGATGATAGAAACAGTGATGCATGAAACTGTAGGCAGTAAAACATTGCTTCTAGCAAGTGCTTCATTTTTCTTTTTTTTTCCATGTCAAGCAGTTACCTGATTGCTTTCCTGAATGAAGTAGAATAGGTTCCTCTTCCTAATGGTAGTTAGTTTATCCTTTCCATAAATGTGATACTATTTTTTTTCTTTATATCTCCTCCCCCATGCCCCTTACTGACTGCTTTATTGGTTTATCTATCCTCCTGTCACTGGGAGATCCCAGCATACCCAAACCTAAGCTTGCCTTGAAATTAACCTCTCAGCACATCGCCCCTTCGATCCAGCTGTTGTCATAGCAGTCCCAAACATGCACTTTGAATGCCATAATAATACAAGAAAAGCCAAATTATGTGAGTTACAGTGAATCAGAAGGATAAAAACATGCGAAAAATAACATAGGGAAAAGGTAGGAAACAATAAAAAGTTCAGTTCACTCATCTGTCAGAAGCAGGGCAGGAAGGTAAAGAGCTGGTGTCCTACTACACTGAAAAGGATTTACCTGTACTCCGTCATATGTGTGGAGAAAGAAAATGTTGTTTACTGGTATAAACTAAGAACATGCCACTCTCAGATGATTACATAATATAGAATGACTTCAGTAAAAGAGAGGTAGTCAGTCCTTGTCGAAGATTTCCCTGCAGCAGTGTAGGCACTGCAGGGAGAAGCAATTAAGTCAAGGTATATTTTTAAATTATGGAAGAAGGTGTTGTGGAATCTAGAGTTTTTGCCAATTAAGCTGACAGATTCACTGTTTTAATTCTCTAGTAATTCACTATCAACTAAAGATGATGTATTAAATAATTTCTGTCACTGATACATTCAGCAACAGTTTACTGTTGATCACTGCTGGGAGAACTTACTGTTTTTGCTGCTGGAGAGTCAAGGTTCTGGCACAAAAGAGTTCAGTTTTGTGGTGCTTTAGCTCAAAAAATGATGCTTGTACTTTGTGCACTGCAGTGGTGGAGTCACAACAAACCACAGCATTTGTTTATGTTGCCTAAATGTGTAATTTTCAAGGTTTTAGATAAGATATAGCATAAGGTATGTATTTGTCTGTGTTCCCCCATTTTACCTCTGCTTATTTGATTTGTTGTGCAAAATGTTATGAAGTAGAGGGTTTTTTAAGTGCAAAGTTGCTTTGCAGTTAAACACTTGAAACATACTTGTCTTAATAATAGAGCAATTTAACTTATTTATTGTATTGCTGTGATGGTTTTGCCATTCAGGGCTTTAAAGATTCTCTTACATTGTTTCACAGGGCTCACTTGGAGGCTAGTGCAGAAAAATGGAACAGATTGCTGACATCCCTGGAAGAGCTGATCAAATGGCTGAATGCAAAAGATGAAGAACTGAAAAAGCAAATGCCCATTGGAGGGGATGTTCCAACCTTACAACAACAGTATGACCACTGCAAGGTAAGTTGCCTAAGTTTCATAAATAAGCTACTGTGAATAATAGAATGAAGCAAATTTGAGAACAGAAGAAATGATAAATACTGCCTAGCTACTAATTTCTAGAAAAAAGCTCTAGGTCTCCATCCCTTTACTTCCCCACCTTGCCCGCTAAAATACAACTGAGATATTCTATAAAATTTCATCTGCAGGATTTCTGATACATATGTTCAGTCCAAATGCTTTGGTTTTTTTTTGTTTTGTTTTTGTTTCCTGATGTTTTGGGGTATTGTTAGTGAAGTTAAGGAAGGTTTACAAAAGTCAAAACTGGACAGGAACTGTGAAAGCAGTGTTGGACATAAGTTCAGTAAAATTATGGGTTTTCTACATGTTACTAAATTGACCAGTAATAGTAACTCCCCCACGTCCCATGCAGATTTATACTGCACAGATGGGTCAAAACTAGTTTTGAGAGCTAAAACTGACCTGTGCCTTGTATTGTATCTATAACACACTATTCCAGCTCTTTTATTTTGTTAGTTCTGTTCCAGTTTTGTGCATAATAGAGTATGAATGCCTAAGTAATTTTTGACAATAACAAAATCTGTTGCATCGACAACTTATCTTCATTAATGTAGAATGTAGAGTCTGTGTCACCAGCTATGATCAGTAATCATAAAAAAGTTAATCATAAAAGTTAGGACATTTACCATCGGATAAATATGTTCTAGTATGGCTTGTTCCATCTTATAGATGTTTTTACTTCTGTATGGCGTGAACAAGGAAAGAGAACAAATGCAGCTTTTATTTATTTAATTTCATAACATCCCTTTCACCAGCCCAACAGTGATGTCTTTTCTGCTGTGGTGTTTAGTGAGGACAAAAACTGAGTTTAGGAAAACACTTAAGAGTACTGAAATACTCACTTATTGTGAGGAACTACAGGAAATGTAGCCTGACGTGAACAGCACTTTCAAGATTTAACTCCAAAACATAAGAGGTAAAGAAACTCTGCATACATTTCTCCTTAATTTAGTCTTTTAAAATAAAGTTATTAGCATAAACTAGGATCTTTATTTCTTGAGAGTTCATCTCTTCCTGTTAAATCATCCACTTAAATCATCATGCTCTGTTTTCAGGCACATCTGCTGTGAATATGTTGTAATGCTCAAATGATGGATTGTTAGTGCCAAAGAGCAATAAAAGGCTGAAACAGATCCAGATATGTTTTGAAGGAGGTCAGTGGGAAGTGATAGATCTCTACAGGTCATTTTCTAAGGGCTTGCCTGTGTTTCATACTAGATTGTAGTATGTGTGTGATAATAACAAATAATAATGACAATGCCTCACATTTGAAGATCTCAAAACAATTTATAAATATGGGTTTCTGTAAGTCATTACAAAGTAGAAAATTTTAGAAGCAATAATGCTGAATGGCTGATTTGTGAACTGCAGCAGTGTTGAAGTCACTTCTGGGTTGTTTAGTCCTTGCCCTTATATTTAAAGAATAACATGTTTTGTTATATATCGAGGTTAAGACTCTACTAAGTGCATTCAGGAGCTTTTAGATAGTCTTCTTTTGTTTTCCAAAAAAGCAATATTCTTGCAGTGTCACTGTGGGTATTGGATCCATTTGTCTGAGCCCAGTATTTAATACTAGCTAAATCAATGGTCTGAAACAGCACAAAGTTAAAGCAATCCTGCACATCACTTTGGGCATTTTGTGCACCTATGCAAGCAAGAGTACAATATTAAATTGTGGGTATTTCTTAGATGATGATTAGTTTATTTTCTAACAGTTATTTTGTTAGGAACCAAAAGGAAGACAAATGATAAGACTTCCCTATATACCATGTGATGATACTGTGCCATAACAAATGTGAATTATTAGCATGTTGCATTTCACTTTCTGTTGAAGTGTTGCTTATTAGGCATTGCCAGAGGAGGAGAGCTGGACCACAGCTGTCTGTTGCTTTGATTCTCCATGGCAGCATTTCATTTCTGCCTGGGCTAGTGGAAGCTGTCCCTGCCCATGGCAGAGGGGGTGGAACTGAATGTTCTTTAAGGTCCTTTCCAACCCAAACCGTTCTGTGATTCTTAGTAGGAACTGTTTATTCCTTGCTGAAGCTGCAGTTTACTAATAAATTGCATCAACAAAAAAGTTGTGTTTTATCAGGTAGAAAGTGAAAACTGGAGGGGGTGGGAATCTATAAACAAAACCCCAAACCCATTGGAAGTCCTTTTTCCTTCTGCTTCCTCAGCATAGTGAAGTGATTGGTCAGTATGGTTAGGATGTTGGATAAAGATGTGCCCTTGGTTGAGTAACACAGGTTTTACGTCTGACTTTATTTTTTTATTATTATTTTTGAAACCTTATGCCAGGTCTGCCTTTTCAATAGATTCTTTATAAAATAAATTTGTGTGATTCCACACAGTCACTTTCTGCCTTGTGGGGGTATCACTGGCTCGTGTCACTTGCTTTGCATTTAATGTGCTCTTTTAAAAATATCCTGTGTTAAGCTGAAAGTTGTCAGTGCAGATCTGAGATGCAACTGTATCAGAGAAATACTGCAGAGAGATGATGTGATTTCCTACTCTCAAGGAGGCTCCCTGTATTTTACCTCTCATCACTGGCTGTCCTGGTACTTCTTTAAATGTACTTTGGCCACACTTCCTCAAATTTTAAACCTCCTAAGTATTTAAACTTATTTGTAAGATTTGCTTTTAATCAAGTGCTTTTTTTATGATCCCATATTGAACTTCTGCAACACTGCATCAGCAGGCCTGCCTGAGCAAGGGCTCTGCTTCTCCAAGGTACTTCTGCTCTCCTCTTTCCTTCAGTTTCACCAAGTGTTGCTTTGAAGTTGTCCTCATGCAAACTGAGCAATTCAGTACCTCACTTCAACTTGTCTTCTCTGTGATCCTTTTGCTCTTATTTCAATTCAGTGTCTCACTTCATCTCATCTGTTCTGTGATCCTTTTGCTCTTATTTCCAGCTTGCTTACCTGATCTTGTCTTTGCTGGTACTTCAAAATGTGAAGTGGTGAAATAGCAGCTCAGCTCTGTGAGATGTTCGCTCATGATAGTCTCATCTCCTGCCCTTTACTTTTCTGAGTCCTCAATCCTTCTTGTGCTAGCATTGGTTTTGCCTCTAACAGGTCAATAATAGCTCTTCTTGTTAACCTACGTTTTCTCCACCTTTCAATACATGAAATGACTTGTTTATTTCAGCTTAATGGTGCTAATCCTGTTGATCTTCACCTCTGTTAGTATCTCCCTTGCTCAGTGCTGGCTTCAGCTGTGTTAGATAAGTACAGTATTATGTGACAGTTTGGGTTAGCTCACATTGTTTATGTGCCACTGAGGTCTGTTTGGGCAAGAGGAAGTAAATGGTTTGCAATTCAATTTTTAAACTTGTTTTAGCCCTAAATACCAATCGTTCTCTTACACTTTAAAAGCAAACATTACCCACAGCAGTGTTAGTCACCTGAATCATTTAACTAATGTTTCCCACATTCACAGAAATCTTTATGAATGTAGTAAATGCTTCTAAATTTTTAACTGATTTTTGTGTTCTTCAGCCAAACTTCCATCAAGTGGTAGTAGTTCATATTCTTATCACATACTAATTGCTATGCATAGTCGAGAAATGAGCACATCCTGTCTGAGTGTTGAGTTGTGCTCTGGGGGGGAAGGGCAAGGGGAAGCTTAAATAAGGGAGCATGAATTTCCTATTTTAATTATTCTCAAAATTTCTTTGCCTTTGAGAATGGCTTGTGGTGGCAGCCCAGTAACACTGAAAAGTTCATAAATGCTTCAGGATGCTGAGTTAAAAAGCGATTGGTATGAAATCTACCTATTACTTAAGGCTATGTTCACAATCCTGAAGTGCACAAATCTCATCTGCAAAGGTACTGACACAGGGAATAGCTTATAGAGAAAAAAAAAAAAAATGAAGGCAGCTGCCTTTTCAGTTTTTCCACAAAAGCAATTTCTCATCTTTGCCTCTTCTTACCAACTCAGATTTTTGTTTTAATTCTGTTCTTTCCCAGTCTTCCTTATAAGTACTTGTTTAGGATTTTAAAGTGTGTGATGCAAAATTTTGTCAGCTGCATAAACCATGAAAAAAACCCAACCAAACAAAAAAAAAAAACAAACCCAAATGAAAAAAAATCTCTACCATCCAAAAAATCAACCCCCTAAAAAAACCCAGACCACTCATGAAAACCAACACCAAAAACACCCAGAAGACAATCTTTATGCAGATATTTTATTCTGACGAAAAAGAAAAACTATATAAGTAACATGAAAAATCAGTGGGTTGGTTTTGTGTGTATAGAAATACCTAGAGTCATGCCTCTGCACAAGAGGAGGAAATGTAAATGCTGACACATTGTTCTCCAGAGATGCACTGAGAGCTTTGTGTCTCACTTCTGCTGGAAGAGTTCCTAACCGTAGCTTTTGGAAAGTGTGCTTTTGCTAAAATACAGAGACTGCCTAAATTATATAAATCACTGTGGTTTAGCTTTCAGGGAGAGAACAGGACATTTCAAATTAAGCAGAAATGGGTACCCACTCACATAAATCCTGTTGGCATCTATCTGCATAAATGAACAAATGTTTAACTAATGCTAAATAATGCATGTATCTTGGATCACGGAGATGCTTAACTTAGCTTCTTTTGAGTTCGGAATGAATTGGCCAAGGACCTGTGAATGTTTGATTAGTGATTTTATATCTATGGATAGGCCATTAGTATTTGCAGGTATCCTTCAGACTTCTGGGGATTGCTGTCTATGTATTTTGTATTTTAGGCTTGGTTTGTTAAAGTAATCAAATGCTGAAAGTCTCAAGTATTTATTTGTTTTACTTAGCTATTGTCACTTTATCAAAAATGTTAGCATAGCCAACTGGAAATTGCTTTCTGCTTGTTGTTATCCCTTCAGGGTGCCTTCAATTCCATTGTTTTCTTTTCCAGTAGGAAAAGCCTGTGAGGAAAAACCAATTTTCTAGCCTTAACTTTGTGCTCTTTTGGTGTGCCTGCCTGACTTAAGGCAATGGGTTTATTCTTAAATTAATTCCTACTTAATTATCCTAGATTTGTTTTTCTTGGGTATTTTCTGTATTCAAATCTGCTTCCATGTTAGGATTTATTAACTATTAGAATCACAATATGAGTATTATAGTATCAGTGCTGCCCTAGTCTATGTTTTTAATTACAGTTTAGAAAGGGCTTTATTAATTTAATCATCTCATAATTAATTTCTCATCACATAAGACATGAAGCATGTGTAGAGATGGTCAACTTTGTTGCTGAAACATTAATTTTGATTGAGATGCAAACTGTGAGGGAGTGAGAACAGAGAATTAAAGAGTCTGCGGTTGGAAGAGGAGGAATAATATAGCCTTTTGCTTAAAGGAAGAGCTGCAACTTGATCTGATGGACAAGGGTGTTTGAAGCAGGAGCTTGAACGATCTGTACCACACTGCTGTGAAAGTGCCTCTTCAAAGTAAGGATGTTTTCAAAGTCCATATGCTCTGTCATGAGGGGGAATAGTCTCCCCACTAGTAAATCAGCATTACTGAACGGTTTGAGAGCTACTTAAGTAAACTTGTAATGGGTAGGACTTTTTGAGCACTCCTGAAATTGTAAGTGCTCTCCATATTTGAGAATCCTGAATGTTGATTATTGGTGAAAAAGAGAGATTGCACAGTATAAGAAAAAAAAGTGTACTGTACAAGGAGAGTACAATTCATTAAGCTTTAGCTGAGACTCTTTGAGGTGTGTTTAGAAGGAAGAGGTGGAAATTGTGGGTGGGAATATATTGTTACAGGAAAGGAGGAGTGCAGTTAACAGCTGAAGTTAAATGAGACTTCTCAAGGGGACCTGTCTGAATTAAAGCCATTGCTTGAGGATTTACTCAAACTGATTTGTGTTACATGAATGATTCAGGTGTGTATGACTCTGCTCTCCTGGGCTGTTTCTCCAAAAAGAAAGATGTGTAAACAAAAGCATGGCACAAAGAATGAAGTGTTAAATTAGGATGTCAGTGCACTGCATTTTTTACTTTGACAAAAAATGTTGCTTCTGGCTGTATTGCAGCTTTTTCCCAGAAGAGCAGTTGTCTTATGTTAAGTCAGGAAAGTTGCAATGGATCAGTACTTAAAATAATAAATAATCTGAATAATGAAAGAACTCTGTCACTAAGCAGAATAAAGCAGGTTGTTTTACTGTTGAAAAAAACAATTGATAAGCACTTTTTCAGTACTGTATATATCTATTTCTGTGGATTGTCTTTTTAATACTGCAATTTTTATATAAGTATTTATCAGCATGTAAATCTCATTTTGTCCATTTCTGAGGATCTAGTGTCTCATTTGTTTTAGTTGAAGAGTTCTATATAAACTTTTAATACCTCACAGGATCTTTTTCAAACCACTGAATAAAGCCTATGTTTTTCTCAAAGGATAATCATTATCCTCAAATGTCCAAGAGGATGTTCTGACATTGCTGTGGAGGGAAATGTGTGTGACAGAAGTCAGGGTAATGCTGCAGAAACAGCACAGCTAACAGCATTTCTCTCTGTTCCTTAAAAGTCTGCCATGAGTCTAGTGCCTCTTTCTCTGGTATCGCTTGGCTCATGACCACTCAGCTTCTGTCAGTATTAGTGGTAGCCCGTCTGCTGCTAATGAAATCTCAGAATACCTTGATGCACCAGGGTATACCTGACCATCTGTTTCTACTCCTCTGTCTTGAACTGGGAGACAATAACTGACTGTGGCCTGACCTTCAAGGGTGAGCCATGTGCATAGCAAATAAAGGGGTTGGAGCGCAAGCATATTGGTAGCCCATTTTTAATCTCTACCCTTTTGGACAGATACTATATTCCCTTAACTACCTTTGCTGTTCATCTCTGTGTTCTTCTGACTCCACTGTATCCTTATGAAGGTATAGTGACTGGAATCTGCAGTAGCAATAGCATGAATATATAGGATAAAGTTGCATCCATGTGTTATACTGTAGTAAAACAATGGCTCTGTGTGTTATACTTTCTGATGATGCTCAACATTTTATTGGTTTTTTTTGGTTGTTTTTTTTTTTTTTTTATTCCAGCTGCATATTGAGAAAATTATTTCAGAGACCTGGCAGTAAAACTCCCAAGACCTTTTTTCTAAGCTGTAACTGCCCAGGAAAGGGTTGAGGGTTTTCAGTATTGTGTGTGCTTTTTCAAGATCAGATGGTTTCAATTGTACTAAAAAATGCTGGCTATCACCTGAAACCTAAGGACATCAACAGATATGCTCCCACACAGGGTCACAGAAAGGGGCTGGTACAAGGAAATGAGATAGGAGATTTCTCTGAATGCAAATATTTTTTCGTTGAGGTCTGTTTTTCCAAAAGCAGAGAGCTGGGAAAAAAAACCCAGTGGCACAGCAGCAGTGAATCTGTTTTTCCAAACTGCAGAGGACCACCAGAGAGCCACAATAATACAGTGGCCATTGCCTTTTATTTCCCCCATCTCCCTCCCTCCCTCCCTCCCTCCAGAAGCTTCTATAGCCTGTATAAGGTACTGCTGAGAACTATTTCTCCTGCTCATACCTGTCTCATTCTGACACTACTTGGAGATGCTTTCTGTATAATCACAGAATATTCTTGGGTGTCTGTGATTTCACTGTCATCTGTTTCAATAAATTGAATCAGTAAGAAGAAACATCTATTTAACAAAACTGCTCACTTGCCATTCAGGGTATGGAATGGAGCTTGCAGGGAATACTTTGAATCTCTTAAGAAGCTTCTTACATAACTGACACATTTCCATATGTATTTTGTTGCAGGTGTTAGAGGGTTTTATCCTCTTTCACTGTGTGTTCTCAAAGGGCAGAGTCCTCTCTGCATCACTATTTTGAAGAAAATTAAATGGGAGTATTAGTTTATGATGTTCTTAAATATACAGTAAGAGAGAGAATGCTGCCACTTTAAAATCCTTCTAAAACTTTGTCAGCTCTTGCAGATTGGACTGGTGAAGAGTTCATTTTCTGTTAAGGATATCTTCATCTAGATCCTGCTTCTTGCTGCTGCAAGCAGACTCTTTAGGGGAGGAGAATATGTTTATTCCAGTTAACTCCTCAACTATTGGATCCTCAATCCCTTGTTATTACAGCCAGTAATCCACCCTAGGAACATCAGCAATAAATTGGGAGAATTGTATTACCATGGCAGCCACCCACTCCTGTTTTCATGCAGATTCTTCAGATTAAAGGCTAGGCTTCAGCATGTATGTACAAACTAGGGGAGCAAATGGGATTTTGCTTTTTCTCACATTTTTGTAAGTTTTCCCATTTTTGTTCTGTTGCTTTTTTAGAATCGGAAGAAATGAGAGTGGGATTTTCTTTAATGGGCAAGATAACTTTGCAGAGATTGTTTTGGGTGATTGGTTACAAGAACTCTGAATCTCAGCTGTTAGGTGTTCCTTGAAAGTTACCACACATCTCCATCTTCTGACCTGGGTTTCAGTGAGTTTCTCTCATCTGCAATGGTTAGTCTGAGGGGCTGGGAAACCACTGTGGAAATGTTACTAGAAGCAGTTTCATTTTCTGAAGTTCAGGTCTTCCACCTTTAGCAGCCAGATGATGTCAAAACCTGAAATGGTGCTTAAAGATTTGAAGCTTTCTTTTTAGGAAAACCGTTAGTGGTTATGTTTTTGCTAACACATGCTTCCTTGCAAAGTAAGTGCAGTGATGTGCTCCAGTAAGGTTTCATACTGGGTTTAGGGTTCCCACTCCTACACTTTGAGATTCTAGAGGGCCTTATGCACTACTTAAATTTATCCAAACCAGTTAGTTGTTATGGGGAAAAGACAACCAGGTTTTTAATTTCAGTCTGATTTGGAACTCGAGTCCTCATCTTGTCAGGCCAGTAAAGATGACTCCTTTTCTAGTGTCACTTAAAGTATCACCAGTGATTGTCCATATCAGGAGACTCTGGGTGCTCAGTAATAAGGTACAGGTACAATTCCTCTCTATAGTGCTGTGCCTGATTGGCCTGCAGTATCTAAAATTGTTCTTCAGAGAGCTACTAAGATCACTTTGTTTTAATCAACAGTTTACTGATTTCTATTGAGTACGATGTAATTAGATAGAAAGTATTTGCTCATGCAAGGTGAATGTTTCTTGGGTTTGCTTTTGGTTTTTTGGTTTGGTTTGTGTCTTGGTAATGGTTTTTTTAGGCACCTCTGTCTGGAAGGAGTGCAGTGTTGTGTTCACCATCACCCATTTATTACTAACAAGCTATTTTACATGCATGGTTGCTCATCTTATAACTTTCTCCCTTGGAATGCGTGAGGACATTTAAAAGCATCCTGTACAAAAACAGAGTTTGCTTGAAGGTCCTTTCTATCTTGTTTAATGATGATGTAACATTATGTCAGGGCTGGTAGTGAAGCAACTGTTTTCTGAAGTAATTGCAAGTGCTGTATATTAGCTTGCTGTGAAGTGTTATAACCCAGTCTGCCAAACAGAGAATAATGTGTACAGTAACTTCTGTGACATGAGCAGCCTCTTCTGGTTCTGCAGTGAATGAGGATCAGCCTTAACTGTTTTGTGATTGTCAGAGACAAGGTATTGTCATTGACATGTGATTGTGCTAATGATAGATGGTTGTTGTTTGAGTACCCCTATACTCTGTTTCTCTGCAGTACACATTTCAGGGACATACAGGAAGCTGCATAGTACTGTTGAACTCCTAACCTAACTCAGGCTGCCTCATGGGGGCTGTTGCTTAAATATACAGGCATAGCCTGTACCGAGAGAGAACAATTTAAAGATCTTCTCAAAGAAACTCAATAGCTGCTGATGCTAGTAGTTTATTTTACACCATAATTTTAATCTATTAGACCTTTCTTGTTAAATGAATGTATAAATGAAGACAAAAAATATATATGCCAATGTTTGATGATATAACAAAATAAAACAATATTTTCCAGTTAGTTTCATATCAGTATTGTTGGCAATTTTGTTTTTGCAAACAAGTATTTATAAGCTTTAGAAAGAGTAGTAAACTAAACCCATAAATCATTAAGTGAATATTCTGATACATTTATTTAATTTTCATTTGAATTTGGAGTTTTCTACATTCCTTCTGTATTACTAAGTATTTTGTAATCATAAAGTCTTAATATAAGTAGTACAATAGATTAAAAGAAAACACAGAAAACTTCCTCTCCCTTGAAGCAGCTGCTTTGCAACTTTCATGCTTGAAAAATTTCT
This sequence comes from Melopsittacus undulatus, assembly GCF_012275295.1. Lineage (NCBI taxonomy): Eukaryota > Metazoa > Chordata > Aves > Psittaciformes > Psittaculidae > Melopsittacus > Melopsittacus undulatus. The sequence goes on along the minus strand of NC_047529.1, from coordinate 82,162,058 downwards.
AAAATGTAAAGTAAAATCTCTTGATTAATGAAAGGTCTATGCTCATGATTGTATAAACAGTCATTAAAAAATGCATACTGTTCTAAATGTATGATTCACTTGGGTGTAAATTTAAATTTTCAGTACCAACAGAGACTTCAGTGATTGAATCAAATCATTACTTTTAAGAGTATATTTTTCATTAAGTCAGTGAAACGGGTCAGCAAGAATTTAGAATTAGCAGTAATAGAAAAGAGAATAGTAAATGAGTTTTTTAAAGAAACAACTGAAACAAATACTTTTTTTTTTTTTTTAGTTAAATATTACTTCATGTCATGTGCTAAAAATCACCATCCCTCTTGCTCTAAGTTTTATAGTCTGGATTCATTCACCTTGGAATCAACCTGATATGAAGTATTTTTTTACCTTTTTTATTGTCTATTTATTTTAAAGTAATAGCAATTTGTACTTTTTCTCTTTTGTGGTTCCATCTCCTTTCGGAGTGATGAGCCTGTTTCACACGAGATAGGTTAGAACTTTGTCTAAGCATTCATTAGCTTAAAGAGATCAGATTCAAGACAGGGCAGAAACCTCCAACTGAATAAAATGCTAAAAACATAACATTTTGATGCTCTGAAAGAAGGAGGAGGTGGGGGGATAGGGTGTAATTTTTAGATAATTATTGATGATATCTGACCGTTGTGCCCTGTTCTTTCTCTACGCATGATTTTCCATCTAGACTTCTGAAGCAGAGAGACACTGTGTAAAATGCTTTGCACTTACATCAGTGATGTGGTTAGCGTGTGCCATCATGCTGGGTATGAACAGTTTCAGGAGCCTTGGTGCCTGATACAGGAACAAGTCCCAAGCCTCTGACTAAAAAGTAGACTCTGATTACCCCTTTTTTTTTTTCTCATCTGCTGCAGTAGTGACTCAAAACCTCTAAACTGGGAGTAAAAACTATTACTGAACAGTTGCAACCTACGTACGTACCTGAGGCATAGTGTTTTCCACGTTTATTGCAATTTTTCTAGAGCTAGGTGCTTTAGTAAACCTGGCAGCTTTTGGTATAAAAATGAATAAAAATGAGAACTTGGGATGGTATGTATTTATTTTAGTTGCAAGGATTTAGAAAGATTCTAGGCTTGATTCATTAGAAGAGGTAGTTCTTGGCTTTTTTATATAGAGCATGATTGATCCGTTGATTTATTTTCCACAGCACTTTTAACATGTACAAAATTATGTATTTTTCTAACTAAATACAGAGAGAAGGGAGATGTATATTCATCATAAGGATTGGAGTGTTCTGTTTCAGTATTTCGAAATCTCAGTCTGTTATGCTTTTGATAGAGTACTTAGCTCTGAACTACTCATGATTTCAAGGTTGAGGAAAAAAGTAGCTGTTACTTATCTAAAGTGCCTGGAGCTAATCTACTCCTGTGAAGCTAACAGAAAACGCTATTTTAATTTTGTTTGTTTCCTTTACACTATAAAGCCTGGTAATGCTCTTCTTGACTCTTGGAAGAGAAGAAAAGCTGAAGGAGGCTACTCTGTGGGCTACATAGGTTGATAGAGAGAAAAGTGCAAAAACATGCAGGATTTGTTTTTTGTTTTGGTTTGCAATGTGGTTTGATTTGTTTTGTTTTCCAGTCCTACTTGAGTGACACAAAATGGAATGTGTTGAAACTGTACTTCTTGTTTGCAAATATAAATCTGTGTTTGCAAATTATAAGAAAGGCTTGAATTAATAAAAAGAGAGGGAAGAGAGGGAAAACAAAAAAGCTAAGGATAATTGCATATAGTGAGAAAATTGCCCATACAGGCATCAGCTTTAGAATAATGGATATGTTCACAGTATCCTTGCTAAGTGGGCTTAAGCTGGTGTTTGGGTCCAGGTTGTTTTAGTTGAGCAGTGTGCTTTTTCTTCTACTGGAATCCTAGATAGGAAGATACATAATCAAGTTGTTTGTGTATTTTGGCATGTGTTCCCATAGCTTAATTCCTGGTGTCTTTCAGAGGTATGACAGCTGTGTGTTAGTTAGAACAGCTTAACCTATTACTTTTGTAGTGACAAGATGTTCAGTGCTGGAAAATACAAATACAAGCTGGCCATAAAGGTGCTTGTAGAACTGAACATACCAGTCTTCCATGTCAATGCGCTACACTGGGAAGCTGAACTAAAAGTTGAACTACTATTTGCAATAATACCCAAGCCGAACCCACACTGCTTACTAAAGAAAAGTCCTCAACTCTGCCACATCTTTTCTTCTGGGAGCATTGGTAGAGGTGCCCAGTGATGTGCTGTGATGGTTCTAACCCTTCTTGGAGAAAGCACTCTGCTGAAAAGTTCCTTGAAAACTATATCTAATAATCAATACTTAATTTTGTGTTCGCGTTCTGCAAAGATCAATTCACTCGACAGTGGGACTTAATGTCTGCATGCAGGTTGTATCAGAACTTACTATGTAGCATCTTTTCTAGTATCAGTGATGTTCAAGCAATCAGCATTTTTCCCTGTTATGTTGTATTTGTGATGCTCAGAAGTGGTCCAGAGCTCAGATGCAGCAGACAAGGCTGAGAAGGAAGGAGGTGATGTGTACAGACAGGGAGAAATTCACCAGAGTCTGAAGCTACGAGGCAGTCATGCTTGGTTGAAATTACTCATTTTCAGTAGGTCAGCCTCATTTGGGATGATTTTCTGATGATCTTGTACTCTTCTGTATGAGCATGCTGGTAATGCCTTCTGACATTTCTGGCTGCTAAGAGATTCTTAATCTAGTGACCATGATTGCTTAGCTGCAGTTACTGAGACCATTTTTTCACTGATGTCTTCCTGCTTATTCTTTGTATGGTGGTGGTGCAGCAGCACTGGAAGAAGAGAAAGTTATTTATCTTAATACTATTCCAGAGTTCTGGAGTAAACTTACTTGAAGTAGTGGCTGATAGTAAACACAATATATAAGTCAAACAAACAAAAACACATGGTATGTAAAAACAAAGGCACTTTTCTGGCTGCAGAGAAAAGAATAAACACAGGGCAGATGTGAATCATGTTGCTTAATGCTATCCTGGAAAACGTTTGGGCACTAAGATGATGTCTGTGGTCTAAGAAACTATTGATTCAGCAACTAAACATGCCTACTCCATTTTGACTATACTTGTAGATGAATGTGAAGAGATTTCTAAGAAAGCAATGACTTATTTCCTGAGTTACAAGCACTGAAGCTAGAGCACTCCATGACTAAATACAATATAAAAGCACTAAAGTGAAATTTCTTTACTGTTTTTAAAATTTGTATTTATGGTGTACACTTTTGATTGAAGGGTTCTAGGATAAGACACCAGAGTGTGTATGTCTTGCTGTACTGCGTTTGCACATTTTCACTTTTTTTTTTTATGGCTTTGAGTTGATATTTACATTTCTGGGAAATACTGTTATATATGTCAGAATATTCTTTGTTATTCCTACTAGCACTTAGCTCTTGATTGTAAGATGGTCCCTGTTTTGGTTCTCAGTGTTATTGTTCAGACCTTCAGTGTTTTACTTGCTGCTTCTATTTCTCACCATACTTTTACCAGATAATCTTGCTGTGGCAGTTTCTAAGTATTGAGGACTAAAAATACAAATTTGATTGTATGCATTTTTTTCTTCTAAGTGAGAAATTGTTTATAGATTCAAATTCTTAACTATTAAGGAAAATAAATTGTTTAGTAGATGCTAGCTATATTACATGTAAAATACTTGAATTCTTTGTCTCAAGAGCTTTAAAAAAAGTTTTTCATGCTGGAGAAGAAAAGTAGAGTAAAGGAATTAAGTGAGTGAAAAGTAAGTTTGTCTTGTGATCTAGCTGATGTGTTCGCCGTCTGTGGGAAATATTTGTGGAACTGAGTTAACTTTACTATGCTTCATGGAAGAATGCTTGTAAATACTAGTCTCATTCACTAATCGACCCCAAGTTAGTGTCACTGATATTTAAAGACTTATTTCTCATAAACAGAAAACCAGTTTGCAGTCCTCCAAAAAGATGGATGATGACATTTGCAATAAAGTACAGTGGGGCTTTAAAAAAAGAAAAAGAAGAAAACCCCTGCAGGAAACAAAACCAAAACAAAACAAAAAATAAACAAAATGAAACACCCCTCCCCCCAATTAACACTTTATCACTCTTACACAGTTATTTAAAACCATCCCTACTGAAAATACTCCAGAAAACCAAACCCAAAGCCCCAAACAAACAACAAAGCAAACAAAATCCCCTGATTAGATTAAAATCAGATAACACACTCAGTTGGATAGTGGGAGGGCACAGCCCTGCAAATGGGCGACAGTTTTTGAGCAGGTTTTACATAGTGTTTTTTAAATACATGTGTACTGAATGCCTTGCAATGTTTTAATCTTAATTTCTTTTTGGTTGTAGGGTTGACTGAAAGCAGTCTTTTTTTTTTTTTTACTTATCTACTTAGATTAATTTACAGGTCCAGCTGTGTTTTCTGTTCTGTTTTGTTTGGTTTTTGGATCTCTTTGAGGGTATTTGGAGTTTTGCTTGTTGTTTTGCATCAGGTTGGTTTTAGGTTTTTTTATGAGACATTGTTAGATCACCTATTTGAAAATGTAAAGACCTAGCAAGGCTGTTGTGTTGGACAAATTTAATTTGTGGAGACAGAAGTGGAACTAAGGAAAAATACAGACTGTCGCATGTTGTAACATGCAACACGTCACAACATGTTAGATGTTCCCTGTTTGACAAGGAAGAGGCTAAAACTCCCAGCTGAAGTTCTGTTTGTTGTTTGTTTTCAGTGTGATTCATGATAAAAGAAAGTCAACTACAACTTAAGCAAACACATACCACCACAATGTGTTGTGATACTTGCTGCATTACTGCTGTGCCATAGAGTATGTGACATATTACAGTTGGGTCTTACTTTTTAATTTGCCCTTTTACTCTTCCTTCCCCCTGATGCCATTGCCTTCTGCAGTCATGAGACAGGTGTCAAGTTCTGCTTTTTCACATTCCTGTAAGTTGAGATGGCAGCTAGAACCATCTCAGGGAGGTGATGAACCAGGGGTGGACAGTCTTGTTGCCCTTAAGGTATTCCTTCCTCCAAATACACTTGGAGAATTGTCTGGAGTAGAATATTTCCCATCTCAAACACTGCTTCTTTGTTTTGCAATGGTTTTACAATATCTTTTCTCTTCTGAGCAGCTGTTGGAAATACTAGTACACGATCCAGAGAGAGGAAATGTTGAAGAAGTGACCAAAAGCAGAGATCCAGTATAATCTGTTATAGTAACCAGTTATATGATATAAGCTTTACTTACAAAGACTGTCAATTTAGAGAGTTTTGAAAATGAGAAGCCATAGAAAAAAAGTGTAGAGCAAAAAGAGACGGGGGGGGGGGGGGGGGGGGGGAGAGGTAGACCTTGATGATGGAAAATAACCAAGACATGGTGCAAATTCAACAGGGGAAAAAAAAGTCTGAGTTGAGGTCTGATAATTTTCAGCCCTTTTTCCCCCTACTTTGAGCATCATTTGGTTGACATAACTTCTGTGGCTGGTCCTGGTGACAGAGGACCTTTGTTCTGAGTCAGTATAGCTCTCCTCTGCTGTGTAGGGAGAATCCATGAGTAGAGGACAGATTGTTGACTGTTCGGTGATTATTCAGATGTCTTTCTAGGCCATTTGCTTGTGAAGAAAAAAAATGACTGAGGAGTAATTAGCTTTGACAGGATTCTGAAATGATTTTCAGCCCCCTCTCATATCTGCATACATGGATACATACACAACTGAGCCCCAAAACAAGAAAAGGAACACTAGAGGTAGTCTCAAATTGCAACTGGTCTCTAGCATTTTGCTGCTTTAGTATTCAGCCAGTATCTGGTGCCTGTGCTTCTTCCTGCAGGGGAGGGAATATTCCTGCCCTTATACAACTATCAGACAGGCAATACTCCTCTGAGTCTTTTTGCAGGGGTCTAATTTTTCTGATTATTTATAATTTGTAGGTGATGTTGTGTAGTACAACCCATTTTGTTCAATGATAGCAATTTGTCAGTGAGGACCCTGAAGTACCCTTGCACTAAGGAGGCTGACATTACAGGAATCCTCTCACATATGAAAGATGTGGGCATGCTCACAAATGCCTATATGCATATATTGAACAAATATTCATAGTGCTACATACTGTAAAGTTGCTCTTGAGTGTCTTGAGTGTGAACTGCAATTACTGAAAATCTTTCTCAAGACCTCTGTAGTGATGTGGTAGGTACCAATTTATAGTAAAGTAGCTTGTGAGACTGAACACTAGACTTGTCCCATTGATGGTTGTTTGAAGAAATGCAGAAGAAATATTAGTCACCCAAAATAGGCAAAAGGTGACCAGAGTTTTAACTGCTCTTAACAATAATATAGTACCCAACTTGTTAATGATATTTTCTCAGTTCGAAGCAAGAATCTTATGGCCTGTTAATGCTGATAGTTCATCAGTGCTTAGTAATAATGAAGGCTAAACAAATCCAAGTCTGTCTGTTGCTGGCAAACAGAGAAAGATGGGTTTTGTCTCTCTTATGCTAAACAGGGAGATGGTTACTATTACATAGTGCAGCGAAATAGTGCAAGACACTGCAGATATATGTGGTTACTAATGCTTATAGAATATTTGTGTGCTCTTGCTAAATTACATAATTACCATTTAATATGCAGCAGCTGTTTTGTGTGGCTTGTGTCAGGCTGGAGGCATTCCATGTATGATGAAGAGAAAAATACTAGGATTTTTTTGTTCTTTAACCCTCACCCATCTTTTCTTGTGAGCATTTTCTGATACGAAAAGCAGAAGTTTTACCAGAAGCTACCCATAAAGAAGAGATGTCAATTTGACACTGACAGTGTTTGCAGTATAACCTCATTTGCTGAGATTTATGTAACTGAGTAGTAAAACTTGTCCAAAGCTATACTGTTATATGCTATGTACTGCACAGTTTCACAGTTTGAGGCTAATTAGAGTTAGCACTGAGGACACCAATTTCTTTTACTTCTTCAAAGAAGGTAAAACTTTGATGAAGATTGTGGAAGGAATGTAACTTCTGTTCTGTAGACAGCTCTACAAACCACTTTTATCTGAAATGGAAGGATCCTTATTTTGATGATATATCGCCTTGTCTTAAAGGTTGATTTTTAGAGACTCTAATCTCTTTAAGTGCCTTTGAAATAGACTCACTGTGGTGCTTTATTTGGCACTGTGCAATGATGTTTTCCCATGGGGATGTTTGTGGGTTTTTTGCCAGTTTGAATTGGCCTTGCATCTTTGATGATTTCTTAACGTCTCTCTCCATTGTATGAACACCAGTTCTTGTACGTCTTTGTATAAAGGTTCTGGGTCCTCATGTTTCATAGAAGCTCTTGTCCTATTTCTGACAGGAGCCAGTAGCAGAAGTTGGGAGTACAGGCAAAAGAAAATGGGACAAGTAGAGAGGGTTACTTCTCTTCCCACCTTCTGTCAATCAGAGGTGTACATTAATGCCCACTATGCTTATGCTGGATTACAGGATCCTTAGAGACTCTGTCTTCAAGAATTTGAAGCTGGGTTCTCCCCAGGAAAGATTCTGGAGTTGCGGAGATAGTGAATTTTTTTCTTATTCCATACACTTATAGAATGGAAAATTGTCCTAAAAATTACTGACGGTTCATTCTCATGCTGATTCCACAGATACTATCAACTTGCTTTTGTTTCCTCCTATATAGCAAGATGCCTTCTGTTTGTAAATGCTGCCAATATTAAACGAATTCTTTGTACCAATAGGAATATTTGCTTTTCACATGTTCCACATAGAATGGCAGAAGGTCTCTCATTGTTTCTTTTGGCATATATATCTAAAGCATCATAGTTGGTGAACCTTGTTTTTCCTTTAATACGACATTTTAATAAAAAAATAAAATAAAGTTTGGTGCAGTTCACAGACACTATAAAGTTGTTTTTATAACTGAAAAACAAAAAACGTAAACCTGAAAGTAATGAAAGACAACAAATTTTCCTGCTTTGAATATGGAGTAATGAGGAAACTGTTGAGATCTCCTGCATATACCGTTTGCATTTGTTTGACTTTGGTTTATGTTTTGGAGTTGGGTTTTTTTAAATGTAGTCCAGAGTTTATAGATCATACACTAATGTTAGAAGTTGGATAGTTGTTAGAAAGTTGAGCTTTTTAAAGCCATTGCATCTCATCAAGCGATTTTCAAATCACTTTTGCCATCTAGTCACTTGTGATGAAGAGGCTTTATTAAAGTAGTCTCTATGTCCTGCTCAAGTGATTGAGAGAGGAGAGGTGGTATAAATTGATTTTGCTCTAGATCTGGTTCTGTCCTCTCAACTAACTGTAAAAAGTATTAGTTACAAAATAATCGTGAAGTGTTTGCTACATTGCAACCTGTCATCTTTCTAGTCTGCTATTAGTCAATGACAAAGGAATACCTGAATGCCTGAAAGGAATGACTTTATCTGTTACACTGTTCATTTTTAAGTTTTTTGTATTGTTACAGGAATACATCTCCTCAGTAGTATTTCGAAAACCAGTAATGAAATCAAGAAGACTGGAAGTTTCAAATTTCTGTTCAGTTTTACTTATCTATGGGTTGGTGCTTAGTTGTGCCTTTCCTGGAGAAGCACATCAGTATTACATAACCTGATCTTTCATAAGTGATGCAGAGAACTTGCTGGCTGTCTGGCCACAAATATGTTTGCAGAGTGGTAACTCAAGGACTCAATGAAACCAGGTTTCATTGAGCATATTGCTATTCTATGATGCATTGGGGCACAGTGAACAATTTTACAGCTGTATGTATGTGTGTGTCTTACAAAAAAAGCCCAAACCCTGTGGACCGCATAAACAATATGTAGATGACGTTTTCTACTCCAGTTTATTTTGAGCTTTTACCTAGTGTTCAAGGATATTTCACTTTTGAAGTGCTGTTGTTTAGATCTGATCTAAAATGGAGGGTTTGATCATCTGTAACTGTTAAACACAAGCATGTGTGTTAACACCACAACTTGCCAGTTGATCCCTTTAGTATGAACTTTGTAATCATAGAATAGTTTAGGTTGGAAGGAACCTTGAAAATCATCTAGTTCCAACTCTCCTGTCACAGGCAGGGACACCTTCCACTAGACCAGGTTGCTCAGAGCCCCCTCCAACCTGGCCTTGAACATTTCCTGGGATGATGCAGCCACAGCTCCTCTGGGAAACCTGTTCCAGTGCCTCACCACCCTCAGAATAAAGACTTTTTTCCTAATATCTAATCTGAATCAACCCCCTGTCAGCCATTCCTCCTTGTCCTATCTTTACATGCCACTGAAAAAAGTCTTTCTCCTGCTTTCTTGCAGGCCACCTTTAGGTACTGGAGGACTGCTATAAGGTCTTCCCGGATCCTTCTCTTCTCCAGGCTGAACAAACCCGACTCTCACACAGTAACCACAGAATCATAGAATCCCAAGGGTTAGAAGGGACCTCAAAAGATCATCTAGTTCAACCCCCCTGCAAGAGCAGGGTAACCTAGAGTACATCACACAGGAACTTGTCCAGGCAGGCCTTGAATATGCCCAACATAGGAGACTCCACAACTCCCCTGGGCAACCTATTCCAGTGCTCTGTCACTCTTACAGTAAAGAAGTTCTTCCTGATGTTAATGTGGAACCTCCTATGCTCCAGTTTACACCCATTGCCCCTTCTCCTATCACTGGATATCACTGAAAAAAGCCTAGCTCCATCATCCTGACACCCACCCTTTACATATTTGTAAACACTGATGAGGTCACCCCTCAGTCTCCTCTTCTCCAAGCTAAAGAGACCCAGCTCCCTCAGCCTCTCCTCATAAGGGAGGTGTTCCACTCCCTTCATCATCTCTGTGGCTCTGTGCTGGACTCTTTCAAGCAATTCCCTGTCCTTCTTGAACTGGGGGGCCCAGAACTGGATGCAATATTCCAGATGCGGCCTCACCAAGGCAGAGTAGAGGGGGAGGAGAACCTCTCTTGCCCTACTAACCACACCCTTTCTAATGTACCCTAGGATGCCATTTGCCTTCTTGGCCACAAGGGCACATTGCTGGCTCATGGTCATCCTCTTATCCACCAGCACCTCCAGGTCCCTTTCCCCTTCACTACTTTCCAGCAGGTCAACCCCCAACCTGTACTGGTACATGGGGTTGTTCTTCCCCAGATGCAAGACTCTACACTTGCCCTTGTTGAATTTCATCAAGTTTCTCCCTGCCCAGCTCTCCAGCCTGTCCAGGTCTTGCTGAATGGCAACACAGCCTTCTGGTGTGTCAGCCACTCCTCCCAGTTTAGTGTTATCAGCAAACCTGCTGAGGGAACACTCAGTTCCCTCATCCAGGTCATTGATGAAAATATTAAACAGCACTGGTCCCAGCACCGACCCCTGAGGGACTCCACTAGGCACAGACCTCTTCCTCTTCCAGAAAAATACAAAGCAGAAGTTGCATGATCATTTCTCTTTCTGCCCTGAAAACCTAGTTATGACTTTCCTCAGGGTAGGATTTTTTTAAAAACAAAAAGTCTCATCTTTCAAAGTTGTTGATACAGGATGGCTGTTGTGTTTCCATAGTAAAGGTTGGTGGGATTAATTTTCCTTCACCAAAAGCACATTGTAGTCCTTTGATGTAAAACTGAATGTGTATTTACAGGCAATTTGGCACCTGAAAATTGCTTCCATTGCTAGCACGTTGATTACTGCTGTTGTGTAATAGCTTTTTCTATTATTTTTTATTCATTTGTGAGGTCTTATCCAAGCCATCAACTGTAATGACTATTATGGGTTTTTTTTAGCTGTTTTATTACAATGGGTTTAGACCAAAATATGCTCAGTTAAGTTAGAAACAGTCTGGATGAGCAAAAGATGCATTGTATTCTAGCAGATTTTGTTCTGTTTTGTTTATATGATGCTTTTATTTTTTTTTCCCCCAATAAAAACCTAGAGCACATAAAACAAAACAACCTACAGATTGGTGGCTCTTTAACAGTCCTGGTGAATATTGTCATTGATAAGACAGAAAATTTAGCCATAAACATAGAGCTCAGTCTTAGTACAGCAAAATGTGAAGTAAGAATTTAATATTGAGAAATTGTTTTCTTGAAGAAGCTAAAAAAGGCCCAACAAAGCCAGTTCAGTGGACATGCGCTGCATGTTCTATAAACCCATCACGACAGGGTTCCACCGACCTTTTTTGAGAAACCCAGAACGGCTATAATTCTGAGGATTTCAGAAGTTCATTCAGTGGGAATTTGTGTTAACACAAAGAGATCTCTGTCTTTTCAAATAACTTTTGTGTAAAGAGCAGTAATGATATAGTCTTAGAAAATCTATTTTGAAGATGAAGTCTTTGCCAACTGCTCAGGAATGCACAGTGTAGGTTTTTTTATGGTACGAGCTTGGTTGTGGTTTTTTCAGTGTAGTTAGTTCCAAATCATACTACATAAATAAAAACTAAAAATAATAATTAAAAAATGCTGTGAGCATTCCATGCTTTCCAGTGCCTAAGACTATGTTCTAGAGCCTTCCAGACTTCTCAGGAAAACCAAGGCTTGGTTATCATTGACCTAGAAACACAAATACCAAAGTTGCGTTCTGGTGGGCTAGGAAATATGAAATCCAGTTACATAAGATTGTTGGAAGACATTGATGAACTTCATTATGCCTGATTTTTTTGTAACCTTTGCTCAGTCAAGTGGTGTCTCCCTTGTTTAGTTGGATTTAGATCCTGTAGCATCTCTAGGGAATGCAAGACTTAGAACAGTTCTTCTTTCAGAAAAGACTGCATAAGTTTCTGGCAAATCATTAACTGTGTGAAAAACTATTTTCATTTTATGTTTTAGGAAAAATTGTAGCCTTGTACTCTTTAATTCAAGAATAACTTTCAATGGTTTTTTTTTTATAAAATCTGTATGAAAATTAGGTTTATCTCTGCAAGTACCATGCAGTATTGGATTCTTTTCTGGTGCTCAAAGATCTCTTTAAAGTCTGTGAAAGGTTATGGGGAGTGAAAACTTTCAAAATAGACTTCAAAATGTCCCTTTCTGTTTTTAAAATGTTGTTAGAAGAAAATGGCCTTGCTGTTTTTGAGCTACTTTAACAAGTTCAGAAGGAAGTCAGTTAAAATTTCTTAAGGCATCACTATATAAATTCATAAACACAGTTTGAGATTGTCAGTTTATTGGCTTTTAAGGTGCTAGTAACAGTTCATATTTCATGTTGGTAAGTCTCATCAGTAGGTGCTAAAGCATACTTTCCATCCTCTTTGGCTATACTACTGTGAAACACTTTGAGAATTAGGTATAGATGCTTATTTCATGTAATTTATATCTGTTAATGCATTATATAGATGAGCACATGCATTCATCTGTAGACCAGAGTGGGAAGGAAAATTATCAAGGGACAAAGAGTCTCAGTGAAGAAATACCTCTATTTCTGGTCTGAGGCATGTTTTTTGATAAATCAAAGGGAAAGTCTTAAGAAGGCTAACATTTATTTGCCTCTGGTAAAAAAATATCGATGTACATAGTCTAATTCTCTCTTTTGCCCACATCTGTGCTCTTATATTCCTTTCAGTTTAGTTTCCCTGTGCATGTACACAAAAAAAAAGGAATTTACCTTGGATGTGACTTCCAGGTCTACTCTCATGTTGAACTGTCGTAGTTGTCACCCTATTTGGACAGTCTATATTGCCACTACAGCAACAGTGATAAGTGCTAAATTGAGAGACAACTTAGAAAAATGCAGCCTTTGCCACCCAGTTACCTTTGGTCCTTTTTGAGAATTCTTTTGCAAGTGATGTGGAATGAACCTCCAAAACTTAAACTTCTGTTGAGGTTCTTCTATTTGAACAAGAAATAATCCTTCAGATTTCAGGTCTGTACCTGTATGAACCTCACATATGTGGATGCAGGGGCATATCTGAGCTCCCTCCATCCTTGGTGGAAAAGCATGGGAACTTCTAGGTGTCCATTTGAGGATGGTAAGACCACTGGTTGCCAAAAGAAGTTGTGGCTCCCCATCCTAGAATGTGTTCAAGCCCAGGCTGGAGGGGATTTTGAGCAACCTGATCTAGTGGAAGGTGTCCCTGCCATGGAAGGGGGGTTGGAAGTAGATTGGTCCTTAAGGTCCTTTCCAACCCAAACCATTCTGTAATCCTGTGATGATTCTATGATATATTCAATATGGATTTATTATGGAGGCAAACACCTTCCTCTTTTTTCCACTCTGACTTTTGCCTTTCTTTCTTTATTCTGGTGTTGGCCACTGTCACTAATTATCAGAATATGTAGGATTGGGTCCCATGTGCTGCATGCATCTTTGTATTCCTAAATATGAATGATTATATTAGGCACCTTTTTTCTCCATTATTTCTCTTGCCACATAGATTAAGTATGAAGCAATAAAAGGTAAATGTGTAGTGAGGAAGCAGGACTGCTTGCTCCAGGCCCAAACTGCCAGGGGCATCAAGCATCCACTGTAGCTCATGGAAGAAAGAAGGAGGCTGTTAACCTAGGAAGCTGGGAAATAGTAACAAAAAAAAACCCAAAAAAACCCAAACAAAACCAAAACAAACAAAAACAAACAAAAAAAAAACAAAATAAAACAAAAAAAGGAGGAAGAGGACAATTAAAAGCAAGGGGCTTCCTCCTAAATCTGTTGTCCCCACCCAGAACTGCTTTGCTGTCCTGCAGGGGGCTGATGAGGAAATGCACTTGCACCAGAAAAAAAAACATTTGATGCACTTGTAAAGAAGATCACTGCTGGTGCTGCCAGGAAAAAGTGGTGGGTCATAGTGGAAGGGGACTGACAGAAACAAAAGCACCCATCTGTCGGCCTGACCCAGTCTCAAGGGAGATTCATTGCCTACCAGGGGCAGGGATCAGGGATGTTGCAGGGAGACTGTCTGCTCTAGTAAGTCCCACTGACTATTACCCACTTATAGTGATCCATGTGGGTGCTAGTGATAAAGATAGCAGTAGCTCAGAGAACATAAAGAGGAACTACAGAGCCCTGGAAGACGCAGTTAGGGGCTCTGGAGCTCAGATAGTCTTTTCATCAATTCTCCAGGATAAAGGGGAGGACCTAAAACAGGCTAGGTGGGTTTGCTAGGTTAATAAATGGTTACAACGGTGGTGCGATAGTTATGGGTTTGGGTGTCTAGAACATGGGACTCAATTTAGTAGTCCAGGTCCACTGGAAGCTGGTGGAGCTGGTCTGACAATGAAGGGGAAGAGCGGTTGTGGTAGGAGGCTTGCCGGGCTGGTCAAGGATGCTTTAAACTAGATGTCTTGGGGGAGGGTGGCATCATTCCTTCCCAACACACCCAGTCAGTTGCCAGCACCTGTAATAAATGCTCAGAGCAATGTACAGCTATTTAAGCTGCTCCAGCTAATGAGCCAGCTTCATTTGGAGCTCAACTCAGATGCCTCCATGCAAACGCCCATAGTATGGGGAGTAAACAAGAGGAATTAGAGACGTGTGCACATCGACAGGGTATGATATAATAGGCATCACAGAAACATGGTGGGATGGCTCCTATGACTGGAGTGTTGGAATGGAGGGTTACAGGCTCTTTGGAAAAGACAGGCCTGGCAGGCAGGGAGGGGGAGTTGCTTTTTATGTTAGGGATAGGCTGGAGAGTATGGAACTCTGTCTGGAGACAGGTGAGCAGTCAACAGAAAGTTTGTTGGTCAGGGTTAAGGGGAAATCGGTGATGGGGCACATTATTGTGGGGATCTGTTACAGACCACCAGATCAAGAGGAACCTGTGGATGAAGCTCTCTATAGACAGATAGGAACAGCCTCACACTCGCAGGCCCTTGTTCTCATGGGGGACTTCAATCACCCTGATATCTGTTGGAGGGACAGAACAACCCGGCACAAGCAATCCAGGATGTGCCTCAATTGTGTGGAAGACAACTACCTTCTGCAAGTAATAAAGGAGCCGATGAGGAGAGGTGCCCTGCTTGACCTCGTGCTCACCAACAGGGAAGGGCTCATTGGAAAGGTGATGCTCCAGGGCAGCCTTGGATGCAGCAATCATGAGATGGTCGAATTTGAGGTCCTCAGGACAGTGAGAAGAGCGTGCAGCAAGCTCACTGCCCTGGACTGCAAGAGAGCAGACTTTGGCCTCTTCAGGAACCTGCTTAGCAAGGTTCCATGGGATATAGCCTTAGAAGGCAGGGGGGCCCAAGACTTTTGGTTGATATTCAAGGATCACTTGCTACAAGCTCAGGAGTGTTGAATCCCAGCCAGGAGGAAGTGTAGCAGGAGGGCCAGGAGACCTGCTTGGATGGATAAGGAGCAGCTGAGGAAACTTTGAAGGATAAAAGAGGCTTATAAAAGGTGGAAGCAAGGATGGGTGGCCTGGGATGAATACAGAGATGTTGTCCAGGAAGTTAGGGACCAGGTTAGGAAAGCTAAGGCCCAGTTAGAATTGAACTTGGCTAGGGATGTGAAAGATAACAGAAAGGGTTTCTATAGGTACATTGCAAATAAAAGACAGACTAGGGACAAAATGGACCTTCTCCAGAAGCTATCAGGAGAACTGGCTACACAGGATTTGGAGAAGGCTGAGTTTCTGAATGATTTCTTTACCTCAGTCTTCACTGGCAAATGCTCTGACCACACCACCCAAGTCTTGGAAGGCAGATGCAGAGATTGTGAGAATGAAGACCCTATGCTCACTGTAGGAGAGGATCTGGTTCAAGATCTTCTTAAAAACCTGAATGTGCACAAGTTCATGGGACCTGATGAAATCCATCCACGGGTCCTGAAGGAGCTGGCAAATGAGTTGCAAAGCCACTGGCCATCATATTTGAAAAATCATGGCAGACAGGTGAAGTTCCTGATGACTGGAAAAAGAGAAATATAACCCCCATTTTCATGAAGGGGAATAATGTCCCAGGGAATTACAGACCAGTCAGTCTCACCTCTGTGCCTGGCAAAATCTTGGAGCACATTCTCCTGGAAGGCATGCTAAGGCACATGAAAAATAACAAGGTGCTTGGTGACAGCCAGCATGGCTTCACTAACGGGAAATCCTGCCTGATCAATTTGGTGGCCTTCTATGATGGGGCTATGGAAACAATGGACAGGGTTGATGTCATCTACCTGGACTTGTGCAAAGCGTTCGACACTGTCCCACATGACATCCTTGTCTCTAAATTGGAGAGACATCAATTTGATAGGTGGACCACTCGGTGGATAAAGAACTGCCTGGATGGCCACATTCAAAGAGTTGTTGTCAACGGTTCAATGTCTGGCTGGAGATCAGTAACGAGTGGTGTCCCTCAGGGATCGGTGTTGGGACCGGTCTTGTTTAACATCTTTGTTGCTGACATGGGCAGTGGGATTGAGTGTGCCCTCAGCAAGTTTGCCAATGACACTAAGCTGTGTGGTTCTGTTGATACGCTGGAGGGAAGGAATGCCATCCAGAGGGACCTTGACACACTTGTGAGGTGGGCTGATGCCAACCTTATGAAGGATAACCATGCCAAGTGTAAAGTCCTACACCTGGGTCGGAGAAGTCCCAGGCACAGCTACAGGTTGGGCAGAGAAGAGATTCAGAGCAGCCCTGTGGAGAAGTACTTGGGTGTGTTGGTCAATGAGAAACTTGACATGAGCCAGCTTCAGTGTGCACTCACAGCCCAGAAAGCCAACCGTATCCTGGGCTGCATCAAAAGAAGCATGACCAGCAGGTCAAAGGAGGTGATCCTGCCCCTCTACTCTGCTCTTGTGAGACCTCACTTGGATTATTGTGTGCAGTTGTTGTGTCCTCAACATAAAAAGGACATGGAACTGTTGGAACAAGTCCAGAGGAGGGCCACAAGGATGATCAGGGGACTGGAGCGCCTCCTGTATGAAGACAGGCTGAGAAAGTTGGGGCTGTTCAGTCTGGAGAAGAGAAGGCTGCGTGGAGACCTCATAGCAGCCTTCCAGTATCTGAAGGGGACCTATAGGGATGCTGGGGAGGGATTCTTCATTAGGGACTGTAGTGATAGGACAAGGGATATAAGTTTAGACTAGATATAAGGAGAAAATTCTTTTCTGTGAGGGTGGTGAGGCACTGGAATGTGTTTCCCAGGGAGGCTGTGAATGTTCCATCCCTGGCAGTGTCCAAGGCCAGGCTGGATGAAGCCTTGGGTGATATGGTTTAGTGTGAGGTGTCCCTGCCCATGGCAGTGGGATTGGAACTAGATGATCTTATGGTCCTTTCCAATCCTAACTATTCAATGATTTTGTGATCTCAAATTAAATATTTCTCTTTATTTTAATATATTCTGTATAAGCTGGATTAGGTACATTTTAAAGTTGACCTTCATATAGAGATAAGTCCAGAGACCTGAATACTTACTTTTGAAATTTTATGTATATATGTTATATTAAGTAGTGTTTGTCATGAAGGAGCAGCTTTTAAACATGCTACGCTTATTTTCTTTCTAGTTGATTCTTTAATGATGCCAGCAGCTGGTAGAGACTTTGTCACAACCTTGATCTCTGACCTTTGTAAAAAAATCTCTCTTTCCATTCTTCAGGTTTTCTCAACCATCCAACTTATTCTCCCCATTCTATTATATGCAGCAGATGATTTTAAAAATTTCATTTGAGAGTATAAAAGTAACAGTTTTCCAAGCACCAGGTGCAGAATAAAGATGACTAAATAATTAAATGCTACAGGAGCTGCTGGTTGGCACATAAAGCTACAATGTGATAAACTGATATGAATTACAATAATGTGCATCTTTACTTCCTTGAAAGAGTGCATAATAAGTACTGATTTAAATATGTTCTGGTTTTAAGAAACATCCCATGTGTCTTCTTTGAAATTAGCTTTGCCTTCATCTGTTGGAGCTATTAAGCTGATCTGCTCCTTGAATTATTCTATGAAAGCCTGTACAATTTAAAAGAGAAAAAAAAAAGGCTGTAAATCAACATTGCATAATTTTGGAAGCCCACTTACTATGCCTGAAAGTAATTTTAAGATGCAATTGAAGGAAATAGGTGCTTACAGGATACACTAAACAGTGTAAATAATTCATGAATACCTGAAGTTTCTCTAGCTTTCTGATTCTTCAAGAGTGAAAAAAGCTTTAGCTACAAAGCATTTCCAACAGATTTTGGAAGGCCTTGGTTTAGGCAAATCCCTTGTCTATAAATTCAGATGCTAAGTTAAAATATGTTAGCTTATGACAAGTTATTTTTTATATTAAAAATCATAAGCATCTCCACTGATGAGAGTGCAAATGGTTTAGATTAACTTTGTATAGCAGAATAAATGGTATATAATTTCCAAAGTTATAATGGGAAAAATACATGTTTCACAGTTGCTAAAAGAGGAACAAATAGATATGGAATGTAAATAATTGGCTAATGGTTGTAAATCAGGGAGCTAACATTTTTTTTCTTCTCTCCCTTGAGAGAAGGATTGTGTTAGTGGGGCCCTGGGTTACTCTGCCATAGTCAATTGACTTGAAGGATGTCCCTCATAACTGCAAAATGAATTCTGTGATGCTGTTCATAGTTGTTGCTTTGTGTGATGATGAATAAAATATTTCAGGGGTGTAGTTTTGTGAGCTCTCGTCCATCTACCAGTGGAAGAACTCTTTCAAGCCTCATAGGAGGATTTTTTAAAATTATTCTTGGGTGGTGTTATTTAAGGTCAGGTCTGAAAACTTTGTGTTTACACTGCATCAAGTCACCAGATTTTAGGTTTCCAGGGTTTTCCCTTCTTTTATAAGAATCAAGAATATCTAGAATTAGTGTTGGCTTCTCCAGGAATCTAAAAATCCATGTCCTGGCTTATTTGCAAATGCATAGAACTGCTGGAAGCGTAGATGTTGCATATGGTATTCTGTCACCTATTGGATTACTGATGGAAGTGAAGCTTGTATTTTAAACCATTACATAATTTAGAATTGTAGTATAAATATGGTGGTACAAATTACTGCCAAGGTTACATACAACCCGTTTTTGTATGACCAATATAGCTTTAAAATATCATTGTACTTTTATAAATATAATGTAGTGTCATGTGGGAAAAAATAATTATCTCTGTGCTCAGTGTTCATGTTTTCATTTTGTCTTCTCATCTGCATGCCCAGCAGGACTGAAATGAATACTAGCATTCATGAGTTTACCTTATTAATAGGCAGTTTCAATGACAAGTTTTGAGATGCCCCTCAAGTCTTTTGCCATACCATCACTTCTTATTTATTTAATCTATGCCAAAACTCTAGTATTAACATTCTCCTAATTTTCCCCTTGAAAAGTATAGCTAGCTACAGGTAAAGAATTCTCCCTCTAGCAAAACATGTGCTATGCTCAAAACTCTACAAATGTTTTAATGATTTTTGTCCTTAATGACAAAAAAAGGTGTGCACCCATTCTGAGTGGCATTTGGGGAGGTATCTTGCAAAACTAATTAAAACACCAAAATACGTGATTGCATTTCGTATTATATACAAATCTGTAATATGAGAATCAAATTCAGTATTGCAGCTTTTATGTTCTGTGCTGGGTTTTTATGACTTTTTAGTCAGTAGTGTTCTCGTAGATGTGATTTTTTTCCAATGAAATCTTTCTGCAGTTCACTCAAGACAGATGATATTTGAGCTCAAGATTAGATTTATAAGTAGGTTTCTTTTTTGTTCTGTTGCAGACAGGTTTGCCTGGAAGGACAGGAGGGTATTATTGATATATTTGGATATTCTTACAGCATGTTCTCTCATTGCTGTTTTTGTTTACTGGCAGAAAGAAACAGAGAAATACATTGAATTTTGTTAAAAAACAAAGAATAAAGTTATGCAAATCTGAGTGGATGTTCCAGAAATTATTTTTGCATCTGTGGCATAAGAAAAAAAAAAGCATAATGCAGAAAGTCTATGGTGTGCTCAAAATACTCTTATTTACTACTAAATCATTTCAGTATTATGATTTCATGTGCAAGATGTCTTTCATTCTGAAAGACTTCTTTTTTTTTCAGGAGACATTAATAAAGAATGCCATGGATGACTTAGAGTTGATGAGTAGCCAAAGTCTTAAAATCTTTGTTTGCCAGCCTCAATTTGAACAACTTCAGTGGCAGGCATATAGAGTATTAAATACAAGGTCTCTTAGGTCAGACTTGATAGAAGTTTTATTGAGGGTGATCAGGAGAAACTGATGAATACACTATGGGAAGGTAGACAGGACAGGGGAAAAAAGAAGTAATTCTAGAAAGATTTCCTACTTCACAATGAAGTTATCAATTCCCTCTGTTTCTGGCAACATCTTTGAAATTCAGGATTTTGCTTGTATTGTAATGATACATCCAAACAGACTTTACTAACCAAAAGTCTTTAAAATGGGTAATTTTTGAGCCTTAATTGCACACTAGTGATAGTGGCTTCCTGTCCTCCTCCTGCCCTGAGCTAGATTCCTGTAAAGAGAATGTTTTCATGATTTGTAAATTACGAATGATTTTGAAGAGTTTTCTTCTGACGTGTGCTGTGTGAAATTAAAATATTGATACATACTGTGCTGATTTGGAGGGATTTTTCAGGAATGTTGCTTTTACAATACTTCAGTTTGTGTAAAAAAATAATTGTTTTTACAAAGTAGGACTGGGTTTTAAATTGCATTTTGCTTTCTTATTAAACATAGTATATACTGAATTCTACATAGAATAGGGCTTAGTTTATTTATTTTTATTATTGCTGGTTTGAAAAGGTTTTTTTTTTTTTTATAAAAGCAATGGTTACTGAACACATGACTTTATAAAGTAAGTTCCTAAATATAATGGAAGCTAGTGTATTTTCAGTTAGTAGTTTATGTTGGTTTTGCTTTTTTGTTAAAATTTGAGCAGAATTAAAGTGAGAAGGAATAGAAGGATTTGGGAAGATAAGGAGAATAAAGGAATAAAGCAGGGGAGAAGGTTGGGGGGGGTAACATTTTGCCTCCTGCTAAGCTGAAGTCAAGAGGTAGGTGGATTTTGTGTTTGTGGCAGTAAGAGACAATACCAGTGAGAGAGAGAAAGAAGCATTTGTGAGACGTTTATTGTAACTTTTTCCATGGTTTTCTGCAAAATCACTCATTTTGTTATATAATGTTGTGAGCACTGACTAGCTGCTTTACTTAAGCTGGAATGGGGCCTGAGCAGATTGTGTTAGCAAAATAAGCCTTGATTTTGTAATGAGATCTAAAAAAATTATTGGAAAAAATAAGCATATAATTTTAATAATATTTAAAATACCTTCCTTTGTGTTTTCTGTTGGTAGAAGGTAATACAAACTAAAGATGTAAAACAGCTTCTTTATAGGTGGGACAGATTTAAACTTTAAAAAACTGAATGGAAGAAAATGGCCTTTAGGAAACATTACAGCTACCTATGAATGTTTGTTTTTAAAAAGGGTGGTTACACTTAATCCTTTAAAAAATGTCATAATTGCTGGAGAAAAAAAACCCCTGAAATTAATTTCAAAATTTCAAATACCATGAAAATATCTTAAAGAATTCATATATATATAAATTTAAGTTATTTATATATATATGTAAGGCTCAATTGTTTCTGCATAATAAGGCTCAAAACATTTTTATCTAATTTCAGATTATTATAGTCATAAAAGTTCTGGTTATGTATCTTCCAAGTTTTAAAAATATTAATAAATAGAAAACACAAATAAGAGGAAGTGCTTTCAAAGGAACATAATATATTTTTGCAGTTATTTCTGGCAGTTATAAAATTATCTTTTGTAGTTTCAGTAGATGCAATTTTATGTTATTCCAGCTACCAAGAAAGAAAAAAGTGTGTTGTCATAATCTGAGGTATATTAGCAGTCCTGTTCATAGGAATAAACCCTTTAATTTTACTTTTTTTTTTAGAAGTTAAATTTAATAGTTTATGTGGTTTTGATACCTTCCATCACCATCTTTCTTGAGTTGTTCAGGTTAATTCTGTAGAAATTACCCTTCTAGCCTTAATTAATCTGTCACCATTTCTGTTCTGTAAAATTTACATTTCATCTTGCATTCTAAATGACATGTTAGTTATTACTCACTCACTAGACAGATCTGGTCAGAGAGGTGAAAACAGAGAAAATGGTATAGTATCTGTTTTTTATAAGATCAAGTTACAAATGGCATTCTTCTTTTCCTTCCCAAAAGGCACTGAGGCGTGAACTGAAGGATAAAGAGCAAACTATTCTCAGTGCTGTGGACCAGGCCCGAGTTTTCCTTGCTGATCAACCAATTGAGGGGCCTGAGGAACCAAGAAGGAGCTTGCATTCCAAAACAGGTCAGAAATTACTTACTTTTGGAAATTATCAAAATGAGAGAAAAATGACTTACATGTCTCTAGTACACATCTGATATCCTGTCTATTTAGTTAGATTTCAGAATGTTCCAAATCACATCTTGATTGCTTTTATTTCAATGATTTAACCTCAGAACATATACCCTGCTTTATGTGTACTCACATTTTAATGGAAGAAATAGAAAAATCTGAATTTCCTTTTCCAATTTTTGATTCAAAAGACTAAATCATTAGTTCTCCTTTTCCTTTTTTTAACAGGATAATACGTGCACCTTAGGTGTAATCAGAATAGTAGCGAAAGGATGCACATACAAATACATAATTTCCCCCCACCCCCTAGCCAAAAAATAGCAAAATATACCAAATATCTGCATAATTAACTCCGAGAATTATGTTTCTGATGTAAGCTACAACATTATAAAATCTTACTTTCAATTACATAAGAATTGTTCCTGGTAAAAGTAGTGATCTATTTTTACAAAAATATCAGTTGCTGTAAGATGTGAATAATTTACTGTTCTCTAGACTTTACAAAATTACAGTATAGCTGCTTGTATCAGGAGTTAGGGCTTTTGCCCCTCCATACATCTTTCTATACATCTCCATAGCAAACTTTTAAAGTTTCTTCAATGGAATCTACTGATCTTTCCTGCATCTGTACTTTCTATTACTTCCGTGCAAATGTGGTTTCATATTCCCTAATTCAGCTTTGTAGATAAAGTTTGAATAGCTGCTGATTAAAGCAAATGAATCATTTTTCCCTGTGATTAGTTCTTGTACCTTAGCTGCTATAATGTATCTTACTACTTCCTTTTTGAACTCCTGACTTCCGAAAAAAATGATTTGTCTTTACTCTCAGACTTACTTGATATATTGCATTTCTAATATTTTGGTCTAAATCACAAGCAACCCTACAGCTGAAAAATAAGCAATGCTTGGTTTATATTTTCTCATTTTTTCACACAAAAGTTTGAAGTCACAGATTCTCCTCTCAGAAGCCATATAACAACCCAGCACAAATTGTGCCAATCCATAAAATGTTACCAGTGTAAAATCTTAATTTTCTAGCATGGGTTGATATAAGTGATTAAGTCAGTGCTGACTGAAAGAGCAGAAACAGACTTCAGAAAATTACCTGCATCATAGATTCTTCGTTTTTAATCTATTGTAGTATTGTTGTTATTATTAGTTATACAGATGGCAGTGATAACAAAATAGCAGGGAATTTTATGACCATGCTAAAGTGCATAACAATAATAGCCAGGCAGATGGGCTGTAAGTGATGTGTATTTCTTGTCTTGTCATCATATTTGAAAAACAATCAGATATGTTCAGGCTGGGAAGTTTCATAGATGTGCATTTAACTTATTTCCCTCTTCCTTGTTCACACTCAGTAGTTCCATAGACTTGTTTTGAGCACGTGGTGTGTGGGTTAGTATGGGCTACCAGCCAAACTCCCACACATCCATCCCCTCACTTCTTCAGTGGGACAGAGGCAGAAGATAAGAAGGACTGAGAAAGCTCATGGGTCAAGATGGGGACAAATGCAGACCCATTACAAACTACCGTTGTGGACCAAACAGATTTAGCTTGGGGAAAATAAACTATTTATTGACATTTAAAATAAATATTTAATTATTGGTTCAGTGGTGAGAATCAAAAAGAAAACACAAAAACCATAGCTTTCCTCTCCTCTTTCCTAGGCTCAACTTGACTCCTTTATTCCTGTCTACTTTTATCCTTCCCTCCTTATTATGAAGACAGGTCTTGCTCAGCCTCTTCAGCAGGGCAGCTAGTGGTGAGGGAAGGTGGTGGGTGCTAGGCAGCCTAGCAGTTTTTCTCTGCTGCTCTCTTCTCCTCACCTCTTCTGGGCTCTCCCTGGGAGACATCTGCCATGGAGCTGCTGCTCCCTCTACTTGGACCTTGGTGTTCCCTCTGCTCTTTCTCCTTTTTGTTCCCTCCTCTTCCCTCCCTGGTGTTTTCTGCTGTATCCTAAATACATTCCCTGAGGTGCCACCAGTGTGGCTGAGGGCCTCAGCTGTGCCCTGTCAGCTGGAGCTGGCCATCCTCAGCACCCCAATTGCTGGTAGCCCCATCAGCCCCTCACAGAGACCCTGTGCACAGCATGTAGTGGTACACAGCACCGTATGGTCACGATCTGAACACGGGTTTGACTGCTTCTAACATACAAGTAACAAAACCTTTTTCTTTTAAGTCATAATCACATTAATTGGGAAATCACTGTTTCTTGAGGTTAGCTCTTACCCTGTGTAATGGCAGGGGTGTTTCGGGGAGAGGGTTTTCTAACTTGCAGAGGGTAAAGTTGTAAATGTTTTTTCTCTGTTTTCTTCAACCTATCTCTTGCCATCCACTAATTTATTTATTCTTTCTTTACGCCCCTTGCGCTGTTGCAGGAACAAGGAATGAGAGAGATTTAGGAGAAAACTGATTAGAATGGAGACATATTTTAAGGACATGTGCATACATACATTCATTGTTCCTTCCACAGAGAATATTAGTTATAGGATGCCTTATGACAACCCATTATTGTCTATAATGTTCCTGCAAATTTCAAATATATCACAGGAATGTAAAATCAGGTTATGAACAAGCCTTGGTTTTTTGATTCCCATCTTGGCTTTATGCCTCCTGTGTTGTCCTCCTACTCTACCCTGTAGTAACTGGTGCATTCAAACACAGTTCTTTAGCTTTATGAAATGTCCTTCTAAGTTAAGCTTATCTCCTGTCCATCCTTTCTTCTGATTTTGTTTTACCATGTTTCCGCAGAAATAAAAGTGAAAAAGCGAGCTTCACACTCTTCTTGCCTGTGAGCTTCTCTGCCACAATTTTCCCTCTTAGCAAGGAAAATCAAACTAGAAATAGGCAATTTACTGTTTTCTAATGTATATAGCAGTCAATAATTCTATTTTCAAACACCTGTGTCTGTCCATAAGCTATTGTGTAAAATTAGCTATTACACACACCCGGAATAGCTTTTTGTTCTCTGCTATGCAGCTGAGCTGTATTTTTAACAACTGAGTATTGGAAACAGGGTGGCCTGAGGCCATAGTGGTCAATTTTATTATTGTTTTGGTTTTGTTTGATTTTTTCATTTTTTTTTTTTTAACCATGAAGACCTGAGGATATAAGCAGAGTTATATTAATTCCTGAACTGTATCCTCTGTTATGGTCCAGTTTTAGCTGAAATACTAGGATGCTTCCCAGGTAGAAGCCATGTTCTTCAAGTTTAACTATTGCCTTGTTTTAAAGACTCTAGAAACCAGTGAAGATGTGTCTGCAAGAGGAGTTTCAGTTATGCTACCAGCAGTGAGAATGACTGGTGGATGTCAAAGGTTAGGATGTTGCTAGAAAGAAAATTCCTTTCTTATACTCTAGAGGAAATGTAGTTCTAAAACACTGTAAATGAGCCTCAAGAAAGCAAATCAGAAATTGCAGAATATTAAAAAGTGTATAGAACAGGAAACATGCTGAGGAAACTTGCTTAGGAAGTTCAAAAAATTTCAAAATATGGATGTTCCAAAGACCTGTTTTGTTGTTATAGGATGCTATCAAGTCAGGGAGCCCTACCTTTTATGCTGCCTGGCTATTTTCTGGTTTTATATTATTTTGGAATAAAATAGATGCCTTTGTTTTGTTCTGAAATGCTGTTAGGGGATGTATATCTGTCTCCAACAGCCTTTGCTGAAGAACTACCTGCCATATATGCCGTGCCAGGAAAAAATTTTTATTGATCTTTGGAAGAAATAAAAGGCTTGTCACAATCTGCAGTCACAGTGCTTTGGAAACATAGGATTAATTCCTTACTTGGCTAGAGTAACTGGGTTACAGTGATGATAGCCTTCTTTCCACTAGTACTCTTTCTTCAACAGAAATTGGTAGAATACATAATAGCTTGGTAATGCTATAACAGTACTGTTATATTTGGATTTTTCTGGTTTTGTGGCAAGGACAGAGTAAAACTGAGTTTTATGTTTCCGGACTAACACAAATGTTGGTTGAGCTTCCACTATGTAAAAGTATTGTGAATTCGTGTTGGATCACACCATTTATTACAAAATGGTGGCTTGATTTTTGTGAGAAGTATATTATTGAATTATATTGAATATAATTCAATATAAGAATTATATTGACAAATTTCATTGGCTATGTTGAATAAATGCACGGTTCTCAGGATTGCTGTAATCTTTTTGGGTTTTCTGGAGATAGATGCTATGGGACAACTTAATTATCTTTTTTAACTCAAAGCTATTTTCTCTTTGTTTTGGCCTTCCATGTCTTCCCCAACAACATCCACTGGGAAATCAACAACCATTATTGAAGGATATGTATGTTTGCTAGCATTTTTCTCATTTGTTTTTTTTCTGGAGCCCATACTCTGGGCCCTTTCCAGAAGTATTCATCATACATGAGGTTAACAGCTTTCATTTTCTATGCTTTCACGATTCTATCTTCTGTAGACTAAAGGTAATTTGTCTTTTATCTTGCAGTGACTTTCCTCATTCACTATTTATTCAATCATGTTTCTCTAATTTGAAGAATGTTCAGGTTTCATAGAAGAAAATGTGAATGGATAAAGATGAGAATGACTGTGTTTTTTTCTTTTTTTTAACTACATTTACAATAGATATTTGAATAGGAGAAAAAGGTGACATACTTGGATATGCTTGCATGGTTGGTTTCTTGGAATCTGACTAATTTCTACATTTCCACAAAAAAAGTTGCTGCTAGTTCTTTAAACTTCCTATTCCCATCTCATCAGAATTAAATTTTCTGTCTAGATTGTTAGAAATCCAGAGAATGCTTTTGCTGGAGTGATGATAAAGACTTCATTCAATGATAGTACTGCTTTTGGTTCTTCTTCTTGGGAGTTTGGCAGGGTGTCTGTTCAAATGCTCTGAAAGTTTTCATAATGGTTATAGTGCTGTGTCACCCATTGTTTTTTTTTTTTGCTGCAAAGCTTGACTGAACCACAGAAGACACAATATTTGACATAATGGGAGAGGGAGTAGGCATGAAATCAGGTCCAGTTCTAGTATGTTTTATTGAGACTACAGCAAAAGTGAAAGGAAATTAACGCAATTTTGTCAAGATGGAGAGAGATCACTAGTTGAAGTCCACATAATGAAGGTCAAGCACAGCTGCTTAGAATTACATCTGCTAGAGCCAGGAATAGTTTGAGATCTAAAATAATTCTTAATGCAAGGAGAATTTTATTTACTGATAACTTTCCTGGGTAAGTATTCTCCAAATATGTAAGCTTGTGAGGAAGCTGTGTGCTGTAAAGTTCAGACTTGAAAGTTTCCCATCCATGGCACTGTCTCTAGCAGAGACACATAAAAGTTTTTGGTGTTTTCATTGTTTTGTTTCTGAAAAAAGAAAAAAGCTTATTAAAATCAAGTTTTGCCCATGACAGAGGCAGACTATATTTTTCTATTCTTTCTCCCTGACTGCAAGGTCAGATAATATGTTTCCTCTCTGGTAAACAGATGATCCAGTGAATACAGGCTTTTCTTACTTTCTGAGCAGCTGATGAAATGGAGATAATGTAATAAGTACCATTAAAAAAATAAAAAGAAAGAAAAAAGAAAGAGGGAGGTATAAGAAAAGCTGATCTTTGGGAAGACTTAAGTGGGGACAAAAAAACAACAACCACTGTGTAGCCTTTTTTCACACTGCCACTATGTGTAATGACAGACTGGTGAAACAAGTTCCAAACTTATACAAGAAAAGTCTCACTGTAATTTTTTGAGGCTTACAGTTCTGTGCTATAAAGCCAGTGTCTTGGAGAATGTGTTATCTGCTTGGAAAAAAAGTAATGTGCTGCTTATTAATAACTTGAGTTGTCATGATGGAAAACATGAAGGTTATACAAGATGTATTTTTGTCTGAAATTAATAGATGCTGAATGGTATTAGAGTGCATAAAATGTGTGTTTAGCTATTTTTCCCTAGTAAATGTCTTTTTAGGGCACGTTTACAAGCACTTACAAGGCTTTTATTAAATAAAGCAGTCTCACAGTGAATTAATATTTTTAAAATAAAACATGTGCCATGTACCCTTTACAATGACATTGATTTGACATATGTTTTGGGTTCCAGTTCCGTTGGGATACTTTTATCACCCCTGTCAATCTGGAATCTTTTTCTTTCCCAAAATATGTGGCCAGCTTGTCATGAGTAAAGCTGACTTATTTTAGCTGTCCAGACAAGTAAAGTCAGTCTGCTGTTCCCCTCTTCTATTCCCATTTATTACTACAGACACTTTTTTTCTTAGTGCTTCCACTGGGGCAAGCAGCATTCATTGAGTCTATTGTGTCAGTAGCTTTATAGATAAGCAAAAAGCTTTGCAAGATTTTCAGCTCTTACTGAAGCTTTCAGTATGTTCCTTGTCAAGTGACAAGGATGATCAAGTGACTGATCATTTTAAATAACCTGCTAATACTTTAGTTTAGAACTTTTAAGTCCTTGTGGCTGTGGTAACAGATGATGTAAGCACATGATGTTGGATAAAAATGGTATAAGTTCTACTTCAGTTTCTGGGTATAATGTCTCCTGTATTCACATGGTTGAAATGCCAACAAAGGAGGCTTTCTTCCTGGGTCTGCAATTTAGTTCTGCCTTTCAGTGAAGCTCAGTATTCCATTTCCTTTTGTAAAGCATTTCAATGCTAGGTGCTCCATTCATCCCCATTTGAAGTCCTGCAGTTTTTACACCTGAGGCCTTGTTGCCCTCAACCTATAGCTATATCATAGGGTACCTCAACCTCAGTCTCCGCCATTTGCTGCAGCTTGCCTGCATGCTGTGATTTAGTGATGTCTAGGTTGCTCATGGTCCCTCTGTAGGGACTGTAGTGGATTCTCATTCATTCATTAGTGGTATATTATCAACAGTGTGTAATTCCAAAATTACTTCCAGTAACAATTTCTTTTATATCGTTACATAAGCAATTTGTAGCTGCTGTTTTTTGTTTAAAACAACAGTTTTTATCTGAAAGGGGTTTTTGTTTAGAACTTAAGCATTATTTCTTTTCCTTTTTCTAAAATCTCTTGCAAAGCTTGGGATAAAGATCGTATCAGAACTCTGTTATCCTATGATATAGTTTATTCTACTGTGAATTGCTGGAATTCGAGAGACAAGGTATAATTTATCACAGCATATCTTTGGTTTTTATCTTTATTTTGGTCTGTCAGTATTGAAGATTGTGGGTTACTGCCATGTCTCTATATCCCAGAGCTACATATATAATTTATCTCCCTTCGCATGTAGTTAAGCATTGCAGGTTAGTTGTGAGGAGGTTGATTTTTTTGTTTGTTTGGATATTTTTTTCCTTTCAGATGACATCTGATTGTGTTGCTGAATACTCTTTTATTATTTGTATTTTAACATGTAACAAGACTAAGATGGGCCAACTTTTTTAAAAAAATATAGAGAACTGGTGGGCAGAAACTGGTTTTGATCTGAACAACTCCCGTTACTTTTACATCTGGGAAAAATGTGCCAGCCCTTCTCAGCAACAAATTGAGCATATTCTAATATTTTTAGTGTTTTTTTTTTTAAAGTCTTGCAGGGACTGGAGATTTAAATATAAGCAATTAAATAATCACCTCCTGTGACTACATCCTGAGGCTGTGTGTATGCCCACTTTTTTTAACATGAAAGGGATTTCCGTGATTGCTGGGTTGTGTGGGATTTAGACACATAAGCCTAAAGTTTGTGAGAAAGGGTGCACCATAACCTCTTTTCACTCTAAATATTCTTTTTCACTCAAAAGGTTCACTAAACACTTTTAGATTTGCTAAACCTATTTAAACCAGCCTTTTTAGGACTTTCGTGTTAAAATGGAAAAGTGGACATAGAGCTGCAGAACCACTCACCACATGGTACTCAGTACACACAGGTTTTTGCTAGTGCGAGACATCCTGATGGTAGGGTGAAAGGTAGTAGTAAGTGATCCAGAACAAAGCATTTTTCTTCTTTCTACATAAAATGTTGCTTAGATTTTCTATTGCAGTTTCTGGTAGGGAAGAGTGATCTTCCATTTCCTCCCCCTGTGCCTTCAGAAGTGACAAACCAGCAGTAAGCTGCCTTTGCTTTGCGGATATCATAATACGTGGAAGTAGGAATAGTTTCCTGATTTCTGAGCAAACTTTATTTTGTCATTAGCAGTGCTTAAAGTTTATTTCAGTTATGGCAAGGTACACCGTCTTCTACCTTGTACCTGCTGAAATAAATTTTCAGTTAACACTGCACTTACTGTTTTGAGTATGTACCTCAGGAGCACTGTCTGAACACTGAATATGCACAAATAGAGCAGAAATAAACAGTGTAACTTTTCTTTCGCTCTGCAGAGTTGACCGCTGAGGAGAAAGCTATGAGGGTTGCCAAAGCTATGCGTAAGCAGTCATCGGAGGTAAAAGAGAAATGGGAGAACCTAAATGCCAGTGCCAGTATCTGGCAGAAACAAGTGGACAAAGCATTAGAAAAACTGAAAGACCTGCAGTGTGCCATGGATGACCTCGATGCTGACTTGAAGGAAGCTGAAAATGTGAGGAATGGCTGGAAACCTGTGGGAGACTTGCTCATAGATTCATTACCAGATCACATTGAGAAAACGACAGTAAGTATGGAATTCCTGGGAAATATTTAGCCTGTGTGAGAGTCAGATCCCTACATTCTACTACCCCTAGTCATGTTACCTATATACATATTGTACACTTAAATTCTCATGTTCAGGTTATAGTGCTTAAGTGATTGCATAAGCACATGTGATCAGCAAGCTATAGAAGTGTACAGAATATAACATTCATCAAATGAAAAAGATTGTGTTCTAGGATTTAAATATTTTCTTTCTAGAAGTATTATCTAATCCATAGTTAGGGTATGGGTGTGTGTTTGGATATTTGCCCAAGCACTGGATTATGATTGCTCTGAATCAGTTGTCAGTCTGGCAGTTGACAGTAGGCCCCTCTCCTTTTTGTAGTTGTGAGCTCTCATATCTGTTTGGCCATCATCTATAGATTTCTTAGAAAACACTGGGAGCTTTTTCAGTCATCCAGAAGTATACACATGGTTTTAATTTCTGTTCCTTAACTTTCACAGGCTTCACACATCTATTGTCTATTTTAGCTTGTATGAGTGAATTTATGTTTGCCTTTATTTGAATCTGGCTTCTCTTCAGGATTATTTCAAAGTGAAGAACACACATTACCATATTCTTGCAGGCACACCAGGTCTTGGAGCCAGGGTTCCAGGCCACCCATGCAGGGCTCAGCACCACAAGACATGGCTGCTCATGGTGGGTAGTAGTTGTCCCCTGCATGGGTTGGGTAGGGACCCAGTAATGCAGAGTTCCCCAAAGAAGGAATACCCTCTGATAACTAACATTGTTCAGGAGGGCTAACTGGAAACAGTCATAGTGCTTAGGGGAGTGCTTGAATACCAGGGATTCCAGAAGAACATGTGGGTCTGCATATATAAGTAGAGAAAATTCCTGTTTCAGGCAAATTTAGCAGTTACCACCAAGCTTCTGTTTCACAAATGCAACTATTCACTTTTTAATCTCAAGAATTAATATAGCAAAACATTAGAGGACCCTGGCATCATGTACTTGACCATCTGTGTCTTCAGCATGGGACACTGGAGTTAAAAGAATGAAGAGCTGTGGGCTGCAACCAGTTTTCTGCGAATACTCTTTCTATGTATACACAGCCTGTGGACTTGTCTGTGTTATTTCATGTATATTGATATAAGTATCCTCCAAATTTTGTGGTTACATTCAGGTTTAATGGAACCAAAATCTTTAAAACAGAAACAGTCAGAGTTGACTTATAACCAGCCTGCTGTTGATCTGAGAAGCGATACATTTCCTCCCCCTCTTATATTTTAGTATAGATACTAGAGCAAGCAATAAGATGTTGGTGCTGAATTGCTCTTTGTTCTCAAGTTAAGAAGTGATTTGTCATATCTTGATGGTTTATTCTATAAAGAAAAGTAAAGCAAAGTCTTCTAGATTTTCATCACTGCACAAAAAACTGTAACATCTGCTGAAGTAATAGAGCCCTGCTGGCTGTCCAGAAGCCAGATGCTTCTGGAACAGAAGCTTCTGCTTTGCCAGTAGGTTCCTTCTGTTCCTGGGCGGGATGATAGAGGTTTTGAAGGGAGGTAAATAATTGAATTGTCCAAAGGAAATATTTTTCTAGTTGTTTTTGGCTTGTTTCATGATGTTTAATCAAGTTGTTTATATGATTGAACAATTAACATCTCATAGCAAGCAAGACATTTGATGCATCTTCAACTGTAACTAAAATTTGCATAAATTTTATCTTAATACTGTATTTAGTTCCATTAAATTCAATAAACCTTTTTCTTCTTTTTAATCATTGTAATAGTTTTACTCTACAGTTGTAACCAGGTAAAACACTGTACTCCTTTTCCTTAGAAGATACATTCTTCCATGCTTTGCTAATTCGGTAATAGCTTTTAAATTGATTTTTTGTCAGATGCTTAATCCTGGAAAACTGTAGTTACTGAATGCATTTTTTTCTTAAGAGCACTTTACACGCTGTAGACTGCTGAAGTTCCTGATAGAGTATTGTGTATTTCTTTTTGGAAAGAAAAGCTCTAAAACCATATGGCATCACTAAAACCTTAGTCAAATTGTTTTGGGGCACAATTTGGATATGAGCGTTTGAGTAAATATCATACTCTTTTCTCTAAGGATGTATATGAAGGAGTGAAGGAGTTAATAAGAATACTGAGGTGAGTGATCTTTCTTTGCCAAAGAACTGAGTTACGTACAGTTGTTTAGCATAAGCTGCCACATTGGGCAAGTCAGCAGCCTGTTGAGTTTACCACGGCTTTTGTGCTGCTCAGGTGTCTGTTGAAAATAAATGAATGCTTCTTACTCTTTTAGGCTTTTAGAGAAGAAACTGCTCCCATCAACTTGAAAGTTAAGACGGTGAATGATTTGTCCAGTCAGCTGTCTCCACTTGACCTTTATCCGTCATTAAAGATGTCTCGTCAACTGGATGATCTTAATATGCGGTGGAAACTTTTACAGGTATTCTTCTGAATGTGTACAGTGGGTGTGGGGGAAGGTATGCTTCTCTTAAAAAGATGCATTATTACCATTTGTCCTTTATTGCTATCTTTAAGGTGTTACTCTAGTGGTACCAAAGCAGCATAAGGTGCTGTCTTTCTTTCTGTAGCTTGACAAAAACTTTTTCTTTCTCAGCAGTTTACTCACTGTCCTACTGGTTCACTCACTCGGGGGACCACATTAATATCTGGTGACTAAGGGGAACTATTGCTGCATGGTATTTTGTATGTCTTATAGCAGTATTTTTACTGCATAAATCATTGTCACTGAGAAATGGTGTACATATTTCTGTTGTGTTTCCAGCTTCTGTGAAAGCTGGTTTATTTTGGTTTTGAGTGTTAAGTTTCAGCAGGGAATTTCACCTGATGTGGCTTAAGTGTTTGTAAAGCTGTAAGAGAATGTGAGCAATAGTACGTTTAGCATTATAAAACAGAAGAGGATATGCTGTATGAAAGATTCATATTGCTTAGTTATGATTGTTGTGCTTAAATGGTCTGAGAAAGGTGAATCAGTGTGCCTGATTACAGTTCAAACTCATGCACAGTTTCAGTGAATGATTTAATGGAGTTTCTTACATCAGTTAAAAAATCATTTATCAATTTTTGCACTTTTACTCTTTTTAGTAGGAAATACTTACAGTGAGTCAGTTGCTATTTATTTCTTTACCTGGCTCCTAAGTGATATTAAGTGTCTAAAACAATTAGGTTAAGGATGGAAGTTCTATCACCTTTCTAGCTGAGGGAGGTGGGACAGAATTTTCAAAACCTGGGCATCAATTTCTGGGCTGAATGAGTTGCTCCTGAGGGGCAAAATTGTTGTGTCAGATCAGACCTTCCCTTTCCTAATATGGTAGTGGCTTTCTTTTTTTTCCATTTTTTTTCCAGTTTTGTTTTTTTTTGTTTTTTTCCATGTGTGTTCTCTCAAAGTGCGTTAACCAAGCAACCAAACTGCTGCTGGGTTTTCTAGTGCAGTTTCAATTAATAAACCAGAGGGGAACCATGTCAGCAGTGAAGCACTATCTTTCTAAATGGTTTCATGCTGGAAAGGCAGTTGTGAGATCAGAACAATCAAACTAAGACCTGCTGACTATGGAAAATTGGACAACAAAAGGGTTGGGAGGAGGTCAGAAGCTTCAGCAGTCAGCTATAGTCACCATGAACCTACTGTTATTCATTACTGATCTGCAGTACTCTCACAGAACATTGCACGAATATGAACATGACAGTCATCAAGCCAATGAAAGAAAAAAAAGTAACCTTGAATAGATGGGTGTAAAATAAGTGCTGTGATGCATGGACTACCTAAATTTATATAAGTAAAAATTAATGTAAATAATTGTTTTTATTATCATGGTTCTAGTGTTACAAAGTAAATGCAATATGGATTTTGTGTATTTGTGTTTATTTGTAGGTGTCTGTAGAAGATCGCCTTAAACAGTTACAGGAGGCACACAGAGATTTTGGGCCTGCATCACAGCACTTTCTTTCCAGTAAGTTCTTTGACTTAATAGATGCGTGTGAGATATGATGGCTTTCTCAAACACCAACTGCTCTTTACTCCAGATTTCCCTATGGCTTGAGAAACAGGAAGTTCCTCTGCCATGTTATTGTTTACTTCCCTGTTTTTCTAAGGGAGTTTCATCTTCATAACCCCACTGACATTCTCACTGGTGTGCTTCTCATTGTAATATCCTGCTGAGTTATTGTCGCACCCCTGGTTATAATATTCTTTATTGTCTTTTTACTACAAGGTCTGACATTTGGCTGTTCCAGAATCTTTATGTGTTCATAACCACATCTTCTCAGCCCCTGCTATCTCTTTTCTTCAGTTTCCTTCTGCTTCATGGAATTAGAGGCTTCATGACATACATTCCTGGAACCTCAAATAAAGGGGTGCAGAGAGCAAACCTGCATCAATTCCTCAAACGCCGTCCTTTTATCATTTTCTAATGAAAATTGTAAGCCTGCAGTCTTCCATATACTAAGAAGGCAAAAGCAGGTGCTTTTGCTCCCTTGTTTTCATTTGATTTGCTACAGATGCATAGGTTGCAATATCAAGATCTGTGTTGAATTTCTGATATTCTAGCCTACCTGCCAGCTTCAGAGCTTGTGATACAAAGCATTTACCCAATGAGGTCTCTGGTTTTAACTAGGGGCTTCAATAATAAAGATAAATTTATTGCAGGAGTTGAGCAGTGAGCATAAAAATGAGCAGATCTGTCCCACTGATTCTCAAGTGCTGCATGTCATTGCTAAACAGCAAGTGTAATTTCAAAATATAAATAAATCTCAATTTATTCTGGAATTACAAATTAGCCATGTTCTCTTCTTGAATTGACTAGATTTACATTAAATATCATGGTAAACAAGATGCAGTGTATTTAAAATATTACAGCTTTTACGCTAAATAATGATTCTTGGAGCCACTTCGTCTTTTTTTTTTTTTTAATTGACAGACCAAGGAACTTTAAAAGTGTGTGATATTTTTGGTTTTGCTTTTTTAAACCCCATTAGCAGTATTGTATAGTGTTGACACTGTGGGTTTGTAGCCCTTCCAATCTTGAACTTCTAACCTCGACAGTACACCTATGTAATAATTTGTAAAAAGAATATAGATAGAGTGGTACCTTTGGCACTCTTGGAAAATGCCAGATTGTTTGGGAGAGTAGTCAGTCTAATCTGTGTAATTAAAACAGACTAGGAAGTAACATAGAGAAGACACAGTGTCCCCTACTCTAGGTGGTTTGAGAAGTTCCTGACTTCACTCCTGTGTCACTGTTAAGTCTGTTCACCTCATCTGGACCAATGCAAAGTCAGTGAAAGAGTCCACATGAAAAACAAGAAAGATTTCCAGGGAAGGCTGGCTGGTACTATTTGCCTTGACCTGGATCGTTTCCTTGATTTAGCTTACAGCATGCCACAACAAGCAATTGTTTTCAAAAGACTGAATGGTGAGCTGGCTTTGTTGTTTGATAAAAATTTCATAGAATTATTTCCAAAGAGACTGTACAAGGGCTTATCAGCATGCCTCAGCTTTGCTTAGAGCAACTTCTCCAGGCTTAAGGGGACATTTGGTTTATGTTACATACAAAAGTCAGGAATGGGAAGTTGAACAACAGAACGTCTGTTGGTAGGTACCAGAAAGAGCTATAGCCAAGTAAGTACTACACTGCTTCAAACCCAAATAATATGCAGTTACCCATTTAAATTATTTGCTAAAAACAAATGACCTTTCCCCCCACACAACCTACAGCAAAAAATTCTTCAAAAAAACAAACCTGTTTTAAGAGCTTGAACTATACAGAGTTACAGAACTTAATACCTACAACCTTATATAAAGTCTGTTAAGTGAAAGTCAGGCACAGTAACTTCAAAGGGAAGTAATAAAAAAATCATTAAATCTGGAAAAATGAAGGTTTTATCCTGACAGGTTGAAATCGTGTGTATTCTAGATGAAAATTTTCAAACCTTTTTAGCAGCCATAAATGACTTCTGTGAGGAACAAGTAAAGCAGTATTCTGAATAAAATAATCTCAAACTCCAAAACCTGTGATTATGATATGTATGTTTTGTACAAATCTCTATCACCAAAGCTGCACTG
Organism: Melopsittacus undulatus; assembly: GCF_012275295.1. Classification (NCBI taxonomy): domain Eukaryota; kingdom Metazoa; phylum Chordata; class Aves; order Psittaciformes; family Psittaculidae; genus Melopsittacus; species Melopsittacus undulatus. The sequence continues at coordinate 82,125,033 of NC_047529.1, read as the reverse complement.
ACAGCAGCTAAATTTACCTCACCTACCTGTTACTCTTGCTCCAAATCCTAACAAGAGACCATAGCTTGCCATCATTTCATTTTCAGATTAATAGCCTCTAGCTGTCATTTAGTCTGTAAACTTTTTCTACCTGTTCATCAGATTCATTATAAGGGACCTTATAATTTAACCAGTTTCATCCTTTCATGTGAAAGGCAATCTAGATGAGATTATCTAGCACCCTGATTCCAGTCCCATTTATCTGAGCAGTGGCTAATAACATTTCTTTGCTAAAAAGACACAGTGCAGTGTTTATTCCTGCTTTTGGAGCTTCTTGAACACCAGGTACATGGATTCATCCAGACCATTGCTAAGCAAGTGCTTCAGAATATTTTTTAAGAATAGCAAACAATATGATATTGGCTCTTCCTGAAGTGTCCTGCAGTAGGAGGCTGAGGTAAAACAGCATTAGTAGGCCACTACCATCTATGTTCCCTTTCTTATCTAAGCTTTTTCCCCTTCCATCAGTTGTAGACAAAATGCAATTGCTCTTTTTTTCAGTGCTTTTGAAATGGGAAGTGAGCTCCTTGCAAGTAAGTTAGTGATCAGTAAATTTTATGCATTTGCAAAGAGGTTATTTTGCTGTGTCTTGCTTTTAGACACAATAGCTTGGGTTTTCATTGTTTGGGTTTTCTTTGTAATTCATTGTGGTTTTTTTATAAAACCCATGATCCACTCATCTCTGTGGTGTTTTGTGTAGTCTTAAAAGATCTACGGTGTGCTAACTCCATATCTTCCCTAAGAAATACCCTTGGTCTTCAAGTGGCCTGCTCAAAGCATCTTGGAGTGGTGTTCAGCCTTACTAATATCTGCAGGCCTGCTAGTGAATGTCAGAATCAGTAGCTATTCTGTTCAGTTTTCATCAAGAAACTAATTTTAAATAAGAATAGGAATATCATTTTGTAGAGCTTCATGCAGCAGAGAACTTGCAATGTTTTTAGAAAGGTTATTCCAAAACAGGCAGGGTATGACTTGGCCTGTAATAACCAACAGTTTAATTTATTATGTTGTTTAGCCCATATCTGTGTCAGTGTAAAATATTCATAGTTTGTTATAGCACATAAATTGTATGTAAGCAAACTATGGCCAGATTTTTCTTCTTAGTTAGCCAACTTACTAGTATAGTAGTACCAGTGCCACCATAGCTGCCAAATTGCAACACTGAAGAGACTTTACCAGGGAACTATCTATCTCTTTATTGAAAATGTTACTTTCTTCTTTAAGTAGTGATACGGAATTTTCTCTGTTTTTCCTTGTGAATAATGTAGTTTGATTGCTTCCTGTAGTTTCCCAATTTTTCTTCCCAGTTCATCTGTATTTCAGTACATGAATGTTTCTTACATTATAAGCCATGAAATTTTGTGTGGTCAGGGAAGAGGTGACAGCCATTAAACCTGTCAGGGGCAGCCAGCCAGGAACAGGGTGAGACCTGCCTCTCTGCAGCAGCACCAACCTATGGGGCATACACAGTTTAGAAGTCTTCACAGCCCTAGAGGGCAAGGGGGCCCAAGACTCTTGGTTAACATTCAAGGATCACCTGTTACAAGCTCAGGAGTGTTGCATCCCGACTAGAAGGAAGTGCAGCAGGAGGGGCATGAGACCTCCTTGGATGGATAAGGAGCTGCTGAGAAAAATTTACAGGAAAAAAGAGGCTTAAAAAATGTGGAAGCAAGGACAGGTGGCCTGGGAAGAATACAGGGATGTTGTCAGGGTAGTTAGGGAACAAGTTAGGAAAGCTAAGGCCCAGTTAGAGCTAAATGTGGCAAGGGATGTTAAAGATAATAGGAAGGGATTTTATAGGTATGTAGTGGCTAAAAAACAGACTAAGGACAATGTAGGCCCCCTCCGGAAGCTTTCGGGAGAACTGGCTACACAGGACTTGGAGAAGGCTGAGGTTCTGAATGGCTTCTTTGCCTCGGTCTTCACTGGCAAAGGCTCTGACCGCACCACCCGAGTCTTGGAAGGCGGACACAGGGACTGTGAAAACCTAGACCTTGGGCCCACTGTACGAGAGGATCTGGTTCAAGACCATCTTAAGAATCTGAATGTACACAAGTCCATGGGACCTGATGAAATCCATCCGTGGGTCCTGAAGGAGCTGGCGAACGAAGTTGCAAAGCCACTGGCCATCATATTTGAAAAATCATGCCAGACAGGTGAAGTTCCTGATGACTGGAAAAAGGGAAATATAACCCCCATTTTCAAGAAGGGGAAAATGGATGACCTGGGGAATTACAGACCAGTCAGTCTCACCTCTGTGCCTGGCAAAATCTGGGAGCAGATTCTCTTGGAAGGCATGCTAGGGCACATGAAAAACAACAAGGTGCTTGGTGACAGCCAGCATGGCTTTACTAAGGGGAAATCCTGCCTGACCAATTTGGTGGCCTTCTATGATGGGGCTACAGAAGTGATGGACAGGGGTGGAGCAGTTGATGTCATCTACCTGGACTTGTGCAAAGCGTTCGACACTGTCCCACATGACATCCTTGTCTCTAAATTGGAGTGTCATCAATTTGATAGGTGGAGCACTCGGTGGATAAAGAACTGTCTGGATGGTTGCACTCAAAGAGTTGTGGTCAACAGTTCAATGTCTGGCTGGAGACCAGTAACGAGTGGTGTCCCTCAGGGATAAGTGTTGGGACCGGTCTTGTTTAATATCTTTGTCACTGACATGGACAATGGAATTGAGTGTGCCCTCAGCAAGTTTGCCGATGACACCAAGCTGTGTGGTTCTTTTGATACACTGGAGGGAAGGAATGCCATCCAGAGGGACCTTGACACACTTGTGAGGTGGGCTGATGCCAACCTCATGATGTTTAACCATGCCAAGTGCAAGGTCCTACACCTGGGTCGGAGCAATCCCAGGCACAGGTACAGGTTGGGCAAAAAGGAAATCCATGGTAGTCCTGCAGAGAAGCACTTGGGGGTGTTGGTCAATGAGAAAATGAGCATGAGCCAGCAGTGTGCACTCACAGCCCAGAAAGCCAATCGTATCCTGGGCTGCATCAAAAGGAGCATGACCAGCAGGTCAAAGGAGGTGACCCTGCCCCTCTACTCTCTCGTGAGACCTCACTTGCAGTATTGTGTGCAGTTCTGGTGTCCTCAACATAAAAAGGACATGGAACTGTTGGAACAAGTCCAGAGGAGGGCCACGAGGATGATCAGGGGACTGGAGCACCTCCCCTGTGAAGACAGGCTGAGAAAGTTGGGGCTGTTCAGCCTGGAGAAGAGAAGGCTGTGTGGAGACCTCATAGCAGCCTTCCAGTATCTGAAGGGGGCCTATAGGGATGCTGGGGAGGGACTATTCATTAGGGACTGTAGTGATAGGACAAGGGGTAACGGGTTGAAACTTAAACAGCAGAGGTTTAGGCTGGATATATGGAAGAAGTTCTTTACTGTGAGGGTGGTGAGGTACTGGAATGGGTTGCCCAGGGAGGTAGTGAATGCTCCATCCCTGGCAGTGTTCAAGACCAGGTTGGATGAAGCCTTGGGTGATATGGTTTAGTGTGAGGTGTCCCTGCCCATGGCAGGGGGGTTGGAACTAGATGATCTTGAGGTCCTTTCCAATCCTAACTATTCTATGATTCTATAAAGCCTTGAGAGAGGTCTTAGGGAGAAAGGAGAAAGTTATTTTCAAATGGATTTTTTTTTTTTACTTTTATTTTTCCTAAAGAGGGATGAACTCTAAATTGAGCCGTGCTTGCAGAAAATTACATTAATTGAGAGTTTAATTACTTGAAATCCAGTGTATATCAAAGCTGTGTCTCACTTTATCAGGTTTTTAAGAAGCGTATTTAAGGAGTAGGCTTTTTGTCTTCGAAGTGTTGGCATGTGTGTATGCTTTAAATTCATCTCATTGTGATGATCAGTTATTCCTACCTGCTCTTTCAATCTCTGCTTCTCCACTGAATCTAGTGAAGTGAGTTTCTTCTATAATAAAACCCTAATTCACCAGGCACTAGTCTGATAATTTCTGGTAGGACAAGTATGTACCTTTGTTTCATCAGTAAATAGCTACTTTTACGTTATACATCAGCGGTCCTGCCAGCCTTAACACTTTTCCCCTCTTCTCTCCTGGGATCTTTAAATAAGCAGAGTCATAGTGTCATGTATGACTTCATGCCTTTTGCAACTCGGTGTGCAGAAGGCTTCTTGATGTTATGGATGGTATTTGTTTCTGTATCAGACTAGCATAAATTCTGGAAAGATTACTGCTGTTCAGCAAGGAGTCCAAGGATGGATTTTAATGCCTTTTTTTTGGTGATACAGTGTTAATCAATATTAATTTGAGTTGCAAATAGGAGCTAAGGTTGGTAACTAGTGAAAATAAGGCTGATATTTCTCCTTGTTCTGTTGCAGAACATTAATTATAGTAGTGGAAGCATTTATTTTCAAACCTTAAACTGATAATAATTGTATTGTGGTAGGAAAACCAGTGTCTCCTTTTTCATTAGATGTATAGCTTGCTTGCTCAGAATATATTATCCTTCTTTGAAGTAGAATCACCACGTTTGTTTTGTTTTCCAGCTTGGCCTCAAATACATGCATAGAATAATCTTGACAGATTGACATTGTTTTCTCCAGCTGATTTTCTGATTACTGAAAGTTGTCTGGGAAATTTTAATTGTTCCCATTTAAGTGTTTTAGTTGTAAAATAAAAACATAAAGATAAGGGGGGTTTTATCTTTTTTTTTTTAAAGGTTCTTTCTAATAACCACCTTCTCTTTGTTTCCTCAGCCTCAGTGCAGTTTCCATGGCAGAGATCTGTTTCACATAACAAAGTGCCCTATTATATCAAGTAAGTTTGCCTTGATTCTATTTTCCTTAAACATAACAGAGGGTCTTATTACCACAACCTGGCAGAAAAATATAGGTACTGAGTAATAGCTACAAATGTTATCAAGTGTTTCTCTACATAGTATTATGCTGCATATAACATACATTCAGTGTTTATTGCTTTGCAAATTGTATAAGTTAGAAATATGTAAAAATAAATTAATGACAAACTTTAACGTAATAACCCACTCAAACAGGAAACAGAAGAGATGCTACAGTGTTATATGGTACTGTTATTCAAGCTAGGCTTCTGCTTATGTGTGTGGCTCATCCGGAGTATAATAAACTGTAAAGGAAAAAAAGCCGAATACATAATGTATTTAAAAATGCAACATTTATAACCTGTAGCAGAACAGTGGTGACTAATATCTGTAGAGCTCATTCATCATTCTGTATAAAATTCCTTCAGAAATAAGACGCGTTGATTGTCCTGTTATTTTATTTACCTTAGAGAAGTTTTTATAATGCTGAATATTAAGGTAAATTTAACATTAATGTAAATATGGACAAAAATTGTACAAATACCTTGGTTATAATGAGCAATGGTTGAGATATTTATTTTGAAAATGATAGGGAATAATTAGTTGTGGAAGAGCGGAGAATTTGATGTGTTCTACTCTGAGCAGTCCTTGACATAGGTATTCTGATTCCATCAATATTTATTCATATACTGTTTGCTGCTACTTCAAAGGTCAAAGATTGCAGTTTTGAGAGAAGGATAGCTTTTTTTGCCAGAGAGGTAAATGAAATTTCAAGAAGGTACAGTGTATAATAAGCCAAACCCAGAGTAGTTCATTTTAGGCTGAAGGAAATCTGTGTGAAAATATTATTGGCTTGAATTTGTAAAAAAAGTAGGGTTTTTAAGTCAATAGGGTGATTATGAGTTGGACCTGCATATCGTTCATTCTTAAAGAACATCAGTGAGGGCTTTTTACTACTGCATATTGCTGTGTCATAAATCCAAGTGCCACATTTTGTGCTTCAAATAATTTATGAGTGCTTGAGAACTTTGAAGAGCAGGTAACAGCAAATGTATGTTGATCAAATCTGTTGTTATCATTCCTGAGGTGTGGTGGTTCATTTTAAACTGTGGTATGAAGACTATTTTTTTAAAAGGGCTGAGTAGTAACTAGAAAAAAAGAAAAACCTATTGTGAATATCCTGGGATTTGTGCCTCTGCTGAGTTTTGCAAGAAGCAGCAGAAAGCTGTGACCCAGGAGGAGAGATTCCTCCCTTAGTCCCAAGTGGGAGAGGAGGGGGCAGAGATTGGATGTGGAGGCACGCTGACTGCCCAGACTCAGGCAGCAGTGCAGTGAAAATTATCACCCCTATGATCAATTAAAATGATTACAGCAGTATTTCAAAGAAAGCACCGAAGTTTCAAAACTACAGAGAGCAAGAGGAAAACTATCCTGAAACAGTTTGGGTTGGTTTTTTGTTGATTTGGAGTTGTTTGGGGTTTTTTTGTTTGTTTTTTGGGTTTTTTTTTTGGGTGGGGGGAGGTGTTTGGGGTTTTTTTTGGTTCTTAGGATTTTTTTTGTGGGTATGTGTGCTGAGTGGGTTTTGAAAGGTGGCAACTCATGTTCCTGCTTTATTTCGTCAGAGCTGGTAGCTGAATTTGGGGGTGTTCACCAGGCATGACTTGGACTGTGGGGGGATCTGTCACATTCATAGTTAGAGGATAGAGATAGGGTGGATAGTCCTACCACCACAACAGATGAAACAGGCTAAGGTGAAGGCCTCTGATCTGTGCTGAGCAAAGCAAAGATTTTTAACTACTATATTTCATGTATACCTTACTCCACCTCCACCAGATTTCACTTTTTGAGAATTTTTTTTTTATCATGATTAGTTCAGAAGAAAATATGTCTTTGCAGAGTGTGTGGTAGGTGCAATCCTGCATGCACACAACTTGGTGGCAAAGTATGTTCTGATACAGTGGACGTGCTCTGATGGTAATGTGTTGGCTGTCCTGAAGCTAGACTGGGGAATGAATCCAGTCAGGGCTGAGAAACAAACCCTAACATCTCTCAAAAATTGTTATAATGGTCTTGCTCAGGAAGTTTGATAAAGGGGCTGAAAAGCAGCACAAATTCTGTGAGTGTTGAGGTCTTTATAAAAACAGACCACTGGTTTATTTTGAGGAAGTAAAAAGAATTAACTACTGCATCTCAAAGACTTTTCCAGTAATCTTTCCCTATTTTCAACATGATACATGCTGTTGATGCAATGTATTGATTCTTGTGTCTTGAAAGAGAAGAATGATGTTGCATGTAACCAGTAGGATTTATTAATTTTGAAAAGCATGAGGAGGAATGCTGAATTTCAGTAGCTTCACAGTCTGACAAGCGGCATGACCTTGGCAGTTCTCTTCTTATGGCTCACTGATCTAACTTCGATGTTGGCAGCAGCAGCTGGATAAAACACAGAGCTGTGAGAAATAAAATGGAAAAGAACTGATTCTGAACTTTGTTTGCTTTGGTATGATCAGGCTGGAGAGTGCTCTTAGCTTTAACTATCCTTTTATTCCATTCCTAAATTTCAGATATAGTTTAAAGAAGAGGATAACAGTGCAACACAAAAAACTTAATTGAGTGTAGTGATTACGTGAGCTTTTGTAATACAATTCAAGAGAACAGTCATCAGGATTTAATGGTTTATTGATTTCTTAATATGGAAATAAATTCTGGGATAGAGGAAAAGAATAATTTTCCTTTTTGTTTAATTTTACTAACATCTTTGAGGCATGTTTATAAAACATGAGTGAAAATTATGATGAGTCTCAATAACTGTAATTCAAAAGCAATTATGTTTACTGTCTTTACAGCAAGACTTTTACATGCAGGGAGAAGTTTTAAGGTACCAGTTGTTCATTTTACAGGAAAGGAGAGAAAAAAAAAAGCAGAACAAGGAGAATAAAGGTATCATTCAGTGACTGGCAGCTGAAAAATGAGAATTTTTTTAAATTAATTTTTAAAAGGAAATAAATGCTTATTGAAGTCAGGCTACTTTAATTCTGAATGAGAACATACACTATTCTTAGACAACTGTAAATTCCTACCCTTACTTCATTTTGATTGCTTTTTGTGAGTGTCCTTGAAGGAGAAATGTAAAATACTCAGAAAGTGACATAGCTGCAGATGATGTAGTTCTACCTCTGTTGAGTATTTAAAACAATAAATAAAATACTGCACTCTTCACAGTTTTATTGCACACCAGAATGGAATTAAAAAAAATAAATAAGGAACTAGAACTAGAAAGCAGGAGGGATTACTTTAGGAAGCAATGAATCTGTAAGGAGAATGTCAAAAAGATGCAAGACGGCTGCATTTTCAGATGAGCAATGTTTGTCCTGTTTGTTTCGTGACGCCAGAGGTAACTTGCAGTCACACACATAGAGAGGAGTGTCTCAGAGAAAGAGGTCTTTAACATGCCAGAACACCATAGTGGCTTTGTAGTCAGTTTGTTCTCCCCACCCCTGTTTAGTAGTGGTTGGCATGTGTGCCCTTTCTGGGGTTGTATTTAATCAGGTAACAGAAGTATGTGAAAGATTAACAAACCAGTGGACAAATTCCTCTGCCCTGTAAGTCCAGACAGAGGCAGTCTGGGTTTGGGATATTTTGGAAAGAGTTGCTATTCTGCTTGGCTGGAAGAAGGATTTATAGCTCATTGAGCCCAGGTTTGTCAAGGTATGTGTGCCTGGGCTATGGCAGATACTTGGTTGAACTGAACCTACACATATGATTTAACCTGTCTCTTTTCACTTCTTGAATTGTTGTACTGCATAAACCAAATTTTCCAAATGGCTTTGTCTCTGTTTTATTCTGCCTTTTTTGCTTCCTGTTTGGTTGTTTTTTTTATTTATGACAATTGATAGGAGTTTTTGTATTTCTGTAGTCTCAGTATTCTGTCACAGTAGAATTCAATCAATGGCTACCTGAATCTGTAAGATCTCAATGCTGTTAAAAAGCAAAGAAACCTTATTCTTCCATATTTTATAAGAGGATGGGACTGCTGAGTAATACAGAGGGGAATACAGCAGAGCAGGTGCAATATTTTGGTAATGCACTTTTATTAGCAAAAGTGTGAAGTTTTGGTACAATGTTTGGCAAACTTGCTGTTGAATACACATTTCATAGGTTGGCTTGCAAAGGTTTGAGATTTAGTAAGAGTTGTCTGCTGCTCATTTATAACTATTTAAATCACACAAGTAAGTCATGCTTGGGTTCTGTAACAGAAAATTTAAAAAAATAAAGCCTATATTACATAGCACTTCAATAAAAATATTCTGAAGAGAAATAGAATAATAAATGAGGCACTAGGTATGATCATTAAACATCTTTGAGGAAAACACAATGAGCTGCAAGCAATGCACAGAAAATATAATTACCCTGGCATTTCTCACTGATCTTTTAACTGTAATTTAAGTGTTCTTCAGCTGTGTACCTTTCAATGCTATGAATTATTACATATTTGTACTGTGCAGAAGAAACAAAAGGGTAATGCAGAAAGGGTCACAGTGAGTTTAATTTCATGCAGGGCATTATATAGGGAGAGCAATTTCTTGGTGTAATCATCAAATTGATCAGTATCAAATTCCATAGTCACCCTGATAACTTTTCTGTAATCCTGCAGAGACTGACATCACTGACATCTTAAAAATCCTATTTTATCCCCCGCCTATATTAGTATTTCCCTTAGAGGAGGAAAAAAAAATAATTTGCAGAAAAGGGTGATAGAGATTTCAGGTTTTGAGAGTTTCTTCAATTACTAGTTCCTATGCTGGTCTTTGTTTCCTATTAAAGAAATGCAATAGCACATTTTCTCTGGAGAGATTTCAGAATATCTGCATATAAATTGTTCCACCAACCTCTACTATAGATTAGCTTTGCAATGCAGTATGCCTGCTCTTTTTCATGAAACAGTATTTTCTAACGGGCTTAAAAACAAAAGAAAAATATATATCTAGATAAAGCACCATGCACATTTGTAAAGTAGAGACATTATGCCATTTGAAATTTGGCAAGGGCAGCAGTCAGAGTCTGAATACTGTTGATTCATTACTGATCAGTAAAGATCTTGATTTCAGTTAACATTTAGTGCAAATTGATTACAGGAACAGAGAGCAGCTTAACATGATGATGCCAGAGTACTGCTTCAGTGTCTGATCTTGTGGTGTTTGCCAGTGATTATCAGTATAGCATTAGGCCTTGCCTGTGCTGGGAAATGATAAAACCCCCACAAATCTGTCTCTAGTATTACTTCATGTAGACAAAAAGCTAAAAAAGAAGGAATTGAATTTTAGTTTTTCCTCCCACAACTTCACGGGCAGCTTGCCAACACCTAGAGAAGTGCTACTTCATTTCAACTGGACTGTTCTGTTGCTTCTAGAGATCAGAAGTGACAAGCTAACTATTTCTCAGCTCTGCATTTACAACCAGGAAGTGTTTTTAACATGGATTATCTTTTCCAATTATAATTAGAAAGCTGCCAGCAAACATAATGGATAAGAAACAGATTGCAAGGGTATACCACCAATACAAATGTTTGTCATTTAAGCTTTAGAGCACTTCATTAATATGTAGCTTTTAAAATTTGGTATATTTTATGGTTATGATGTATATTTTTAGTTACTGAGATATACACAAATGCATTTAGACTTTAAATTACACCGTTTCATCTCATAATCTATTCATGGATACATATTTTGCTATGTGTTTTATACTGCATCAGTAAGTTTTGCGGAAGAGAGCTGAGAGACTCTGAATAACTCAAATTTTTTATACTAGCCACTAAAAAAATAACACTGAATGAATTCTCTTGTAGCTCAGTCAGTAAAACACTTAATTCTCCATTTACTGAACCAATTGGGAAGATGTTACATGTTTGCAGCACTTGTGTTACTGCCCGGTGGACCTTCTCACTTCTGTCATAGCACAAATCCCTTAGGCCGCTCACTGCGCAGAATGAAACCTTGTAACCTGGGCTCCTGTGGACCTACCAAAGTTCTTTTTATCCAGTCCCGTTTGCATGCAAGGTGAATAATGAGCCCAGCTTTTGTTTGCTTGCACTTCACTCTACAGGTAGTTCTTCTTGAAGTTAGTATTTGCCAGAGAAGGTGCTACTTGGTGTGTGTGTAACTGTGACCTGGGACAGAACTACTGCAGTGGTTTTAACAGAGAGGGAAGGCTCAGTAAATTTGCTCCTCACTAAATGCTTGGTTTGAGTCTTTTCTGAAGTTCAGTGAGATGACTAAAAAGTATAAACTTCTGTTTTTTCACCAGTTACCGTGATGTCTTTTGTCTTTTAACTTTAGCATCAATCCAAATTTAGATTTCCGCTACTCCACCAGATTCTGCAGGTTTAGTTTTCTGTCACTGGGAGTTACAGATTGTTTTCTATAGACAAATATAGAAAATGGGATTTCTTCGCTTTCTTGGTGGATAACAGGGCTGGATTTTCTTAAGTTTCCTGTTGTGTCTCTGTGGTAAAAACAATCTATCCTATTCTACCTAATTACTTTCTGGGACTTATGGAAAATTATGGCCTCCTGAGGAATCAAGTTGGAGCTCTTTTCATGATGTAGTAAAATTATTTTGTCTGGAAATCTTCAGGAAATGACTGGAGCATTTCTGGGAATGGGTTGGATACTGCTTTAGTTGTTTACCTTGATTTAGCAATTCTGTTAACTTATCAGTTTCTGGTCCTTTGCTCTAACAATGACATCTTTCACACATGCATATAAAATACATACAGAGTGTGTAATCTTCCTTGTCATTTTCCTTGGTTTTGTAGGTCTAATGTTATTTGTGTTTACTGAACAAAGTATCAGAGGCTTCTCTGATGCATGAGCACATCCAAGTCTGCTTTTATACTCTAGGCAATCACTGACAGCCCATTGTAGCTACTGTGATGCATGTATTTCTGGGGAGGTTATGTCATGAGCTTGCGTGAAAGAAGCTGAGAGATTGTGGTCAGAAAGTTTTCCCCTAGTTTCATCAAGTCTGTCTCATCTGCTACAGACCACACAGTACTGTAAAGTTTCTGAGCACATTTCTCAGTGCATCATCTGCTTGCATTTGTCTTGCATCTAACACAAAAGATACCGTAGCTACAGCAGGGAAAGATAGATATGATTTCAAAGAGCTGCTTTACAAACCAAATCACCAGAAAGCAGTTTGTCTTGCATGCCTCCTGTTTGGACTGCTTAATAAAATTGGTTCTTTCTCTGACAGTTTTATTTGTAGCATAGGAAGGTTATCTGCACATCCATTTTTTTCTTCCTGTGAAAATCAGTTGGTAACCCCATAAAAGTCCCTGCATATTACAAAATTGTTATCAAACAGAACTTTGCAGTAGGAAATGTCACTGTTGAGACTGATTCCTCCCCTCTTTCCCAGTTTTCTACAGCTCTCTTCAAATTTTGTGTCACATGTTTTTTTCCTCAACTCTGTCCAGAGTAGTCTGGCTTGTGTGAATTTTATCTTAAGTGAAGCCTATCCATGGAATATATTCAGTGGTGGTAGTAGCACTGCCCACAGCAATGGAATTGCTGTCTCCTTTGACCTGAACAAGCTGTTGAGCTGGTGATTCAGTCACCCTGAGCCCATTCCTCTTCTCTGCTGGATCACTATACAGGATTGCTTAGCTGTTATAGATGGTTCCTTGCTAGGTGTTTTGAGATTAGGCTGGCACAGTCATGTTCACTTTGTATAATCATTTAGCAGCTGTCAGGTAGTACTGAATTTTAGGTAATTACGGACAACCTTGGATGAATTCCACCAAATGATGTTCATTGGACCTCCATTCTCACATAATCCATGTGGCATGCAAAAGAAGAGTTACAAGTTTTCAAAACCCATTAGTCTATGCACAGTCTGAAACAAATGTATTTCTCTTTCAAACAAAAATAGAAACATAACAATATTTTCTGGTCATTATGAGGTATAAATTTCATGTTTTTTGTTTTTCTGTAAAGAGAAAATTTAGCTCTTCATGTATTTACTACATTAAATGGAGAAACATGATGATAATGCAGGATACAGACATTTCAGGTATCTCCAATTTTTCCTGTTTCATGTTAATCATGCACAAAATATAAATATTGTAATTTTTGCACAGCATGTGGTCACAATTGAACTGGTTTTTAGTCTTTCAGATAAAGCTGCTACTGAAACTGGGTACTTAAAGCAGACAGTTTCAATAATGAAACTTGTTTCTTGAAAACCTAATTTAAAGAAATTAAGTTTGATTGGTAATGCTATCTCTTATTCATTACATATGGGTTTATAAATTACTTAGAATCTGGAATCTAAATTGCAATTAAATCTGCCCACATCCTAATTAAGGATTACAGGTGCATACTGGAGTATGTCAGTATATTTCTGACAGGGCACAGAGAGGGGAAAGCTAGAAATTATCCAGGTATTTAAACTTCTTTTTTTTTTTTTCTTAAATAATAGAAAAGGTTTCTGTACCTATCAAAATATACTATTTATTGCCAGAAAAAAAATCATTTCCAATCAACTTCTGCTGTCAGTCCATTGTTGTTTATGTAGAGAAGCATTTGCTGCTAACAGAACCCCACAAGTAGGAAATAGATTTCTTCATGGAAACCTATTTTTTAATGCCAAAAAATAGTTAACTGAGGAATAAAGGCTGTGATTCAGCAAAGTCCTTACCGTCATGGCTTATTTTGACATAGTTTCTAAGGCAGTGAACAGGATTTGACTGGGCTAAATTGCATATTGTTCACATGTAGTGTTTGCACTAATATTTCAGCATTTAAATTAGTTAAATGTACCTTTACATACACCTATATTTAAACTTTCTGTCACAGTACTACCACCTACCTTCACATAAAGTTTGAAGGTGTTTTAGTTCAGTCTTTTCTTAGAAAATTCTATATTTTTCACTTATAATGTTCATAGTAAAATCACTGGACTTGATCTTTTTTTTTTTTTGGTTGGTTGGTTTGGGGTTTTGGGAGTACGGTTTTTTTTTTGGGGGGGGGGGTTTTGATCAAGGAGGTTGAGATTAAGCAATTTCCTTAAAACAGGCTTTATTAAACTAATTGTATATTGGATCCAATTCAGTGGGCAATTGCAATGGGTTTGGTCAATAGAAATAAATTCTAAATTGTCACCATGATAATGGCAGCAAGCTTAACATGATATTGCAGATATTTGGCAGCTTCAGGGCTATTTTTGAGATCATTTAATAAATTGATCAGTATGACCCATTGTATTTTCTGTTCCTGTGTACCAAGGGTGTATTTGTTATTTTTTTTAATATACTATAGGTTTTTCATGTCAGGTGTTTTGAGAATGCTGGGCAGTCAGTTGCCTTTACCCTGGCACAGCACCAAACCTAGATACATCCTTTTTTGTTATTGGTGTCATGATGATTGATTGGTGTGCCCCTTCCAGGAAAGTAATTGTCAAGCTTTTTGTTTTTCAAATTACTTTTCTGGACAAGGATAAACATAGTGCTGTTTCAAAAGTGTCTTTCAAGAAATTGCAGAAACACTGATTTAGATACTGGTATGCTTTAGCTTCGGAGTTCAGCATATCAGAGCCTTAGCCACCTCATTTAGAATTTGAAACATGAATGCAATTCATGTGATACTATCAAACTGAAACCAAATTAAACTTTAAGTTCAGGAAAAATGTGTTCTCTCTTCTCCCTGCTTTCAGTTGTTTTAGAGAATAATCACAAAGAGGGGAAAAAAAAAGATTTATACCTAAACTAAAAAAAGTTTATACCCAAAAGTATATACCTATTTATACCTAAACTAAAAAAGAAATACATATTTTGTCTATGAACTTCCATGAAACACACCTCACAAAGTCGTGATGGTGCCAGACGTACAAATGAGACCCATTTGAGAGTTAAGCCTAATGTTGGGGGAAAGCTGACTGTGGAGACCAGACTTAAAGCTGGAAAGGTCATGCTAGTGCATGGAGTGTAAAATGAAGATCATATCCCCTTTTCAGAGACCTATTGTATGCACTTTCCACTAGTGAATATCAAAGAGTCATGTAAAGAAGGGCCCTCTGCACTTACTTTGCTTGGAGCTTACCTTCTCTTTGTAGTACATGTCCTGTCTCTGGCCCTTTTTTTTTGTACTACCTGGCATAGAAAGGTACTTTCTTCACTGGGCTTTCAATTTAAAAAAAAAATAATTGGTGATGGTAAATTACTGTGCAGTCACTGAGGTACAGCCATTTACATATTCCAACTGAAAATACAGTCCACTACATTTAATGGCAAAGTGCCATTAAAAGTCATTATTTGCAACCTGTATGTGGAAAAACCTGTGTGTGTGGTGGAAAAATATGTGCAATTTATAAATGGAAACAAAGGTGAAATACATGGTGTTCTCTGCTTACTACTGCTAGATTTGCTAACCTAGCATCATATATTTTTCATTATTAATTTTTAAAGGGAATGCTATGATCTTTTTATCATAACTTCCTTAATTAATTCTCTTTATAATTCAAATGTGTGTATAAATCAAATTCTCTTTATAATTAACTTTGTGAGGCAAGATTGTGCAATCTTTTCAGCAAATAATGTTGATAAATACAAGAAAAATGTGGCTTGTAGAAAGGGAGATTTCAGCAGACCTGACGTAAGTTTTGACCCCTATAGCTGTGTACTTGAAACTGTGGTGAATTGAAACAGCAGTGCTATACAGTGGGTTAAGTACTGCTGCCTATTCATTGTCTATTCTGTGAGCACTAGTGTAGAACACATCCCCTAAATGAAAATACCTATTCATTTGGGATGTGGATGGTGATCAGGGTTTCCACTGCACTTAGTCTTAAAGGTCCTTTCCAACTTAAATGGTTCTATGATGTGTTACAGGTAAAGCCTAAAATCATTGTATGTGTTCTGATATGTTCAAATATGCAAAGAAATAAAACCTCAGTGCTTTTTATTTTTACAATGGTTTTACAAATACTTTCATTGTGCTACAGCACCAGAAAACTTTGCATTTTTACTGTATTAGCATGCCTCTTTGTTGCAAAGTCCAAGTTCAACTGACAGAGTCACACGTAGAATCAAAAGTAAATATTATTAAATATGGGTGGGCTATTGTCTGTCTAACTTTGTGGTTGAAAAATCAAGGAGCTAAGTGACTTGGATCATGCATTTTAATTAAAGAACTGAGGGATTTCTTGCCACTTAAACAGAAAATCAGAATATCTTTGGGGTTTTGTTCTTTGGAAGTGTATATGCGTGTTACCTGAAATTTTGATTACCTCATTCCTTTGTAGTCATGAGACGCAGACAACCTGTTGGGATCATCCGAAAATGACTGATCTCTTCCAGTCCTTAGGTGAGTGAATTTCTTAAAATAAACCATTATGTGATGTTCATTCCGTGAGTAACAGCTGCTTTGATTGCTGACCATGTCCCAGTTGTGTGTTACAGAGCATTACCCACCTTGCAGTGAGACACATTTTGCATGAAAACTCCTGCCTTGATCATGTCATGTGTATTGCCTTTCAGTACTTTTAATTCTGAACAATATGCTCTGACTCTGTTGTTTAATGCAGTTATCTTGTTTATCTCTTTAAATCCGCTAGGGATTATCCAGTGATGCAGGCTGTCTCTGTGTTTAAAGCAGGATGCCTTCTGTAGTGAAGTGATTTTTCTAATAAAGCAGAACATCTATGCTTTCAGGAAAGGCTAGGCCACATGATGGTACAAATAGTTCAATGTGCCCTGCTAACATATACACTTATTGTGAAATATCCCTTTCTAAAGAGCAAAAGGGTAAAATACTGTAAAGTGGGGAAAAAACAATACTCATCTGTTTTTAGAACAGAGCTTATGGTTATCTTACTGTCCCTTTCAAAGCACTGTTTACAAAGGCAGGCACAGAAATTGTGACTTGAATAAACATTTTTTGTCTCTTACTGTGACCTTTCCTGCCTTCTGTTTCTCGTATATTATCTGATGGAGCTGTAAAATATTTGAGAAACATACTGTATTTGAGCACTTGTCTGGAAAGTACTCAACACTGCCTAATATGTATTAAAACTTTATTGCATACGTACTACATGCACCAAGGTGATGTTAGGATTTCTGGTGTGCCCATCTCTGAAGGCTCTGGACTCTCAGAGTCACGACACTTTCCCTGAAGTTGGTATGGACTGAGGCCCCAACTTCTCAGTTTGTTTTACTTGTTCTATTAAGTCATTGCAGAGAAGAGAAGGGATATCAGATTTCTTCCAAAATGTGAAATTTGCATGTAAAGGAAACTTCCAGGTTATTTTTAGGGCTGCTCATATTTCTGTTCTGCTGTTCCAGCTGACTTGAACAACGTACGCTTCTCTGCCTACCGTACAGCCATCAAAATCCGAAGACTGCAGAAAGCACTGTGCTGTGAGTTTCTTTGGCTTTGAGACAAACTGTTTCTCTACAGTACCTGGGAAAGGGAGGGTCAACTTAAATCTAAGAACACTCATGTTTAACATGGGGCCAGATACATCCTTGACAAATTGTCAACCAACAAAATGGCAGGAAGGCTTGCCAATAGTATGTGTCATTATAGCAGGAGCTTGTTGTTATCTGGCACAGTTTTAAGACCACCTTCAGAAATGCAGTCAGTACTGTTCCTTTTGTCATTGTTTGCCTAGCTGATTATTTCTTGCCAGGGAACAGGTCAAATACGCTTTGACTGTGATTATTCTCGACCTCATTCTGTCCCATGAATGACTTCTGAGATAGCCAAAACACAACATGTGCTAGCACATCCCCCCTGAGGATGGGGAGAATGGTTAAGCCTTGTTAAGAATTCTGGTTTTGGCTATTACTTGGTGGTTTCATTTTAAGATAGGAAAAGAGTCATTTTCTGGGCCCCTGCCATTCATTCTCAGGCCTGAATTACCAATCTACTACTGTAGTCTTCCATAGTATTTCCTGTTATTTTAACTGTGGGTGTTTTTTAAAGGTGTTTGGATGCAGAATGCTTCAGAAAGGCTTATGTGCTAAGGGAAAGAAAATGCCAAAACAAATCACTAGAAAATGAGGTCAATGTAAACTGTAAAATGTGACAAGTTGCTGCCACAGCCTCAGCATGTGTAACTGCAGAAGCCATTTGCTGAGAACTCCAAGGGCACAGCTGAAGCAGGATGCACAGTCCCACTTGCACATGATAGATTTCAACTTTGCAGTGAGGACTGGTGACACAATATTAGTGCTATACAAGCAAGTTCAGGGTTATGTAATTTGAGAACTATACTTTGGAAAACTTTGCTGATGCCAACTCTCCTCTCTGAGTCTTTGGTCTTGATAAGTGTCAAAACCCCATGGTTCTGGGGAAGTTACTCCCTCCCACCCTCCTTTAGAAGTGGGAAAGTAGTAAAGTTTTGCCTTGTTCTGTTTTTTCAAGGCAGATTCCTGCAGAGACTATTATGTGCATATGTACCTAAGTGTATTTATTTTTCAGGAAGCTGAGAAAAGTTGCAGGCTGGAAAGAACAAATTCTTAGCTTCTCTCTTTCAGATTATGTGGGACAGACATACTGAGAGCACTTTCCCACTGTGGCAGAATTAAAATGGGGCCAGAGAGAGTATCCTGTGTTGTAGTCATACTGAGCAGCTATGTAGCACCAGACCCTGACTGTCATATTTTATTCTCATGCAGCATACTTTAGCTTGTTTTCAAGAAATTATATTGCCCTAGATACTAAAGTATAGTACTAGAAGACAAAAAGGGAGCAAAATTGCCATGTAGGTTCAGAGCTCTGCTGGGTGATTTAAAATATATGAATGTTAATAGGATTATCAGCAAGGTTAAGGAATGAAGATTAAGTCACACACCAGACTGAAAGTGAGAGCTGTGTGGACTTTGCTTAGCCATGCAGTCTTTTAAAGGAGCTGCTATCATTCTCAAGGTCTTGCTGATACAAAAGCTCCATAGTAATGCCTGCCTATTTTCTGTAGAGCTTCAGCAACCTCAAATCAGCTGCATGTAACTATTTGCTCCTGAGTCAGTCATTCACATCTGCTTGAACCCTGCTGAATGACGTGGTTTCTGTTTATAGTTTTTCTTTAGAAAAGTCTCCTCACTGCAGAAATCACCCTTCTGTGCATTTGATGGTTAACAGCAGGACTGGGTGTTTGGCACATTCAAACAGATGCAAAATGGTACTGCAAAAGTGCGCTAAAATCTGTGTATAGTAGGCTTCATGCCAGCAAAAGCATCCAAGTCTCAGGTTAGCTTTTCCCCATTTGCATAAACACAGTTTATTTAAAAATTTACAGAAATAATTGATTCACAAAAAAAATAGTCTATGTCACGTTGTGATGTGTAGGGGTGGTGGTTTTGTTTTGGTTTTAAATATGCTTGAGAGCCTTTTCCAGTGTATTATGTATTTTCCATCCACTGTAGAATATAATGCTTCAGTGTACTGCCAAATACAGTGGCTACCTCAGGTCAAACTAATGGCAAGGTGTTTGCAGCAGTTACCATTCTGCCTGTTTAGTAAATAGATATGACTGGTGTTTGTTTGCAAGCCCAAGAGACGGGTTTGAGGGAGGGAATTAAAAAAAGGATGAAGCAAATGTAAGACCCCTGCAAGTCTGATGCTGATGCTGTAAAGTTAGAGTAGCATGTACTGATGTCAGTGAGGGAAAGGAAAGTCAAGGGCTGGAGGGTAGCATTTCTTATTTTACAGTGATATGAGGAAGGGTAGTCTCGGTAAAAGGGATTGGGAATCATAGAATCAGCTAAATCCAGCCATTACCCCAGGTCTGTCAAATCCACAACTAAATCATATACAGGGGCCGCATCTACACGGTTTTTGAACACTTCCAGGGATGGTGACTCCATCACTTCCCTTGGCAGCCTGTTCCAATACCTGAGCACACTTTCGGTGGGAACATTTTTCCTAATATCCAATCTAAACCTCCCCTGGTGCAGCTTGAGACTATTACCTCTTGTCCTGTCATTTGTTATTTGGGAGAAGAGACCAGCCACCTCCTCTCTCCTTCCTCCTTCAGGTTATTATAGAGAGTGTTAAGGTCCTCTCTGAACCTTCTTTTGGCACATAACCTTATCTTTTGATAGATGATCACTGAGTTCTTGAAAGATATGCTCATATCTTAGTGTTGTCTTCCTCCTACTTTTTCTGATTAACTTCTTTTCCAGCCCAAGTTAGACTTGCCTGATTTGCACAGACTGCCTTTTTGATGTTGTATACACTGTAGCAAGGATACTAATGTATTGCAGCTTTTTTTTCTTTCCCTAAAGTCCCCTTTCCTATTAAAATATCTCTCAGAGGTTTATACCACCCTTTGACTTACACTATTCTTTCTTTAACATCAAAATAAGTTTCCTTTTGCAAAAGGAATTGGAAGAGCTCATTGATAGCTTTTTATTTTCATCATGCAAACACCAGATTTTCACAATATTTGTGTGGTTTGGGAAGCAAAACCCTTCTCACCTGTAGGATACCCATAGCATGACCAACTGCTTATAGGAAGGATCCTGTAATAAAGGAGATAAAAATATTTTCCATGAAAGCATAGCATTAATATTCTAGAAAACTACAACAAATAATTTCTCTGGGTTCTTCTGCCTGCTTTCATTTAGGCCCTAGTTTAGCAACCACTGTTCAGTTAATCAGGCCTCAGAATATTCTTACTGCATTTAAGAGAACATTGTTACTAAAGAGTGCTCTTTTTTGATGCAATCAAAAGTGATAGTCACTTAATAAGATTCAGCTTTGTAGTAAACGTGAAGAATCCTCTAAGCCAGTGTGTGTACATCTGAAGTTAGGATCCTCTAATTACAGAGATTAGTTCAGTAGCTTTTTAAATATTCTTCAGTCTGTGCAATGTCATTATGGTGTTTTTGTTGATCCTGTTTTTTAAAATATGTAGTACCAAAATGCTGTTGACATATCACAGAGAAGGGGTTTTCACTATAATGTTACTTAATGAAAGCTATATCTTATCTAATCGTCTGCAGCATTTGCTACAACATGCACATGAGTGAGTATTGTGAATGTTATGCTCAAGCATCTCTTATGCATCTTACACCTTTTTGCTTTCTTTCCTTTTTTTTTTTTTTTATCCTCTTCTGTTAGTGGACCTGTTGGACCTGAACACAACAAGTGAAGTTTTCAAACAGCACAAGTTGAGTCAAAATGACCAGCTGATTGGTGTCCAGGATGTGATCAGCTGTCTCACAACCATCTACAGTGGACTTGAAGAGAAACACAAAGATATGGTGAATGTTCCTCTCTGTGTAGACATGTGTCTTAACTGGCTACTCAATGTATATGATAGGTAAGAACTTTTTATGCACAGTGTGTATCCCAGGAATTTAATATAGTATTAACAAAGTATAAACCATGGAGGCAGAATTCTGGTGATTTTTGCATATGTGACAGGTGACATATCAGTAATGCTAGACTTATGGGACTCTTGTATATTTTTTGAGTTATTTTCTTGAGGAAGTGTCCATGATAATAGAAAAATTATAAAGCCTTGAGAAGTTCTTTAATAAAAAATTACATCTTTTGATATTTTTGTATTAGTAGTGAAAGTGCAGTTGCTTATAATGAGATGTTTCTTATGCTGTCCTGCTCAAATCTTTGAACTATCATTACACTGCTTCTATACTACTACTGTCCTCAGAGGATATAATAAAGTCCAGTCCAACAGCTGTGCATGATTTTGGCCAGTCCTTTCCAAGTCTCCAGAAACTTCTTTCTTCTGCTGAATGTCAAACTCTGACCTCTCTGCACTATATCAGCCTGCATGACCTAAAGTTAGTATGCTTTTATTTAGCTGTGATTTTGAGACGTGAGTTTGTTGCTCATTTTTCTTAGTGGTGTTCACTATTGTCCTTGCCCTTCCATAGTAAAAACTGGGAAAAGACTTGGTTTCCATCAGCTTCTCCATTTCATATGATGTATTGAGTTACACTGCTTGAGCAACAGCATTTCAGGATTCTTCTGCCACTGACTAAAGACACAATAGTGCAATACATGGGGTGGTTGCTTTAGTTTGTCTAACTGGATAGGTGCTTTAGTTTGGAGTTATACACAGAATTACAAATCCAGATTTCTAAGCTGCATGAGGTTATTTACCAAATTTCTTTCATTTCTCTCCATTTGAAGATGGAGAGGGCAAAATTATTTCTTGAATAACAATAGAAATTCTTACACCTGGCCTTGCAAGACAGCTGTTATTTGATGTATGCAGTATCTTCACTATGTTCACTCTCTTAATCAGTGCCAGATTCTAACAGTTCACAGCTTTTTGCATTCTCTCCCTTCCACTGCCTGGAGGACTACATTACAGTACTCCTGTACTTTATGGATATTTTATTTTCTTGTTATTTTAAATATTGTGGTAGGGGAGAGTGAAAGGGGGAAGAGAGTACATACGACAAGTTATCGCTGATGTGCTAACTGTGTATTATGCTTTGGCATTCAAATATTGCTCTTTAATACCATGACATTTTTGTTAGTTGGACTCATCATTACTGCTGAAAAAATTGACAGCCCATCATACAATGGCTGGGACTACTTCCTGCAACTATTTTCATTTTGCACAGCTGTAATTCAAGCAGTAGATCAAGTGGGTTGCTTGGCTTATGTTATTGTTTATTTCAAGTAAGAGGCTTAATAATGTCAGAGATTTTTTTTGTAGTTACTGGTTTTGTTGGTTTTTGTTTTTGGATGCTTTTGTTTGGGTTTTTTGTTTGGTTTTGTTCGGTTGTGGGTTTTTGATGGGGTTTTTTTTTGTTTGTTTGTTTGTTTTTCTCCAGATGATTACAAATCCATTCTATTTTCTTCAGTTTACCTTTGTTTATTAACTTAGGTAGAAGTCAGTTGTTAAATCTGTTTATATTTGTAATGCCCATAGTAAGCAACAAACCTTTCTTTCAATAATGTATCCTGTTGCTCACTGTTCCCTTGATTATTGTGTTGAAAGCTTTAGTGTAGATAATTCTTCAAGCTGATGAAAGACTTGAATATTTGGTCAAACTTCAAAAAATAGAAGATGAAGGTTTTCTGAGATAAAATTCTCTTTTACAGTGTGTTTCCTTGCTCCCCTTTCAAATCTATTCCAGGAGAAAAAATAATGCTGAAAGAACAGGCACCATTAAGCTGGTTTTTGTTTTGCTTTTTTCTAAAAATTGGTCTTTAGGAAAGAGCTAATTTGTGTCTTGGCATTTCCATTGTTTATTGCATTGGTGTTATACGTATACAGTGTTTCAAATCATTAAACTGTCTACAAAAAGCATGTTGGTCAAATGCTATTAACATGAAATTTAATTACCGATTCACAGATTAATGGCAAACTAAGTAGTTCTTCTGACTTACCTACAGCCCTTGAAGCAGTTTATTTTTAGAAAAAAATCTGTTGTGTTCTCATACTTTCTGACACATCAGGAATGATTCATTCATCAAGCTGTGTAGAGGAGAGAAACATTAAATTTATTCAGTGACTTTCACTTCTTCAAGGACTCAAAGGTTGTTCCAGGCAGCAGCATCTGCCCTATAAACATTTTCCAAACTTAAAGTTTCTTGATTTGGTTAGAGATTTATTAAAAATAAATGCATTACATTTTACTAAGAGAGCTGTGAAAGAAATTGCTCTTTGAAATCATTTGGCCAGGCCTGTGTTTAAATTGTCCAGCAGCAATAGCCAGGGGTTATTGTTCTGGACTATATGCTGTCAAATTTGCTAAAATCTCCAAACATCATTTATATGATATGAACTGATAGCTTTCAATATTAATGAAATATCTTAACGCCCTTGAAATAATTTGTTTCAGATATTTTAGTCTGTCATACATATAGAATACATGTACTAATTGTGGGTGATGACTCTATTTCAATCAGAATTACTCATGAAGAAACTTTCACATGCACTGTTCTTAACGTCTTGCACTGTTTGTCTGAATTCTTGTATTTCAACTTTTAAATTTTCTCAGTTTTTTTGAAATTAGGATACTTCTGATAATGCCTTCTTTTAAATTGAATTTCTTTGGTACATTTGTCTAGGAAGGGTATCTATGTTATGGCACTTATGCTAACATTTTCCATATGATCAAAGCTGTCTTTCATGATCATTCTCTATGGCCCAGTCTTTGCCTGAAGAATTTCAACTTTGTTATTTCTTGTGGCACTGGTACACCTGGCACATTCTAGCACCCTGCTGAATTAATATCCCAGCCCTTACCAGTGTATTAATTTCACTTCTGAGGGATGAGGAGGATGAGAGACCTGCTTAGTCAGCTTAACTCTATGCCTTGGTTTTGATGGTAGCTGATGGAAGTTTTCTGGGTGCACTCCAGTTGCATTCCTTGTGTTGATGATAGCCCTCTTGACTCATAGAGGACTCTGCGGGAGCAGCTTAGCAGGCTGTGATAGTAGTAAGAAGAGCTCTAGAAAGGACACAGTCATAGAAAAGAAAAAATAGCTTCTTTGTCTGATTTCTCTGTGGTTGATCATGGGGAGGCAGATATTTAACAGACTGCCTTCTGTTGCTGGGTTGTGTAGATAGATGCAGTCTGTGGTAGTCCTTAGTCACAGTGTCAATGTTGACTAGCCGTGAGAGCTCTTTGACAAGAGAACTCTGAACTGAAGTGGGCTCATCTTTTTCCTCCTCCAGCTTTTGTTGCTAGTGCCTGATGCTTTTATGCCATTGCCCGACATCCCTGGGGAACAAAGGGTTTCTCTGAGTTTGATATTGCTTACCTTGTTTTCTGTTGGTTTGTCAGTCATACTTATTGTGTGTTCCTGTTCGCAGTCTCTTATACTTAATCTTGTCGTCTGTCTGGCAGCTTTTTCTTATCTGTCTAACTCCTGTGTGCAGCTGTGCCCATCACTGTATGCCCCTTTGGCATTCACATTGTGCACATACTTAGGTAAAATGCTTATATATTATATCTGGCTATGCCATTGCAGCACTACAGAATACTTACATGACATTGTTGCTAAACAATAGTTTTGTATGCTTATATGCAACAATCTAATATTAATTATACCCTGATTAGTACATTTATAATTTGTAAGTGTCACAAGCCTCTGTTTTGACTATAGTGTAGACCATGTTTGCCTGTCAAATAAGTTTTGGGTACAAAATCTGTTAGGATGTAAGAAAAAGGAATGAAGCTTGCATATGATGGTTACATGATTTTGGAAAGCTTTTGGAAAGTTTGCTAAGCTAATTTTCCTGAAAGACATACCTGCTGATAATTTAAACCCAGCCTGATGTCTGTCTTTGAATTTCTGAGGTGTTTGAGCAGAGGCAGAAATATTTGGTTTAGGATTTAGCACACTGTTCTGCTGTTGAGATGTTCCTGTAGCCAAGTAGTACGAATCTGTATTATATGAATCACAAATGCTACACACACTTGATGTAGAAAAATTGGTATTGTAGTTGTTTCACTTGTTTGAAGTTCAGTTGTTACAGGATTAGCAAGGGAACTGAGGGAGCATAGCTTGTGTCAATTGCCACTGTTAACAATCATGTCTTCCTCTCCTCTTCTGCATCCTGTAATTCCAGTACCTCTTGTAGTAAGATGTGGGATAAAAGTGGTCTTCTTTCCTTCTCTGATTCTAGAGCCATTTCTAGCTTACCCTTTTCCCCCTCTTATTTATTTGTTGTTGTATAGTAGTGACAGTCATCAGTTTGTATATAAGGTCACTTCTTTTATTCTCTACAGCTGTGTTGGATCTCTGAAACAGCTGAATGATTGCTCTCTGCTTGGATGGAGAGTTCAAGCTATGCACCAAAGTTGTGTGTGCTCTCAATGCAGCCTCTACTCATATAGCATGGTACCCCCTTATGCCCTTGACCTTGATCTAGTTAGTCAATTCCCCCACTAAACTATTCTGCTATATATTTTCTGCTCACTCTCCTACCATGCCTGGAAATGACGCATACCTTTTCACACTTATTTTGTCAGGTTTAAAAGTAAAATTACTTCTGGGTTCTGTGCTGCCTCTTGACTGGCGGTGGCTGAAGGCATATAAGCCAGAGCTTCCCTGAAGCATATGCAGAGACAACAGAATAACTTAAAAAAGCATGGATTTGTTTATTGCCTCCTTCCTATCACCTCTCTTTGCTTTCCTGTTCCCCACTAGAACAATAAAATTACAGTTCATTTGAGGAAGGAGAAGAATGTCAGCATCACACTATATGGTTAATGAATCCTTTGTATTGCCTGTGGAAAGAGGGCTCACATATACCCAGAAGGACAAATGGACTTTAGTAAACAAGAAAAGCACCTGTGACAAGTATCTATAATGGTTTTACTGTGTTTCATTTGAAGATAGATCAGAGGTCAATAATGTGCCATTTTGATACTGCCTTTCATTGTTGTATCAATGGAGAATGGACAACTTTTAATCGAGATATAATGGTTCACATTTCCTTTTATCAGGATCAGAGCAAAACATATCTGAGCTGATTCAGGTGGTCTTACCAATTGACCTTTTAATGGCAGGCATGCTTGTATTGCTGTAGTGGATCTAAGTGGTGTGCTGGCACTTGATTCTAAATACTTGACCCATAAATTTTTTATTAATTGAAGAATTAAAAATTCTCCTGAACTTTCCAGCTGTAAGGCTTTGATTTTTAAATGTTATCACATACAGCATAATTAGATGGTTGTGCTGCAGTCAGAGACACCCTGACAGGCTAGAGAAAGGGCTCAACAAGAATCTCATGAAGTTCAGTGAAGGGAACTTCCATCCTTGAAGACATTCAAAACACAGTTGAATATGATTGGGAAATAGCTGTTTTATCTGACTGAGCAGGGGCATTGATCTAGATGATCTCCAGAAGTCCCTCCCAACCTCAGCGGTTTTGCTGGGCAAATTTAAACCATTGAATTGGAAGTGTCAGTGCTACAGTTACAGGCTGGGGCGGGGGGAGGGAAATCTTGGTTTTGGTGTGCCATTTTTTACTGTGTATATAATTATAGTGCTAATAATTATCTGTTTCCAAGAAAAAGGCTAGTGGGAAATATGTTGCTCTTTAGAAAAATTAAATATTGCAGGCTTTGTAATTCTTTTTATAATTTATTGAGAAAATTGGTTTTGTGCAAAGGAAGTTTTTCACAGTCCTTATAGGAATCTGCTGAAATCTGGAGAAGTTTGAAGCCTCCATATATGTGCCCTGTTAGCTGCAAATTTTTTCTGAGCTTATGCTTTTAACAAACAAATGCTGTAGCCAGTCATGAGTTAAATCAAAGCTGAATCCTGCTTTGTTTTTCCATTGAATACAAAGTTAAAACACGGACAACTTTACACAGAACTTCATGAAGGTTGCAGAATGAGCCATTTATACATTAAGGTGTGTCAGAATGATGTAGTATCAGTGACTAAAAAAGGTAATTCAATGCTAGGATTGAATGCGTGAAATAGGTGGTACTTCATAACTTTCTGGAAAATTGGGTCCACATTTTCAAGCTAGGCAGTAAAAGTACTGTGCATTTTTTATTAATTTGGCAATAATTTCTCTGTGTCTCTCTTCCAGCTTGTGGAATGGAAAAGATAATGCTGTCTATTCTCACTAGATTAAGTGATGGTTGTGAAGAAAAATGCATTAATATCTGCAAGGTGCTTAGCTAATTTACTGAGAGCCCAGGAGTAAATGAATAATTTTGTATTTGGCCCAACATTTGTGAAATAAATCAGACAGCAGACGATATGTTGAATAAATAGGACAGAAAGAGATATCTAATAACCACTTCAGAAGTAAAGGATATATCACTTTTGTATGACAGAAAGGAACAAAGTAATGGTTGTGGTGATACTTACTGGTGAAACATCCAAATAACTTTAAATCCAGGGTCAATGTATAATATATACAGTTTAACTACTATTCTTATGATTTATTATTTTTTTTGCCATGTCCAGTCTAAAGACAAATTGCATCGTAGTTTATGGTCTTTGAAAAAAGAAATTATCAGATCTCTTAAAGAATGTGTTTCTGCACTCATATTTTGAACTTTAAAATTGTCCTTTTCCATGTGCCCTGGGTTTGTTGCTTTAGTACTTTTTTGAACAGTGTTTGTATTGCAGGTTTAAAATCACTTGTTTTTGTTACCACTTACTTATTCTCAAGTAGCTTAAGGCTTGATGCGTAGTGGTTTGGTTTGGGTTTTCTGTTTGGGTTTTTTTTTGACATGTTGGACAAGATGAACCTGAAGTAACATTGCTTAAAAAGAACAACAGCTCCACATTATTTAATTACTGCATGTGGTTGGCTGTTTATGTCTTGGTATACATATACAGTAAAGCATTTTAAACATAAAAGGAAAAAATAAAGTGAAAACAATGAATTACTGTTATATGAACACATGGTTTTATTTTGCAGTCATTGTGTTTCACACTGTGTAATAGGCTTCCCTGCTGTGTGCTTGTGCATTTTTTTCTCTGTATTCCACATTATTAAATCGTGTTGAGAGCTTTACAGAGCTAAATATCTGCCCTTTTGGAGTAGTACAAACTGTTTTGACATGTAAACCACTTAGAAGGCAAGCTGGGCTTTTTTATGGGAAGAATTCTTAATGTGATTTGTAGTGTTAATTTGTTTTGAGATTTGAAGTGCATTTGAAGTAGAACTCACCAATGGCTTTGTATTTTTTTATAACTTGAGTTGGAATGAAATAAAATTAAATTGCATTAAATTCTTATCTTTATTATTTCAGTGGCCGAACTGGAAAAATTCGAGTGCAGTCTCTGAAAATTGGCTTGATGTCTCTTTCTAAGGGCCTTCTGGAAGAGAAATACAGATGTAAGGAAGAATGTCTTTTATAAAATGCTTACTTTATATAGTTAAGTCATGCACTATGACAGAACACATTATAGTAAAATTCATAGTAAAACATTTCTCATGCTTGTAGCAAGGCAGTTTTCTTGTGACTAAAATAGAATTGTTGTTTTCATTATCATC
Source organism: Melopsittacus undulatus (assembly GCF_012275295.1). Lineage (NCBI taxonomy): Eukaryota > Metazoa > Chordata > Aves > Psittaciformes > Psittaculidae > Melopsittacus > Melopsittacus undulatus. The sequence continues at coordinate 82,096,213 of NC_047529.1, read as the reverse complement.
AGTGAGAGAGAAAATAGGATTTATATCCTGACTGGAAACTATTGATGTCAATTATGCATTGTTTAATGTGTGTTATTGCTCTCCCCAAAAGCAAGGAGAATGTAACCATGTGGAAGCTAGAGAAGTATTCTCTTTGACTGATTCTGTTGTCTTTTGTGCATATGTATGTTTTGATGAGGGAAAAATCAAGCAAGTCAGCATTGTCTGGAACAGTTGAACATTTCTGATAAAGCAAGAAAACACATCAAAATCCAGCAGTCATATTTTCTGATCTATGGGAATTATGATCTGAACTCTGAAAATATTTTTCCAATATGCATGCTTTCTGCCAAAATTGCACCATGAAAGTTTATATTATGTTGATTTAAGTAATTTTGGAAGCTTGAGAAATTCCGAGTAATATAAAAATACTTCACAGAAATAATTGCAGGAGCTGAAGAACATTCACATTGTGGCAAACACCCCTGACAAAAACAGAACAAGAGATTTAACACTACTTAAGAGCATCCTAGATGGACAGTTACATATTATCTACATAAAATTGCTATTCTTTGCAGTAGTCACTTGACATATTGTGTAAGCACATATAAAATACAGAGAGTCTGTGTTCACCCTGTACCATTGGAGCTCTGCAACAATTTCAGCTTTCCTTAAAAGCATTTGTAGGTAATCTTATAATTTTAGCTATTAATATTGAGCAGAATACAGGTATCTTATGCGTAAGATCATGTTTTGGCCATCTGATTGGCATACTGAGGCTTTGGGGTTTTTAGTTTCTTTACAACATTTGACGTATCTGTGAATAAATCCATAATTAAAGGAGCCTGGCAGAAATACCTTTGTTCAGTAATGATAATTCAAGTGGTAATCTGCCATTTGGTGTGAATTAAAAGGTTTTCATAAAATACAGGAGTGAGGCTGTGGATTACAGAATGATGACATGCAAAAAGATGGCTCAAAAAAGAAAAAAAACCAACCCAAACCTGTGAATAAACTCAGTAAATTGCTATCAGTAATGAATTAATATATTTGCAGTCACTGAATACAGGTACTGAAGCAGAGCAAGATTATGAGGTCAGATTATGTTGTTACTTTGTGTCTAGTCGTCAAATAAAAATGGTGGCTGCAGTTTTGTATAATCTGTGTTAACACACAGTGATCTTTTTCCTGAAGATTTCTGTAACAAGTCCTAAAAAATCATACAGAAAAAGTCTCAGGAGCCTTTTCTACCCAGTGATCATAACTTCAACCTGAAATACATCTGAAATTGAAAGGGTTCCACAGCTTCTGAAAGCAGAGGATTAACAGTCAGATAAAGCAACCTTTTTTTGTTATAACTTTTGATCAGTGGGCTAGGCTTTAATCAGAAAGAAATTTTGCCAAAGGAGAAAGGAAGTAATGGTGTCAGGTACTGACTGGTGGCTCTGCAGTTAGTGTTTCAGGGTCCTCTGGCACAGGCTGTGTCACAGACTGATCTCTGGTGTGAGCTCTCTTGCTTGTTTTGATTTTGCCACACCCTACTACTGATCTACTGCTGAGAGAAATTTTCTCATATCGTAGAATCAGTCAGGTCTTAAAAGACCTTTAAGATCAAGTCCAACCATTTTAGATCTCAAAGAGAAAACTGTAATGGAAATTATAAGTGTTTTCAAAAATATAAGTCACTTGGAAGGAAGAGCAATATCCCCAGATATGGGTGCTTAATACAAATTTTGGGCACTCAATTTTAGTGGTCCCAGATGTTCTAGGAAGGTAAAAGTTAATCATTCCAGTAAGTGTTTGCAACAATAAAAAATTTGTGTGTCTGATTAGTCACAGCAGGTTTTATGCCTAGTCATGCAATCAGTAGACAAATTATGTCTCAGAGTGTGAATTTCCGAAGGGACAGCAGGAATTCTATTCTTCTCTCTGTTTTCTTCAGCTTTAGAGGTGAAGAGATGTAGTGTGTAATAACTGGGAATAAGTTTGTGTGCATTTCACTCTTAGCTGGACTCATTTTTAATCCAGAAAGCCCAGACTGGCAGCACAAACAGAAAATGCACCTGGAGTTTTATTTAGTGTATTTAGTGTATAGATTTGTAGATTTTTGGGTCATATAATTTACTACATTAAAAATGTAGGATTCAGGGTGAAAGAGGCTACTTCAAGTAGTCAAATCTTGTCTGTAAAGCAGTTCAGTTTTCAAGTGATGTAAAACATGCTTGGATTGTAATTTGTTTACTGTTATGCTTATGTTCCTAATTTTCACACCATTTGGAACTAATGCTGTGATAGTTTAAAGAAAAAAAAAAAAGAATGTGGGTCCTGTTTTTTAACAATGCAACATAAAATGTGTGTGTGAACATTTCACTACTCTCTTATTATCATAGAATCATAGAATAGTTAGGATTGGAAAGGACCTCAAGATCATCTAGTTCCAATCTAACGAACTTTTCAACATTTTCAAGTATTCCCTTCTATACCAACCAGTCAGTACATTTTTACAGGTTTTTGCAGTTTAAGTCCCATTGACTGTCATCCTCGAAATACAAGTGTGAGTCTGAATTTGATTTAAGGTTAACTGATTATTTTTACTTTTTTCTTGCTTCTGTTTTGTTCCTGTGGCTCAGGTCTGAATAATCTTTTCATTCACTTCCCCAGTCATTCTTTTTGCCCTTTTGGTAGAGTCCATTATACAGTTTAACATTTATAGGAATGTATTTTATGTGTAAACTCATATATGTATGTACATATTAACAAACTCCATTTAAGAGTTTGTGACTTCTGATGTTGGTGGTGGGTGATGTATGAGGTCCCTTTTCCCACTGGCATGCATATGTTTGGGTGCTCCCTGTCAGAGGTAAAATGAGCTCTTCTTACATGTTTGCCACTTGAGAGCTGCTCTGACCATGCCTCCTTGGCCAGGGAATATCTTGTGGGGTAATTTAAGGAGGTAGGACAGAAGGCAAAAATATTTCAGCTTTCCATACCTTTAGCCTGGGAGGTTCTGCTCCTGTGTGTCACATCAAAGGCATTGAGGGTTATTGGAAAAGAGGATAGCATCCATGAACTCCTTTGCATTTGGACACTCACTAGTTATGGCACATCTGCCAGTGTTAAATTTTGTTTTTTAAGTGAAGTGTTTTGGTGGAGTTCAAGCTCTTCAAAGGTATTAGATTTCCTACTTGGATTAACCCTAGCTAATCATTTTCCCTATTTCCTCTCCTGCCATGTAATTTTTTCCTCCTTTTACTACCTCTCCAATCAACCCAAGTTTTAGGGTTTAGGAAATGATTTAATCTTCCTCCCAGCTAAAGCAGTTAATGAATTGTTTTTCTTTTAGCACCTGTTTCTGCTGTAGACAGATGCAAACAGAAAAAATGAAATAGGCTTTTATTTTATATTTTTTTTTCTATCAGGTTTTTCAAACTAACACTTAGAAACAGAAAAACCATCCCAGCCACAGCTGAAGAAGCTAGCCAGGACCTGGGTTTGCCAGATGAGCCTGCAACCATGCAGTACTTGTTCTGTCACTGCTGTTTTCTGTGGGGCTTTTTTCCTCACCACTGGGCACTGAAGATGCTGTATCATTGCTTGACTAGTCAAGAAAAGGGCAAGAAAAATACAAGAACTTCTAAAACCTAATTCAGTCATCTGGATTTCTCTTTTGTGAAAATCCTGTCTTCTGCCTCAGACTCCTTTGTCAAGATAAAAAGTATGACCAGACTTCCTGAGGCACACTGGCAAAGCTTGACTATTGCTCCAAATGAAAGGCAAACCAATTTACACAGTATAATAAATGAGTTTCTCTTGAGTGTTTCTGAACAAAACTTTGTTTTGCAATCAGAAGTGCAGTCAGACTGAATTTTCAACTTTCATTTATTTCTAATCTAGTAATGGTTATTATGGCAGGAAACAGTATGGGAAAACTAGGGGAATGGTATAATTTTCTTTTTTTTTTAATTTTAAAATTACTTAGAGCTTTAATCCAAGCCAGCCAATGAATGCAGTGGTATACATGGAAATTAAATCGAGCTGGTACCTCTTGTTGGTGTTGCAGATCTCTTCAAGGAGGTGGCAGGCCCCACAGAAATGTGTGACCAGAGGCAGCTGGGCCTGCTGCTTCATGATGCTATCCAGATCCCACGGCAGCTTGGGGAGGTTGCAGCCTTTGGTGGCAGCAACATTGAACCCAGCGTGCGCAGCTGCTTCCAACAGGTAAGATAACAAAGACCTTCATGTAAAAAAAACCAAACCCCTCCCTGAAGTCTTAATATGAGATTAATTTAAAAATGTCCACTGAGTTTTTGAGCAGAAGTAAATATGCTCCTGCATCTAAATGTAGGAAGTTATTGTGAAAATGCAGCTCTTAAAAGATGGTTTATGGTTTAGGAGAGGATCAAACAAATTACGTTTAGAAAAAAACATATATAAATCTTTGTGGTTTTGACAATATTAGCTGCTCTAAAAGCTGTTAAGAAATTTTGTAGCAGCCAATTATCCTGCTTTGCATCATTCAGAGCAACCTGATACTGTGAGAACAACATGCTTTTCCCTGCTGGAACAGGACATGATCTCAGCAGAACAAGAGGATGATGTTGATAGTAATTTTTGTCCTTGTGCATCAGAAAATTATTTAGCATTATTTTACTGACAAAAGAGCTTGTGGTTGCATGAAACTTCATGCACAGTCTTTTATACATTGTGAGCCTCTATGCAACAAATCAGAACATGGAATAAAGCTGTCTTAAGAGCCTGCTGTTCAGCTCCACACTACATGCAGGGGGTTAATTAGGCTGCAAGGAGTGTCTGTTTAAGGAAGATGAGACTTGAAAAAGGGATGTAATGGAACACAACCCAGCTCAGATTTTGTCAAGGATACCTAAGGCTCCGACTGTTTCCTAGTGATAACTACAGCTTGAGTGTGTTATTTCTGTGAAAGTGGCTGATTTTGAGTATTGTCAGAAATTATGTGTAGACTAAAAATTCACTATGGCATATAGAAAACTACTGAGTTTAATATTTCTGATTTTACAGAATCAAGCACTAAATGTTATAGTGAACTTTTAGAGCATTTTTCATTTGCCATTTGTTCATAGACCTTTCTATATTTTCAGTGCATTGAAAAATTCAGTTGTACTAACTTTAATTTTTTTCAGAAGTATTAGATTCAATTCTGGACTCTGAGATGACAGGAATTGGAAGACTCTTTGTCCAGATAATGAGTAATTTGGTAGATATTTGTGGAAGCTGGTTTCACCAATTAACCATGTAAAACTTCCCCTGAGGTTTTAACATTTCTGCTTCAGAGAATAAGGGATAGTTCTTGATGTATCTATCACTGGCCTCAAGCGGCTCAAGTCATACCGAAATAAATTATGCATTTCCTAGTGGCAGGCTTTTTCTGTCACAGATGAATGATCTTTATATCTCTCAAGGATCTGCCCCATCTCCCATGCTGTTCAACTATGGGTGAGGGGCACTGGGAAGGTAGTGTTTAATTACTTTAAGTGATATTACTGTGAGGTGTCCCTGTCCATGGCAGGGGGTTGGAACTAGATGATCTTAAGGTCCTTTCCAACCCTAACTATTCTATGATGCTATGATTATGATTATACTGATGATAAGGTTGCATCCCTCATGTCACATGAATAGTGTGAGTTCAGTCCCCAGTCATTAAAAAAGCATAGAGATAGGCTGCAGCTGCATGACAGTTTTCTCAGACTAGTGAAAATGGATATTTTGCTGGTGGGGAAATCAGTGGGGGATTTGTTTTGGGTTCAGTTGTTTTTTTTTCATGCCACTCCCTCTTACCAGCAAAATTTACTTGATCTAAGAATAGGTTAAGAAGCCTGATGTTGTTTCTTGTCACGTGTTAACATTTAAGAATAACTTTCATTTTAGGTTGTATTCTATTACTTTCAGTGAGGTCAGAAAGATGATGTCTGTTTTTATTGCTGACAATATATCACAAATGCATTTGTGAATATGACACCTTTACAGGTAGCCTCCTCTAGTGGTTGCAGCTTAAAGAGAACATGGAAGCATGTTTGCTTCTTAAAACAATCATGCTAATACTTTAGCTGCGGCATATTCTTGCAGTGATTTCCTATAAGTAGCCGATTTCTTTCTCATTATTTATTTATGTACTTGTTAATTTTTGTGTGTTTTAATGTGCTGTCTTGAAAGAATACTGTGGGGTCAAGCCACAGTAAAAATCCTGAATTAGTCTCATGGCAAATAACAGACTTTACTGGCTTTTAGCAGTTTGGCATAGACTCTAACTCAAAAGATAACCTGTCTGAACTGCAGAAAATCCTTCCCTTTCATGTTCCCTTACTTCTTTCTCAATTCTATTCCTTTCAAAGATGGCTTTACTATGGACTTCATTACGTCTTTACTGTGTGCTCCATCTTTGTTACCATCTGTTTATTCTGTCACGGCCACATCTGTTCAATGCTCTATACTCTTACTAACCTGTTTTCTTTGTCTGAATTTTGACTGAGGTTTTTTCTTATATCCTGCAGCTGGTTTTATATTAATGTGGCATGGAAAGGATTTACACAGGTGGTTTGGGGTTTTTTTTTGTTTTTGTTGTTTTTTTAGTTGAGTTTGAAGTAAAATCTTCTTGTACCTGCTCTTTGGTTTTGTTCCCGTTGTGCTTTCCTTAATTTGAATGTGGGTGGTTTTTTTGTTTGTTTGTTTGTTTTTTTCTCTCCACAGAACCACAATAAGCCAGAAATAACTGTAAAGCAATTTATAGATTGGATGCGCTTAGAGCCACAGTCTATGGTATGGCTACCAGTTCTACACCGTGTGGCAGCTGCAGAAACAGCAAAACACCAGGCCAAATGTAACATCTGTAAAGAGTGTCCAATTGTTGGCTTTAGGTAAGAAGGAGAGAAACTGGGTGCAAAACTTCTCTGAAAATACCCACACTTTTAAATCTTCCAACAAGTACAATTCTTTCTGTTAGTTTTTACACAATTTTCCTGCTTTCAGATGGGATCTGCTACACATGCTGTGGCCACAGTTTGACATGAGCTATTGCCTTTCTGGCTCCTGCAGTACCACTGTTAGACACCCAATGGTCCTTTTACTGACCAGTATGCAGGGGAGGCTGTCATCAGGTGTTTTGGCATTAGTGGAACCAATAGATAGCAAATGAAGTATAAATGAACCCCAAGTGTTCCATTAGCACAAGAATAAAAGGAGCTGATCAGTAAGAAAAGATGTGTCCTGTCTGCCTGCTCTCCTGCATAAGGCTTGGGAAAATAACTCATGCCAGGCAATATTAAACACCCTTCAACACCAGTCTTTCTTTGCTTAGCACAAGCATTGATATGTTACTGTGATGAGAATTGCACAGTTCCTGTCTAAAGCATTAAACATAATCAAACTTCCATCTGTTCAAAGGGAACTGTGAATTCTAAAATATCAACAACTGATACTAGGGATAGTCTCCACGTTCCTCTCCTAAACAGTATGATTTAAATATGAATTATCATCATCGGGCATGAGATAGTTGGTACCCTTAGTACTGTAACAACTAAAATGCATTTGTGAATTGATTACTCCAGTGTATAAAATATTTTTTTTTAAAACATCCCTGGCTTTTTCCTCTGCTGTGGTCATGTATTTGAGTGCATTATTTAGGAATGATATAAAGCAGGCTTTCTTGTAAGTGATTCTAAGACTTTTCTTTAGATATCTAGGCAAATGAGGTAAGTTTTGTTCCACATGCTTTCTGTTTCTCCTTTTTTCTGATGTTTTAACTAGTAAGGATATGAATCCTAAGGTCAGCTTGAGGCATTCATGCTTCAGTCTGATTGAGCTAGCAGCCCTCTTATTTTATTATAAATATAGATATGTGAGTACTTCCAAAAATAATTAATCTGTTCCAACTTTGTCGCCTGTCTTAAGAGGTGATGAAATGCTAAATGTTCCTATTTTTCTTAATGCTTGAGGGAGCATAGGGTGACAAAGGTCCAGCTCAGATATCTTTTAGATGCCTAAGTTGAAGCTTGTGCATTCTGAAATATTGTGTGTGGAGACAGAGGACAAAGAGCCAAGAAGAGAATGAAAGTCAAAGGAATGGCTAATTTTCAACAATTTCTCCAACATATTTAGAGATCTGCAACAACAGAAGTATCTAGCGTCTTAGCAGAAGGTAGATGTGGCCATTTAATAGACAAGCTCTGAGTAAAGATTATAAACAGTTGCATCAGCATCCTTAAAAGTGAATCTTTACATTTATAGACGCATATTCTCTCGCAAAACAAAACATAAAACTCATCTGGGGAAAAATGTGGATTGGTACTGAAAACAGCTCTCAGGAAGCAATTTAATTTAAATTTTAACTTTCAGTAGCTATTCAATTTGGTTCCGTTAGCTCATTTTAGTTTCATACAAATGATATAATCCCATCCACAGAACACCCATAATATAAAAAGCAGTGGGCGGAATCTGGAATTGAATTGTTGCTTTAGTTTAAAAAAAAAATCATGTTCCTGGTGGCTGTATTTAATACAGAGGAATACTGGATAAGTTTGTAACCTTGTTTATACATACAAATGTTCTTAAAAAAAAAGAAATAAATGTAATTTTAAAACTTATTTTTATGTTATTTTTATAATTCATGAATTCTCAAAGAGTTTTATTTTCTGAAATTTGTTTAGAATTTCTGAGTATCAAAATGATGTACAAACATTTAACTGGTAAATGTAAAAACATATAAATCAGTCTGGTTTATATATTTTTTTTTGAGATACCATCTGAATACAAAAGAGAAGAAAAGAAAAACTAAAGCCATATAGTTTTAAGTGAGTCTGAACCTTAAAATTATAACTTTTCATGCTCTATCTATGAAGCTGATGACTGTAAGATTTTCTGCTGTAAAGCAATTTGGGCAATAGATGATTGACATTGGCTCTCTGTATGGCTAAAGGAGGCAGGAATTTCTTTTAAATACCCAATGAGGTGACCTGTTTAGTGTAGGAAGGTTGTGTGAATTGGCCTAAGAGGGCTACAAGTTTCCTGTGTCCCACTCCCACGTAGCTGCTGCAGTGGCACCACTGCCCCTAGGTCTGCAGCTGTGATGAGTGTTGGCTGTGCCATGTCCTGGTCACACACATGCGCAGACTTGAAGGTACTTCCTAAACTAATCCCAACAAACTTAGTGTGTCCTTGTGTAGCTGCTGCTGGAAAGCAGATCATACCATTTCAGAGAATAGTTTGCCTTCTTGAGGCTTAGTAACAAGTAAATCTTAGAACTAAACTTAGGAAGATCTAATCGCTTTGTTTAATGTCCCCATAGGTACCGGAGCTTAAAACATTTCAACTATGATGTCTGTCAGAGTTGTTTCTTTTCTGGCCGTACAGCAAAAGGACATAAATTGCATTACCCAATGGTGGAGTATTGTATACCAGTGAGTACCAATTTATTGACTGTTCCTAACAGGTTGTTTTTGCACTATTTGAAGTCTCAGTGGTGTCTTTTTTTAGTCTTCTGTCACCTACATGGTCTGCCAGGTTTTCTTTTTATATGTTTAGTAGGGCCTTTCTGCCTTTCTCTTTGGAAGTTGTCAAGGACTTTGCTAGTGCTGCTGATTTCATGTGGGTGGTGTGTGGATTATGTGGGAATGGGTAGAAGTATCCACCTCTGAGAGATTTGAACTTTAGATTTGTTTTGTAAAAGCAAAGCTGGAATATTAGATATAATTGAAGTACTTGTATACTTGTACATGCACATGCACTCACTATATTGGTGTGAACATGTCAGAGGAAAGGGACTCATTTTACTATTGCTATATCATAGTAAAGAATATTTAATATTCTACTAATGTGCTTTAGTATTTTTTAAGGTATGTGATCTTTGCTTTCAGGTTCAGCATTTGTTTGCCTCTTGAAAAACGTGCTTAGAAATATGTCATGTTTCATTCTGCTGAGTAATTACTATTTACTGGGATATCTAAAAATTGTGTGTAGCTGGGAAAAAAAAGAGAAAACAGAATTGACAGTTTCTAATCAAAAATTGTGTGAGAAGTTTGCTAACAAGGATCAATTTTACAACACAATATTTTCCTAATGAAATTTCAGACATGATTTGATACTGATTGCTTACTTGCTTCCTTAGCCAATGTAACCCAAACAATATGAGCATGTCCAAGACATATTTATCTTTTTTTTTTTTCTCCCTGTAAAGTTATCTCAAACCTCATCTTTAGTTTATATCATGGTCATGGAGCAGAAATAGTATTTTTTACTGCCTGCAAGACACAGAAAATTCAGAAATGAAGTGTAAGGTGTGTCAAAATAGATAATGCTGCCAGTCCACAGGATAAGATACCCTTCCTGCTGCATTAGTCAAATACAGAGATTACATCTGGTATGGGGTATGGTACTGTCCCTAGAACAGGATAGGTTATTTCTGATGACTTCCAGGTTTTTTCTAGAAGTAGAAGTTTTGTCTAGAAGCAGAAGATTTGCTATCTGAGATAAAATTTCAGTCCTTGTTAAACATGTTCACATTAGGTAGCTGTGAGCCATTTAATTTACAATATTGTTATTCATACAGAAAAATAAGTTCTGGAAATGGTTGGAATCCCCTCCGTCCCTGGGACTAGGAACAGCTTGTACTGTAATGAAGATTTCTGTTACTGCTGCAAAAAGAATGTAGTTTTAAAGCAATATTAAGTGCAAAATAAGGTGACCTAAGGCAAAAGTCCCTTCTTTCCATGAAATATGGGAGGGATGAGGCGAATCCGCTACGGAATACTAAAGGGAATAAGATGACATTCTTGATTACAGTGAGTGAAGGAAGGCAAAGATATAGGACTTAAAGGAAGGAAATTGAGGCAGTTTAAAGTAGAGCAGAATAAGAGATGGCATATAATTTAGAGGTTCAGATGGCAATAAAATTAGAGGTCCAGAGGTCCAGCACTGACCCGTATCAATTTGGAAGCTGAATATGGGACTTTATGGCAATTTTTCTAGGGTGCTGCTGGAAGTATGCTCTGCTAGCTCCTTATATGCCTGTTAAACTTCCATAATCAATACCCACATGCAGTCCATTTTAACAAATCTCATCTGAATTATGTTTGGAATAAAGAATTTATTTCACAGAAAGAATACATTGGTTTTTTGTTATCACTATTCGTAATAATGTTCTACATTTGGTGTACTCACTTGTTGCTAAACCTCTCCATATATTAAACTCACTTAATGCAAGATAATATTCAAGAATTCCAGCGAGTTCCTAGAATAGCTTATGTTTAAATGGAATAATGGCCAAAAAAACCCAAAAGAGCTGCATCTTTGGAGAAAAACCAAAATAAAATAAAAGGAAGGTACCAAAAGGCAATGAATTGTTCCTTAGAATCCATTATATTACAGTACAGACAGCCTGAATAGGAAGAATGCTCTCTTTTCAACCAAATTAAAAGCTGTTGGTGTTAAAAATGTTACTTTTGTAGTTGATGTTGCAAAGCAGAGTACAAATTCATGTACTCATCAAACTGCATTGATAAAATCTAGTTTCTCTTTCTTACTGTTAATGTATATTAACGCATCAATAACAAGTATACTAGCAATAATTAGGGAAAGAAGATGTATCCCTGGTTAATAAAGCTGTCTTTTAGAACTGGAGCTTAGTCACAGATGGAGGGAAATAATTTTAATTGTCTTCAGGTAAGCATTTCAGTCTTAGTTTATAAAGGAATTTCTCAGAAGCTCAGTTACATCTACTTAAATTTGAATTTATTTGGAGAAGGTCTAAGGAATCTATTTTTAAAATTAAATTTGCAAGGGGACAATTCTGCATTTAAATGAGTTTAATGATAATTGCATCAGGTGAGAATTGCTTCATAATTTCAAAATAGGACTATTTGCAAGAGATATATGTGTAGTTATTGCATCCTAATCTATAATGCCATTTAGTATTCATCCTAGCTTGCACTTTAGTTTTCTTGCTGCTGGAAATACAGAAATTCAATTATATATGTTTGGGGTTTTTTTCCCCCCATTCAGGGTTTAGAGATGGGTGAGGTAATGAACTGAAAATATTACTGTCTCTAAGTAGTAGAAATGCAAAGTCATTGTAGTTATTTGGGGGAGGGGGGGGATTCACCTTTAAATATGCTTTCTCTGAAAAGGAGAAAAAGGATTTGTAATACAGATTTTTCAAAAGATGTTGTAAAATTTTTGTAAGATTTTCCTAGCATCTAATTCAGGAACACTGTTACATAAGTACCTTTATGATTTATTTTTAGCTTTTTTGGAATGAGAATTCTCTCAGTTCTCTCAGTAGTCATACTTGTATTACCTCAATGTGACTTTCTGTACCAATGGTCCTTTGAATTTCAGATGGAAATAGTTATTGCACCAGTTTTTTTCTCCAAACTGTTTCCACTTCACAACTCCTGTATTCCACAGTAAAACTATAGATTTAGCTTTTCTGAGGTAATGTACAAATATCAAATCAGCAGTTCCGAAAATTTTATCATCATGAGTATTCTTACTTCCTGACCTCAGTATAATCAATTTCTGTAGTTCTGTGCCACTGTATTCACCTGGCACAGCTCCTTATTTTGGGAACTGTATTTTTGTAGCCTTTCTATACAAAATGATGGCAGCAAAGGTTAGCCCTTCATCTTCCAGATGACCAGAATTTTATTTCCCTGAAAGAGCTCAGAATGTGAGAGGCGAAACATCAGAAATTACTGCTTAAAAGATAGTTCACCCTAGACTGAAAATTTCTATTCCAGTACAATAAAGCTTATCGGCAATGGTGCCTGTTAAGACTTCTCCTCTAGGTAAGTAATTTGAAAATTTAATTGCTACTGACATCCAGAGAAGATGAATACATTCCTGAACATTAAGCAGCCTCAGTGTTTTATATGAAACAAACTGACATAAGTCAGTAGTTTCATCTTGACATGCTTATCAGTGCACCAAGTTACTATTCACTGTTACCAAAATGAGATTGTTCTGTGGGGAAGATGAAAGAAAGTAGCAGAGATGGCTGAATCTCGCTATTTTGCATGAGGAGCATTGCTTCTAGCTGTGGAGTTCACAGATTACCCTTTGCCTGGAGAATAGCTGTGTTTTCAGGGTAGTCTTTGATATACAGCAGCTGGGCAATGTGCTTTCTTCTAAGTCTCATTCTTATGGTTGCTTGGATAGCTGGCCTATGTGATCTGCTACCGTTCTGCAACTTCATTTGTTAAATTCTGAGATAAAATAGTTACTTTTGAAATTACAGCTTGGTTTCATTGGAGAAAACTAAACACACAGTTTATAATCGATCTCTCCTCTTGGTGAGGAATTGCTGTGAAATGCCCCTATTTGAAAGTGGTCACAGAAGGATAATCTTAATGTTACTCAGTGCAAACATCACTGATGTGGCAGTGACAGCCATAAATACAGATGTTACATCTTTTATAACCTAATTTTTGTGGTATCCTCTCTTGTGCCTCTAATTGAGGGATGCAAGATACTTTGTTGAATGGGAATGAATGTATGCACTTAAACATGTATTTAAGATATTGGTGAACTGCATTTTTGAAAGTCAATTAAAACTAAAAAATACAATTGGAGGAATGATGTATATGTCTTTTTACATCTTACACTGGGGAGTTTTCCAGCCTCCATGTGGTACCTAGCTGACAGCTGCTTTAAGATGCAGCTATCATCATAGCTGCGCATATTGTAGCTCTAAGATCTAAGAATTTTGTTTTCCATCAAGAACAGTCAGGCTTATGGTACAAATTATACCAAATGCTACAGATAAAGAACATCTCAAGAAATAAAAAATATGGAGATGTAAAAAAGGGGCTGGTTTAGTTGTTAAACTGCAAACCTTAAGATTTACCAATGCGTTTGAAGAGTATCAAATTCAGGTATCTGTAATTAGAGCTTCTATTAAAGAATAAACTAAAGCCCTTTTAAATGGCATCAATATAATTTCTATTTCTATATTCATGTATATTAGAACTGCTCTTTGTTTTTATGTTAGATGTGGCATAAGAAATGTAATTAGCAGAATGATTGCTTAAGTGGAGAGTACTATTTTTAAATAGGTAGGGGCAGTGAAATGAATGGGAAATTGGTCTTTCATTATCACTTATTTTTTCTTTGGAAAAAAAAGATTGCTAGATGATCTTTTGAAGTTCCTTCCAACCCTTGGGATTCTGTGATTCTGTTGTTATAGTGAGAAATAAATACTAGTAAAGGTATGATAAATATTGTATATTCTTTATTCATATATGGTTTTATATTTATGTTTATTATAATTTTTATATTAAATATGAGTTAATTTAGGACTCTTTCTAGCTGCTTTATTACATTCTTGGTGGTGCTTTTTTCTAACAAATATTTATTCTAATACATTAAAAATGTATGCTAACTGGGTTTTTTTAACTTACATATGAAAACCATGCCCTAGTGTTTTGTTTTTTCCGCTGCTTTCCATGTAAATCCCAGTTTCTTAAAGTTGTATTGGTTTAGAAGGAATTTTATCTGGTTTTAAATTGTGACTTACGACTCCATTTGTGCCTGGCTGGTATACTGAAGAGTGCTAATGCCAGGTTGTAAGTTACAGATTTTCGCCTTGAGACCTTCTACTATGGATGTTGTTTTAGTTATTTATGCGTGCCAGACATAGATCTTAGTTATTCCTTCCTGAACTTTGTCTTGTTCTAGGAAGTGACATTTTAAATCAAGTTTTAAAGCATGGTCTTTTGGCTGAAATTTTCAGTGAAGGATATTTTTTCTTTGCTTTTGAAGTAGTTGTGTAACTGTGGTGTTATTTGTGCTATCGATTTGTGTGGAAATAGTAAAGATGTCATGATATAAGGAAGTGTACAAGCTACCTGTTGGTTTTACTTCAGTAGATAGATCCTACACAACAGTGCCTGAATAATCATTTTTGAAATTAAAATGTTGTAGTACATCTCTTGGCATAATTTTGGATTTGATTATGTAGTGTGGTTATATACAAAAAAGAAATTAGACTAAATACTTCCAGGAGCTGCATCTCAGTTGCATGTAAATTAAAATAGTTCTTCCAAATGTGCTCAAATATCACTGGTTAGTATTTATTGTTTTAAGTCAGTACAAATTCATATTAGTCTTTCCAAGGAACTGGGTCAGGCTGTCGTACCAAATAACAAATACACCAGAGAAAAAGTTTGGCAGCTCACTAGACATTTATTTCTATAATGCGTAGGTACTAAAACTTTCATTCCTTGGCCTTGGGACAGAGTTCCATCTGCTGAAGTTACTGTTGCGTGAGAACAAGCAGCCCTTTGGGCTGCCTCGTGTTCCTTGTTTGGATGATGCAGTGACTGGAGCAGATGCTTTCTGAGAATGACTTTGTGAGCCCTCCCTGAGTTCACCTGTATTAAAATTTGGGGGTTCAAACACATCATAGTCCCAGATTTTCTCAGTGTGTTTTATTTGTTAAAGCCTTATGTAAGAAGTTCTTGCCAACATCAGTTTGATTATCTGCTATTTTTATTGCTCATCTGATCTGCATAACATAGTTTGTAACTGCATACATTATACATACGTTAAAATATGTAGGTGAACAGGGAAACATTTTTATGTTTTGCCAGTGAGAATATAATCAGAGTAGTTTGCCTGCCCAGTTTCTAGGCCTCCTTCTAGGCCTCCTTGTAGTATGTAATAGAAAAAAAAATACAAAAATGAAGTCTTTTCACACTGTTTTCCCTATGGATACCCATCCACTTTAGCATCCTTTTTGTTAACAGGCTTCTCCCAAAGCAGAGAGTAAAGAGAGACAATCTGTAGTCTGTTACTGAGTTTGGGCTAAAAATCTGTAGAAGCCATTGCATATCTTCAGCCAAAGCAGGAGGTGAATAGCCACTTTACTGCAGTTGCAAGAAGTAACATTTAATAGCAGCTGCTATATGTGATGAGAACCATT
Source organism: Melopsittacus undulatus (assembly GCF_012275295.1). NCBI lineage: Eukaryota > Metazoa > Chordata > Aves > Psittaciformes > Psittaculidae > Melopsittacus > Melopsittacus undulatus. Next base: position 82,080,288 of record NC_047529.1, on the reverse strand, counting down.
CTGTTTAAATACTCAGTACAGTCTGTAAGCACATAAACTTTAAAGGCATACTATATACTGTTGTTCTTTCCTGCAGATCTCTTTATTGCTGTTTTCACCTTGTGTATTATGCCTGCATGTTTTGCTTGTATCCCTGCTTTTGTAGCAGAAGTTAACTGAATAGTATTACCAAAGCAATGCTGCCATTAATGCAGTGATTATTTCAAGTTAAATTGATTTTTAAAGCAGTTGCATTGATTTTAATTCTGTTCTTTAGAACAGAAACTCATGGGTAGAGGAAGGGGATGGGGCTAAGTGCTCAGTTTTGCAAAAGGCTGTATCAGTGTGAATCTGTAAAAGAAGCTATTGAGGTTTTGGGGTTTTATTTTTGTTAAGGTTTTTGGGTGGTTTTGGGGCTATTTTTTGTTTTGTTGTTGTTGGTTTGGTTTTGTTTGGTTGGTTTTTGTTTGAAGTTTCTTTGTTTGTTTGATTTTGTTTTATTAAACCAAGACATTTCTGTTAGCTGGGGTTTTTTTCAACAGAGCCATTAACAAATTTTTCTGGCATGGGGTGAGTCACAAGCTTCATGTATATGAGTAATTTGCCAAGATTGCTTTCAGTGGTACAAGTGTACCGCTGAAACTGGCTTTCAGTGGCTAAGAGTATCCCCTTATATCTGGCACTGACTTGTCTTTTTTCTGAAATATGATTTTTTCTGAAATATGATTTGTGTTGTGTAATACTGGTTATAAATATTTAGCTTAAGACTTGAACCTGTTTCATTTTTTTCTCTAATTTATTATCTAAATAACTGGTAATTACAATGCATTTATTGGAATTTCAAGCCTCAACATTTTCTGGTAGAAGAGAATTTGTAGATGCATTATCATTACTATTGTGCCATATTTCAGGACACTACATGGCAGGGGGATTGGAAGTAGGTGATCTTTAAGGTCCTTTTCAATCCAAACTATTCTATGATTCTATGAATTTTAACATCATTAACATTTTGAAGTTTTTTATTTTATCATTTTTCAGGACAGTAGTTCATTAGTATATCAATGCTATTTAGCAATGTTAATTTTACTTTCTTTTAACTTTTAAAGACAACATCTGGGGAAGATGTACGGGACTTCACAAAGGTGCTGAAGAATAAGTTTCGATCAAAGAAGTATTTTGCAAAACATCCCCGACTTGGCTACCTACCTGTGCAGACAGTATTGGAGGGTGACAACCTGGAGACGTAAGCTTGATTATAGAGTAATTGCTTCCGGGGTCACTGGCTTATTTCATTTAAAACAAAAAAGTGAAACCCAAGAAATAATCAAGAGCAGTTGTAGAGCCTTGTGCTGTATTATTTTCTGCTAATTGCTTTGCATTATTTGCAGATCTTCCCTGTTTTTAAAAAAGTAAAATGTTTTATACTTTGTTTTTTTGTAATCATTTTATCATAAAGCCATGGACTTTAGCAGGTAATGTTAGACTGGGCTGAATGGCTGGTTTACAGAGAATTTTTTTGTGAAACTGGGCTTTTGGAACTTCATTGCTTATTTGGTTATGTCAAAGTCCCTGGAGTTAGAAATCTGTGAGCTGATTAGGTTCTTACAGGCTTCAGAGGTATAGGTGGACTAATAAAAGAGAGCACTCTTAGCGTCTCCGCAGTATTATTTATGGTGCTGGCAGAATTACTCCATTTGATTTACTCATTTAGTAGTTGTCAGCAAAGGACACTCTTAAAAGAGCAAACTTAAGATATGTTGACATGGCGCTAGAAGTAGTTTCATGGTTTGACTCTCCTTGACATCCTGGAGTCTGCAGTACTTTCATGTTCCCTGAACATAACACTGCTTAGCTAGCAACAGTCAATGTGAAGCTTCAACATATATGCTCTGCTTGCATTCAAAACCTCAGTGCCACTGTACATGCTTTGTTTTCATGACTGGGTATTTTATTTACAATAAGCAAAAAAAAACTGTGCATTAGCAGTTTAAGAAACAGGAGGAAGTAATCTGAAAACTGGCATTGCTGGTAGCTTGGCTTCTAAGGAAGCAGTGCACATTCAAATGTTTAAATGTTACTCAGCAGGGCAGTCTTCAGCTGCCACCAACATAGGAAAGCAAAGCTGCTTTGTTGTGATGAAAGCTTGCAAATGACACCAGGAATTGGAATATCAAAAATGTAATCACAGGTCAGGATAAAACTGTCTTGGTCCAGTCATGTGGGAAATATACAGATAAATTGCCAGCATCATGCTGAGGAAACTGCTGGTATTGGTTCTCTCCCCTGCGGGTGGCAAAACTCAGTAATACATTCCTTTAAATAAAAAAAAAAAAGGAAATAAAAAAATCCTAAATAGTTAGTCAAGTGTCAGAATGTAATATAATATGCATTTACCTCTGATTATTTTTATGCAGAAGGAAAATAAGCACTGATAGCTTTGACTTATGGTGGGGGTTTTGTTGTTGTTCCCCACACACACAGACAATTTTTTATTTGTAAATATATTTTCTAGTTAGTTTAAAATTAAAGCTCTGGTACTTGAGCAGAATTCAAATGAACTCATTATATTTTATGAAACAATAACACAGAATATTATTTTTATTTAACAAAACGAAGTATGTAAGTCAGTCTCCCGTCTCTCCATGATACATGACAGTATCTGTTGCTGTCTCTTTTGGAGGGCTGTTGTTGTTGACTCAAATAATCTAGGTGATTTTCTGCTTAAAATATTTTATGTTTCTCCAGCTTTCTCTTGCTTAAATGGCACTAAAGTTTTGTTTCATAGTTTCTTTCTTTTTTTTCTTTTCTTTTTTTGGTCTTCCTTGCAGTCCTATCACTCTCATCAGTATGTGGCCAGAGCAATATGAGTGAGTATGCAGAACCTCTTTCTCTGAAAGCTTAATATACTGGTTATTTTCTTTTAGCTGAGTTGCGTCTAATCTGATGTGCATGAGCTATAGGGCATGGCTGACCCAAAACAATAACCCCCTTGTCAATATTGTGAATTAATTTATTTGTCATCAGTCTAACTTACTTTAAAAATAATGTTGTTTATATCCTGAATTGCTTCAGACATGTTCTTTTTATCTTTTTTTTTTAAACTAGTCCTTCCCAGTCTCCACAGCTGTTTCATGATGACACACACTCCAGGATAGAGCAGTATGCTACTAGGTAAGAGATGCACAGTTTCTCACCAGTAAATTGCATTTTGTAATTGATTCCTGCAGATTTTAATATACCCTACTAGCTGGACATTATTTTTTAAAAGGCTACAATTCTCTGTAATCAGAAGTAAGTAAAATGTTTTTAAATCATTACTTTCTGAATAAAGTCATAATAAATGTAAAATAGTTGCATTAAATCTGTTGTCTCTTATCCAGAATTGAAAATGTTGCAGAATTACATAGGTGACTTGTAGGCATGTTACCATGAACTAGATCTGAGATGTGTCAAAGCAGAGGTTATCTAAATGGCCCTAGTCACTTAGAAGCTTGTCCTTACCTTCAGGGGAGGTGTTGGAGCACAACATCCCACCCCAGCCAAGGTAGGACCAGATGATCAATACAAATCCACCCTGTGTGTTGCTTTTGTTTATCATCTTCTTCAAACCTGAGGAATGTTAACAAATGTACAGATGTGCAAGTTTTCTCCATGCTAAAAGATGACACTAAAATTACCAATTCTTTAGGGCCTTGCACACTGCTTTCAGAAAGAAGTTTAAAGATTCCTATAATAATGCATAACACACTTGCAAAAATATATGTGAAATTAAGATATCTTTATAGTAAAGGAAATAGCTCTGTTTGGTGCAGTTGAATATATGTGCACATCATTGAGTGTTCCTAGATTTTTATGTATGTCTTGCTGTACATAAGGTATATCTTTCCTAGAGACCTGAAAAGACAGGAAAATTCTGCTGTGATTTTAAAGAGCTGTATGACTTTATATATACAGTATAATAATCTAGTCCTTTTAGATTAATTCCTTCTAGAACAAGGAAGCATAGGCAATGACTCTCTGTAATAACACTGGTTTTTGTGTTGTTTTCCAGGACTTGTCTATCCACAGTGTGATGTTATTTGCCAAGCATAATTTCAGATGTTGCATATGCTGTATTTAAAAAGTATTCATCTTTTTTTGTTAGTCCAGCTTTATAAAATTCAAAAAGAAAACCATCTGTGAAAACATCTCTTTAACTAATTTTACCATGACAGTTGTGGTGATGCTAATGATAATTATACTACAGATAGAAAATATATTTGTTCTTTGTTGTTTGGCAAGTAGAATTAGTTAATCGTAGTACAAGTTTCTCATAAAAGTCCTATGGATTATAGGTTTTTGTCACAAAATCCGGGAGTTTATTCTTGTTCATATGTATCAAGACAGCCTATTTGAGCTGTTTCTAAGCAGAATTGATCTTTGCACTGCCTCTGTTCAAACTGTGCAGCATGTTTGTTCCCTGAAAGTCGTGGTCTTTCTCTGCCTTTCAGGCTCGCACAGATGGAAAGGACCAATGGCTCCTTCCTCATGGACAGTAGCTCCACCACAGGAAGCGTGTAAGTAACTCATTAAAGCTGCCAGGAGCTTTGGTTATGGATGCATGGTACAAACTTCATAAGTTGTAACACAGCACCTACTTAGTCCCAGTGGCAATAGCTAATAAGTATGGCCACAAGGATGCCTGCATAAATTTAATTATTCCAAGCACCAAGTGTAGAAAAGGTAATGTTCACTTGATGTTGTAAAGGAACTCTACATTTGTCAACCATTTTGCTTCAAAAGTGTGGATATTACATGTGACAGGAAAAAAGGCACAGCTCTGTAAGTTCTAGTTGGTATTCCTTTTCTGCTTTTATTACAGCATAAAGTAAAAAAATCCTTTGTCAAAGGGGACAGTGGAGTGGGTCAAAAGGTTCTGCCCACTCCCATGACAATTTTCTCATTGAAAAATAAATCATCTATAATTTGAAGCTTCTGCAGAGCCTGAACAGTGCTGCTGTTACTTGTTTCTATTTCATTTTGCAAGCTGCTGATCATCTCTTTATACATGGGGATACAAACACAGTCCTACAATAATTTTATCAAGGCTATTTTATTTTTTATTATGTGTCACTTTTATTCTAAAAACTTTCATTAAAATACATTGATGAATCTGGGAGGCACAGAACCCTTTGAATTACTGATGAATTAAATATGGGATTTTTTCCAGGGTAAAAATAATGTTTTAACCTCAGTGTATCATTGGTTTTATCAATAAAATCAGTGTAGTAGGACTCTGTTTCTTTTAATTTATTAGTGAATGTCATCATCCTTTTATAGAGGAAGCAGAAATTGTTCAGTTTTAGTTAGAAAATGCTTCTGTTGTCAATAATGTTTTCATTTACTTCTTAAAATCGAATAATGAAATTATTCTACCTATGAATGTACTAACAATTTGTGATTCAAAATACTTTGCTTCTGAGAAGCACATGTGACCGCCTTTAAATGTTTCTTCTTTCCTGCTTACTTAACTCTATTTACATAACTAATTAAGCTTTTTTCATGTGTAACTGTTTTTATGTGTTTCTGTCATTGGTGTGCTCATCAGTGAAAGAAATGCAGTCAAAATATTCCCTTTTGAGTTCCCTTCCAAAAAAAAACCCATTTGGGTTATGGGATGGTTTCATCCCATACTGTTATTTGATAGAAAAGCTGAACATTTCAAGGCAGCTAAATGTGCGTGTGCTTGATTGAGCAGTTTATTTTGCAATTAATGAGTCTACTCATATACAAAGACCAACCAACCATCCATCCCAAAGGTAAAAGAGAGGTCTATATGCTTAATTTTTACTGGCAAATTAGCTGTTGACTTTAATGCAATTTCCCTGCTCACCTATAAAAAATGACCTTTAGTTTAAGAAAAACAGTGACCATGGCAAACTTGTATGCCAACATGCGAGAGGGACCTCTGAATTTAGGTCTCAGTCCTCTTGTCAAAATGGGACTCACACAAAGTATGCAGAGATTTAGAGGCCTAGGAGGACAAGAAAGTAACTTTGTACTCAATGACATCTTCCATTTTATTTCCAGATAATAGTGCATTCTTTTATTAAGGTAAATACTGCAGTACTTCACAAATTCTACCTTGGAAGCCTGTTCCAGTGTTTGACACCCCTTTTGGTAAAGAATTTTTTTCCAGGGATCTACAGAGTTATGAAGTTTGGATCCCAGTTTGGTTTATATGCCACCTACAGCTGGAACATTGGGAATTTAGGATTATAGTTCAGCTCTAATCTTATTATTTAAATACATTTTGATATAGAAATGAAAATGGTGTAATCATTCTATATTAACTGAATTTGAAGGAGGAATCTGAAATACGGATGCGCATTTCTTCAGCTCAGATTGAACTCATAATTGGAGTTGTTCTGTAATCTTATTTTTATTGGTCCTCAAGATACTTTGAGTTTACTGTGAACCTAGAACAGAAGCAGCGTTGCACAAGTTACTGCTTTGGTCTTGTCGGGTTCACAAGTTTATCAACAGTATTTTTAACACTCCGTGCCCCAAAGAGTATGTGTAAGAAGTCTTCTACATATGAATGACAATAAAAGAACTTCTGCTGTGAGTTAAACATCATGAGGTTGAGGTTTTTTTCAGGAATATTTTGCAACATGTCATTTGATTAAGAAAACATTTTTTTAAGAAAATTGATTGGATTTCAACTAGCCTGTTGTCTTAAATGTCATTATGACTACTTCTGTCTTCCTAATTAAGCTTTTCTACCCCTAGCTTCCCCTAAAGGTATATGAATTCCATTAAAAACATATTTTCCTCAACTGGAAAAATATTTGTGGATAGTGACGAAAAGTCGTAGTCTAGTATGTCCAGCTTCTTCACAAACATTTTAATGCTCTCATATGTGAGTTTTCTGGTTTAAATACATTGAATGAAAATCTTTTTCCTTCATGTTGTCTTCTCCATACACTATGGAGTTCTAAATGTTTAGGCTAGACTGTTGTGATGAATTTTCTTTGGCTTTATTTCATGCAAAAACATTTGGTTTTTTAAAGCAGACTGACCTCCTCACAAGTGAAGATGAGCAGAAGTTAAAAATGAAGTCTTTGAAACAAAGAATAGTGTTGCTGACAGAAAGTTCTATCTCACAATTTCATTGAACCATAGAACTGTTTGGGTTGGAAGGGACATGAAAGATCATCTAGTTCCAATCTCTTCCACTATACTAGGTTGCGCAAAGCCCCATCTAATTAGTTAGGAAAATAGGACAAGAATGTAGCTCTCTTATTCCTGTAATGTATGAAGTATCCCATCCAGCCCATACTGAAGTTAATTGCCCTCGCAGTAGTATAAATCCTCTCTTTATACCTCTGAATGTTTAAATAGCTGTTTTCTGATTAATGCCTTTATCAGCAGTTATCTCCATGTCTACAACACTGTTGATGCCACTTTACACCCAACTAAAGGTAGAGCTGGGGCATACTTGAAATTTTCTTAGGGAGCTGTGCACTTGGGTGCAGGAGTAGAAACAAGCAGTGAAGGCCAGTGGTACTTTTAGCTGGCATTGCCACATAGTGTGTCTTAAGTCAAATTGGAGCCCCAATAGGTAGTGTCTGAATACTTCAACATGATATAAGTGGTTAAAAGGCATCTTGTCACAATGGGAAATTAGTTCCACTTGGTGATAAAATTAGGAAGGCAAGTAAGTCAAAGACAAAGCATTTTGGAGTACCTTCTGAACCTTGTTCTCATAGCATGAGTACTATTTACACTTTTTACATAGCATTAATGCTATTTACATAGCATTAGTACTACTTACAAGCAAGGTATGCTTTATTTTGACTAGAAAACATGGACCAACAGGAAAAATGAAAATGATCAGTGAAGGGGGTTCATAAATATTCCCATTTTACCATCTGAAATCTCATTTTGCGGTTTTCTTACTTTTTAATCATTAAGAATAATTAAAATAATACACTGATAAAAACTGACTGTTGGGAAATCTGAATTTTTCTTTCCACAGCATAGTCTTGATGCAAGGGAAATTATTTGTGTTGCAAATAGAATTTTGCCTCTTGCTTCCTCCATGCATAATGCATGTTTTGGAACAGAACTCTTGAAAATATATATCCACAAAGAGAATAGGATATTACAAAGGCCATTTTCTCTGGATTTGCTAATTGGGCTGCTCTTTTCCTTTGAGATGTATTACTTGTAAGTCTGACCTGAGACATCATTTTCACTGCTTTCTACTGTGGTGAAATGCTTAAAAGGAACTGCCGTCTTTGCTGTTGAATGACTTTGTGTACTTCTAGTTTTTTCTCAAAGAATGCAGGGTCTTCAGGATAATAACCACCATGAAAGGATGAGGAATTTGATTTGAAATTGTGCTTTTACTTTGGTTGCTGATTGCCATCTCTAACCAATTCTGCTGAAGGGGGTCAT